>NW_026057580.1:92730282-93030282 GCF_023721935.1 Panthera uncia
ATGTGGGGGCGCCTGGGTGGCGCAGTCGGTTAAGCGTCCGACTTCAGCCAGGTCACGATCTCGCGGTCCGTGAGTTCGAGCCCCGCGTCAGGCTCTGGGCTGATGGCTCGGAGCCTGGAGCCTGTTTCCGATTCTGTGTCTCCCTCTCTCTCTGCCCCTCCCCCGTTCATGCTCTGTCTCTCTCTGTCCCAAAAAAAAAAAAAAAAAAAAAAAAAAAAAACGTTGAAAAAAAAAAGAAGTGTGTACCAGGGGTGGGAATCTTGGGGCCAGCTTAAACTTCTGCCTATCACAAGGTCTTAAAGCAGCATTTACTGAGTGCTGAACATGGGTCTAAACTTTGGTAAAAGATGAACTGGGCATAATCTGAAAATTTTAAGAGTTTATTTAAGCAAAAACTAATTCCAACTGGGCAGCCTCAAATCTGAAGTGTCCAGGAGCATGCTCCGGACTAGAACTATGGGAAAGACTTATATAGAGAAGATAGGAAAGAAAAAAAAAAAAGAAAGAAATTATTTGATTGCCTGTAGCTTAAAGTCCAGCTGACTGGCTGCGGTTGGTTGTCCTTGGCATTTCCATTTAGTAACCCTGAAGCATTTACAGGGTTAGATTTGGGGGTGTTTATGCAGGCCACCATGGCATTAGAGCCACCAGTCTAACGGTCCCCAGTTTAATTAATCTAATAACCGTATACATGTTCTAACCCATATAATCCTTACAACAGCTCTAAGGAGTAAATATCATTATTATTACCATCTTCTTTTTATAGACAGCATGTATAAGAGCAAATAAATTTAAGAAGTGTAATTCCCCCTGTTGAAAACAAGGGAAGAGACTCTTTCTCCTCTCCCCTTTCTCTCACAATTTCTTTCTTTGGCCTTTTCAAAAATACAAATCTCTGGCCCGTCTCTAGCAACTCAGGAATGTTTTCTCCAGAACTGGGGGCCATCTCTTTGAAAGGTAATGATCAGGGAAGATAACACCTAATCTCCTGATGTCCTGGAAAGAGAAGGGCCTACTGGTTACTTGATTCCAAATTGCAAAATCCACCTAATGAAATGGGTTGGATCCCTTTATTACATGACAGTGAGATTTCTTTCTGTCTTTGCAATCTCTTTAACTGATGTATCGCATTCTGGTTTAATGTTTACCCAGTAATAAAATTGTCCTATTTCTTTTCTACCTTTGTAGTGATGTTTTCAGGGTCGGGAAGAGATTCAGAGAAGTTAAGTAACCTGTCAGGGACACCTTACTGCTGAGCGGCAGAGTTTAGATCGTGAGCACCGGTAGTCTACATATCTACCCACCTCACTGTCTTGCTGTTGTATTATCAACAATAGCTTGTGGCTTCTAAATGTTCTTTAGCTAAAGCTTCTCCATACACTGTTCTATGGCCAATGAGGCCTCCATATCTGATCCTTTAGATCAGGGTTCCTCAACCTTAGAAATATGGACCATTTAGGCCACGTAACTCTTTGTTGTAGAAGCTGTCCAGTACATTGTAGGATGTTTAGCATCACACCTGGCCTCTACCCACTAGATGCCAGTAGCACACCCAGTAGTGAAATCAAACGTGTCTCCAGACATTGCCAAATATTTGGGAGGATTAGGGGCAAAATCACTCCAGGTTGAGAATCACTCCTTTAGTGGAAGAAGTAGGGGACGCACACACACACACACACACACACACCCCATGTGCTTGGCCAGGAGCAGGGAAGGAACCACATATGGAAGAAAGGCTTTGACTTTGACTTCCACAGAATGGCTGAGGACCACTAGTCCGGTAGTTGGGGCTGCAGCCTCGTAAATCTTGTCCTTTCAGAAACAAGAAGAGACCAGTGTTGGCCGCAGTGTCCTCATTTCTTCACCCTATTCTTTTTTCTGGTTTGGTTGCAGAAGTGCCTGAGAAGAGCAAGTCACAATAAAAACTGTTCTCCTTACCAAAGATGTTTGCAGCTCTGGTTTATTGTGTATTTCTCTATCTTTAGTGAAAACTAAAGTCTCATTAAGTCCCCTAAAAGATCTTTGGGGGGAAAATGTTAATGAGTTTGGTCTAAGACTGAGCTTCAGATTTTATACAGCTGCAGACCACAGCACAAAAGTGACTTCAGCCTGGAAGAGTCTCAACTTAAAGCCCGGGAACAATCAAAAAAAATTTTTTTCAGGATTATTTCCCTGCTACATTCAAAACTTTGTGTCTTTCCTCTACTAACAAGAAACATATATATGTATATATATACGTATATATGTATATATGTATACATGTATACATGTATACGTATATATATGTATATATGTGTGTGTGTATATATATATATATACACACGTATTTCAGAGCAAGAAAACTTATGAACTGAAAATCAGCCTAATGTGCTTTCACCTCTTGCCCGAACATTCTGTACTTTAAATGTACTTCAGAACCAATGCTGTCTTTGTTCTGTGGCCATTTCCTCCCAAACTGTGTAAAGGACTATTCCTTTCCCGCAGTCAGCAAATAATCAGTATGTACCAAAGATCTGTTATCTCGCTGGGTACTGTAGGAAGAACAAAGAATCATCAGGTCCAGTTTCTCTACTCTCAAGTTTAGGTCACTGCTATGAAAAAGCAGTTTTGGGTCTGAAATGGAATAACATTTGCAAACATTTCCAATTTGCGAGTTCTACACACAAACATGATAGGTTGCAAAAGTGGGCTCACCGCTTGTTGTTTATAAGTAAAAGGAGACCAAAAGGTGTTTACGGTTGTCTTGCTGCTTGATGTATTTCCACCAAACAGAAGTGGGAATGATTCCTTTCATGTTTTAGAATTGGACATAGGCTCTTTCTCTATACTCGGATACCTTATGGTTGCATTAGGCATCTTTTGTCTGAAAGAAAACAGCTTCAACTAAAATAAAGATCTATTGAGGAAGATTATATTTCACTTGATGATCTTTCCAAAGTTCTCTGAAATCCCTTCAGCAACCACAGTTATGCAGACGCCAACAAATGTTAAATTTATGAAAACCTCAGTCATTTTTTTACCACATTTTTACCATGCTTGAGTTTGAGGTTATTAAGCCTGCAGACTAGACTTGCTTACGTTAACCTTAGGCTACTGTGTATCTAGTCTCCAAGCCTTGGCTGCGTAGCCTGATGGATCCTATTTTATATCTGCTATTACAAACCTAACGCTGGGCCTTGATCCTGATCCCTCTAGTACTTTCCACTACGCGGCCGCCAAAGATGAAGACTGCCTTCCAAATCTCTACGACGGGAATCAGGAAGGTTCTAACCTTGGGAAAATCCCTGCTAAACTGACTATGACATCACCAACATTAGTACAAGGGTAGGCTGACCTGACCTCTCTACTTCTCAAAACCAACATTACTAGAGGGCATTGTATGGTGCAGGAGAGGAATAACGTTTCCTCTGCTCTCATGTTTGCTTCCTGGAGGCTGTGAAATAACCTGACTGAAGGAAACCAGAACATGTCAGCCCAAAATATGCACTTTGGCATATTGGTTATTTTGAATTCAAGGCACTTAAGAAACAGCAGGTACAAAAGGGACACTCTGATCCTCCTTTTCTCCCAGAAAGTAGGAGATAAAGCCCCCATGTGAAAGATGCCCTCCCTGTAGCGGAAGGAAGGCAGGCATGCTTATCACCAGAGACAGGGAATTTGGGGCCAAGAAAGCTGTACTAACAAACCTTGTTAAACTCACCCTTATCTTCCTGGTTACTTCCTCACAACTCAGTACCCAAAGCCCAATCCCTTTGCCTTGTCAATTTTTCACAAGTGGATGGTTTCTTTATCTAAAAGGTATCACAGCTTCCTGCTCTTCATTCTCTTGTGAAGGCTTACCTGAAGGTGTTAATCTGTCTTATGTCAGTTTAATTCTTAGGCCCAGTTTAAGACACCCAAAGAGATTAGAGGAGATTTTGTCCCCCCTGCATGACAGAAGACAGATTCACAGGAGAAATGCATACAAATTTATTGGATGTTACTATTTTAATGTGATGGGGAAGGACTGCATAGGAAAGAAATGAAAACCCCCAAAGAAGACTCAGGCTTATGTACCATTTTAGCTAAGGGCACTAAATTATAAAGGAACTAGACGAAGGAAAGGGGTTTGGGCTTCCGGGGAGTGACTAGGAAATATATGGGTGAAATTAATGGAAGATAGGGTTATTTTCATAAGATCTGTTTGTGCAGAATCATCTCAGCATTAACTCTTGTCTCTAGTGATAAGAATATTCTCCTTTTTGGGGCGCCTGGGTGGCTCAGTCGGTTGAGTGTCTGATTTCAGCTCAGGTCATGATCTCACAGTTTGTGAGTTCGAGCCCCGCGTCGGGCTCTGTGCTGACAGCTCAAAACCGGGAGCCTGCTTTGGATTCTGTGTCTCCATCTCTCTCTGCCCCTCCCCTGCTCACTCTCGGTCTCTCTGTCTCAGTCTCTCAAAAAAAATTTTTTTTTTCTTTTAAATTTAAAAAATTATTTAGTTGGAAGAGTTTCTGTGATGTACATTTGGAGGGAGCTATAATTCATTGTTTATCTCCTTCTAATCTCTTAGAAATAGTGTAGTGTAAGGGCAACAGAGGGAGACTAGGGATCAAGGTACTTGCCCTATTTCATTGCTCATTTGCTCTCAGACCCAGGTCTCTGGACCTCAATTTGGTTGCCTTTGAAAGGAAACGGCAGACTAGATTATTTGAATTTTGCATTCCAGTGCTTAGGTCCTATAAAAAGCTATTCAAAGCCATGCATTCCTGTTCATTCCAAAAGCTTTTACTGTGGGCAGTGTTCAGTGCTAGGTGCATTACACAAAAGGGAATCAGAAAAGTGGCCATTGTTTGAGAGTTAATGGTCTAGAAGAAGACATAAGATAAGCACATAAATAACAATAAGCGATGTATAAAATGATAATCACTTTTGGGAAAGAACAGATAAAGCGATGTCTGTTTAAAGTTGGTGGTCCGGTGTGTGGGGTTATAGCTCAGGGGTCGAGCATTTGACTGCAGATCAAGAAGTTGGTGGTCCATTTATGGATAGCCAGGTAAGATGTTACCCCTCAGTCAGATTGCTTATGTAAATGTGATTAAGGGCAGGGAAAAAATGTGATTTAATTCCCTTTCTTTGTTGAAATAATATATTTTTTATGTTTATTTTATTTTTGAGAGAGAGAAAGAGAGAGGGAGAGAGTGGGGGGAAGGGGCAGGGAGAGAGAGAGAGAGAGAGAGGGACAGAGGATCTGAAGCAGGCTCTGTGCCAACATCAGAGAGTGCGATGTGGGGCTCTAATTCATGAACCATGAGATCGCGACTGAGCCGAAGTCAGACGCCTAACCGACTGAGCCACGCAGGCACTCCCAAAATAATACTTTTTATGATTATTAAAGTACTATTAAAGAAAATTATAAATAACACTATAAATAATAAAGAATATTAAAGAAAATGGGGGGGAGGGGCACCTGGGTGGCTCAGTCGGTTAAGCATTCAACTTAGGTTCAGATCATGATCTTGCGGTTTGTGGGACTGAGCCCTGTGTCAGGCTCTGTGCTGACAGCTCAGAGCCCGGAGCCTGCTTTGGATTCTGTGTCTCATTCTCTCCCTGCCCCTCCCCCTCTTGCACTCTGCCTCTCTCTTTCTCAAAAATAAGTAAACATTAAAAACGAAAGAAAGAAAGAAAGAAAGAAAGAAAGAAAAGAAAAGAAAATGGGACTACCGGGTGGCTTACTCGGTTGAGCATCCAACTCTTGATTTCAGCTCAGGTCATAATCCCAGGGTCATGGGATTGAGTCCCACCCTCTGTTCTGGGTGTGGAGACTGCTTGAAATTCTTTCTCTCTCTCTCTCTCTCCCTCTGTCCCTCTCCCCCAGTCACTTGCTCCCTCTCTCTTTCTCTCAAAAGGAAAGGAAAGGAAAGGAAAGGGAAAAGAAAAGAAGAAAATGGGTGAGACACTCCAACAGGCAGTCATGAAAGGCCAGTCAACACATGAAAAGGGGCTCGTTAGTCGACAGGGAAATGCAATTAACCATCCTGAGATACCACTCCACACCCACCCAAAGGGCTAAGATTAAAATGACTGATAACCCCAAGTGTTCATTAAAATGTACAACAATGGGAACTCTCCTAAGCTGCTGATGAGTGTGGAAATTCATACAATCATTTTGGAAAATTGTTTGGCATCACTGCTAAGGCAACTAAATGTGTACCTACTGGAGAATCCAGATATTCTACTTCTAGGTTCAAACCCAGCGGAAACGTATGTGCCCTTGTAAGTGAATGAAAAGACATGCACAAGAATATTGGTAGCAGCGTGATTCATAACAGCCCCAAACTAAAAACAACCCCAATGTCCATCAGCAGTAAAATGGATAAATATTGGTAGATTTATGAAGTATATATAACTTCATCTCTTAGGGATACACTGTAAAAACTATGGTATGTTTCTTTATGGGTTTTTTTGTGCATATATAATATTAAGGAAACACACCCTACCTCCTTTCCTTAAAAATGTAATAAACACTTCTTCATATGATAAAACACTATAAACATGTTAATATCATGCAAAAGTTGACTTTATTCTTGTTATTATGATATTTAACATGCCCTATTTGTCAAACGCTGTGTTAAGTATTTTGTATTCTTATCCAGCCTAACCCCCAAGTATTGTGTTCCAACCCAACCCTGAAGTCCTGGTCATTTGCTTCTGGCCCCAAAGCCCCAGCCTCAGGCCTCTGGTATATTAGCCCTCAGACCATTCCTTTATTTCCTTACCAAACTGTCAGCAACCAGGGCCACCACCTTAGACCCTCTGGCTTAGACAATTCCATCTACCAGGGCAACACCAACACTTGTGACAAAGCGGTTCTAGAGCCATATTTGCTACTGGTATGGCTGTTCTCCAGGTCCTCTAGTCCTTTCTGAAGTTTCTACCATATCACCTCACTCCTGCCCAAATAATCCTGCTTAAAAAACTAAGTTCAAGAGAATCAGAACACTGACAATACACTTCTATAATTGCCCTATTCCCTTTTCCTTCCCACAATCCCCTAGGCGGGAAAGCATTGACTTGACATCACCTCTCCTTGGCTGGACCTCCTCTTCCTAAGGTAGTAAAACCATATGGTCTAACTATAATAGGCCCAAAGGAAGTCTTTTCTATGCAATGATAGGAACTGTATGGTCTGAGTCCAGGCTCAACCCTTGACACAGGACCAGGAGACAACTAGCAAGTAGTAAATATCCCACCCAAAAATGCATCCTGTACTATCTAAAACTTTAGATCCTCATCTCACAATTATTATTTTGGGTACAGCATGAGTGCTTGCTTCATATGCCTCTCCTGAAGTGTAATCGTTATTTATTTTTTTGAATCACCACATTTACAGACAAAAAGAGAGAGAGAGAGAGAGAGAGAAGAAAAGTAATCTTCAGTTATTTTAATTTCAATATTTTAAATTCCTAACATCGAAATGTTTTTCATTTGTTAACAATTTTTATTTCTTTTTAGCTTCATGCAATGTTGCATTTTTTTCCTTATATTGGAGTTTTTCTCAGAGATTTTTATCATTTATTTTGAAAAAATCAAATATAACAATTGTTTGTCATGTTGGTTGAAAATATATTCCCCAGTTTATTTACCTTTTAATTTGGTATATGTAGTTGGTTTGTTGCACCGAAGTTTAAAAAATTATGTTATCAAATTTATCAGTGTTCTCTGTTTCTCATTACCTTTAAACTTGAAAGATCCTTCCACATACAAAGATCTGGTAAATATTTACGTACCTTTTCCTTTTTTAAAAACATTTATTTATTTTGAGAGAGAGGGAGAGCAGAAGAGCAGAGAGAGTGAGAGGGAGAATCCCAAGCAGGCTCCACACTGTCAGCTAGACCCAACATGGGGCTGGATTCCATGCTTAACAGACTGAGCCACCCAGGTGTCCCATGCATGCTTTCTAAAATGTTTATGGTCTGATCTTTTTATAACTAAGCGTTTCCATGAGGCTAAAAATCTAATATGTTTACATTTATTCTCTTAGTAAGATAAATTTCCAAACTGGAAACTTCTTTTATTGACTACCTACTATGTGCCAAGTATTTTGTATATGTTTTCGTTGACTCTGCTTGAAATGCTTGTAGATGGGCATAATTATTTTCCCTTTACAAGATATACAATTCAAGATCAGAGATATCAAAAGCACCAATTTGCCCCACAATGAGGACAGCTAGTGAATGGAGCAACTGGACTTGAACTGGACTTGAACTGATAATAGGACAGAGGGGCACTGTAGATCTTCCTGCCTGCTGTGGCTATTTGCTAAGCCAGGCACCGAAGGGCTGAGTCATGGCTGCGAGTGTTTAAATACAGCTGATTTCTCCAACTTTCCTTTTCAGTTTCCAAATTCACAGTGCTATTTCACGTAGCTTCAGTTGGGGTAAAGAGAGCGACTGGGCCACATTTCTGAGGAAAATGATGATGGGTTTCTCTTCTTTTCATCTCTACTCCCACTCCCAAGCCGTGTTATTAAAAAGCAACAGCGGGGCCTGGGTGGCTCAGTTGGTTAAGCATCCAACCCTTGATTTCAGCTCAGGTCATGATCTCATCGTTCATGAGATCAAGCTGCACGTCGGGCTCTGCCTTGACGGTGGGTGTGTAACCTGCTTGGGATTCTCTCTTTCTCCCCTCCCCTCTCTCTGCCCCTCTCCCACTCATGCTCACTCTCTCAAAATAAATAAATAAACTTAAAAACAAAAAAAAAAGCAACACTATCAACAGATGTCCTGAACCTCTGTTCTCCTCTTGCCACACTATTGCACTACGGTCTGTACTAGTCTTGCTCAGTAGAATTTTCTGTGATGATGTAAATCTATATTCGCAATGCCCAATATAATAACGTGCTACTGGCCACATGTGGCTATTGAGCACTTACAAATGTGGCTAATATGATTGAACGTTTAGTTCTATTTAATTATAATTCGTTTAGGGAGTCACACGTGGCAGTGACTACACCCGTGAACAGGGCACGCCTATATAGATCGATTCCTTGAGATTAAGGACCAAAGACTTCTAAACCCCAAACTTTAAATTAAAAATGCTTTCCCCCATATTTGTCTAGTGTGGGTGACATACTGCAGCTTAGCATTGGGTTCACTTTGCCCGCATGACATTATTAGTCACGTCTACCAGCAGAGAGTCAGGTCGTGATGGGCTGATGGAGCTTTGCTGTTTCTAAGGAAGAAAACATACAGACCTTACACAGCACATGCATGATTTTTTGTTAAAATTGCTTGTATTGCGTCATCCAAGCAGGAAGGATAACAGCGTCTGCCGTCATTCGATCCTAACCCTACCCTGCCTAGCTTTTCCACATCTGTGTTCACATCTCCCTGGAATCCTGAATAGAAATGGTGGCTGCCACCACAAATAACTGAAGGCCTAGAGACTCCCATTTCTCTTTGAACATTCACCTGTGGCTTCAAGCTTTCAGCAAGCAAGAATTGTAAAAACCAAAAGTAGGGTGGGGGAAGAAACCCAGAATGGTAAGAGTCCAATCAGTCAGCAGAAAAATCTACTCTTCTGAATTTGACCAGTTACTACATCCTTTGGTTCAAAATAGGTAAGGTCCCTCCTTGCCCTGCTGTCCTCCCTTCCCTCCAGGGCTGGATCTCCTGGGACTTGCTCCTTTATTGTATATGGCTAATTGCCCCTGAGCCTTTTAGGTTTGTTCTGGTTCCTGACAGCATAAGGCACTTTTCTCTGGTTACCTTTGGCTTCAAACTGTGGCGCACTATTCTGACAAGGTCCTACTCCACTACTTTTCCAGGGTTTTCCACTGTTTGGGGCCTCCAAAATTCTACCTTTATTCCTATCCCATTAATTGTTTCATGTTGGGTGGTTTACCTATTGGTGTTTAGCAACCAATTGCCAAAACATGGTCCACTTCTCCCACGTCGGGAATGAAGTAGCTGTTGAACAAATATTTTGTGAATGACTCATAACCTGGGAACATTTAAGTTGCAGAATGAATGACCAAGTCTGTCCCAACCAGGGGACTGATGTTGCTATAACTCATTTCATAGTAGTGTCACAACTACCAAAATACTTTAAACTTCTGTAACAGAATTAACATTTTTGAAGCATTGAGTCAATATCGTTTTGTTTCTAGTGATTCCTTTTCCGGAAATGTCTCACAAGTTACTACCCATTGGATCCATTGGGCAGAATTCAATGAGAATGAGAGCTGCCACGGCACTTTGTTTGAAAATGGATCTTAAAAGATTACAGTTAGACAAATGTCTGAAAAGAAACACTTCTGTTTTGCAAAAGCTGAGCCTTGCTGAGAAAAAAAAAAAAAAAAGGAGGGGTTAAAAAGGAAATGTGTGTGGTCTGATGGGCTTGATGTTGGAGGACTGGTTCTGGGGCAGAACGGAGAGACAGGTGGTTCTTAACCCCAAGAAGGGACTAATTCACTAAATCCCACAGCACCCTTCCTGGGCTGCAGAAAGGAACTGGATGGCCAGATGGGAGGGACAGGAGAAAGGCCAGGGCTGGACCAGAGCATAGGGTCAATTAGAGAGGTTTGGGGGAACCTGGGAACACAGCGTGAGCTTGGAGAACAGTCAGTTCTTGCAGACTTCCAGCACCCTTGACCTGAAGGAATGGACTGGCTTGGGGCTGCCCAGGGTTCCGGAGTGCTCACACACAGCAGCATGGTGCTAAGATGGCAAGGAGCACATGTGACTGGGGGAGAAGGGAGGATATACATGCCAAGGGGACTATCTGACTGGATGAGGCCTAAGGACAGAGTAGACAATCCACAGACCCATGGAGACCTTGTGAGCAGGTCCCTGAACATCAGTGAGGAACAACAGCACAATATCCAGGAAGGATGGGGCTAATCACCCCTCTATGAACAGCAGAACTCAGGGAGCCCACTCCCCAACAGAAGGATAGGGGCTGCAGAGGGCAACTTGGGAACCCCCTCACCCTTCCACCCCCACACAGTCCTCCAGTCTTGAGCAAGAGAAGAGGGGGAGGGAAGTTCTTCAAAGGGGAGAAACTGTCCTGAATGAGGGTTTAAACTTTGAATGGATTCAGTATTTACCCCACAGAACCTTTGCTGGCCTGGAGAGAACAGAAATTGTCAAGGAAAAGATGCCCGTCTTCTCATCAGGATAAACAGGAGCTCTGAGCAAGATGAGTTTGTAAAGAAAAAGAAAGAAAGATGTACTCTTTCTTTTTATGACTATCTGATTCATTTTGTGTGAATTTTGATCCCACTGCAAATATTCCAAGCACTTTTCCATCTAGGTTAAGAGGGGAAAAAATGCCCCCCACTCCCCAGATTAGAAGCAATGATTACCAGATTGCATCTTAAATCCAGAAAGTTCCCTCACTCAATATAGACTGGGTTCTTGATATGCACCACGCAATGTGCAAGCTCTATAAGTTCAGATTAAAAATGTAATGTTTAGTTTGGACATTGTGAGCAAATTATCCTCACTCTTAGGGAAAAAAGGAAATATTCCTAGAAAAATAATATCTGCGTTAGTCATAATATTTTTAATGCCTTCACCCAAGACCTCAAACCAAGGTTATGTGTGTGCTCATTGTGATTTCATATCTACAGTTAACCCTCCACACCTCTAACTCTTCTTTGTAACCTATGTATTGATGTTTAAATTGTCGCTTAAGCCCTTAAAGTTAAGCAATACCTCTATATGCAAAATTATATTCCTAAATTCATCATATATCATCACCATTAGCAATAACTTAAGTTTATTATATGAGTTATAGTTTACACCATGATTCGCATTATTTCACTTGATCTGAATGGCAGGTAGGGCCTTTATTACACCCATTCTACAGATGAGGAAATAAAAGCTTCTCTGTTCAATAGTCTTTCTGAACCAGAACAAACCCAGATCTTCAGAGTCTCATACCTGCACCAGCATTCTACTCAAATATGTACCTTGTCTTTTGCCATTCCTGGGAGAGCTGATTTGATCTTTGCCACTTACCGATACCTGTACTTAAAAAAAAAAAAAAATTCTTTATTTTGAGCAGGGGTGGGGGGTGGGGGCTAGAGGGAGAAGGAGAGAGAGTCTTAAGCAGGCTCCGTGCTCAGCACGAAGCCTGATGCAGGGCTCAATCTCAAGACTGTGAGATCATGACCTGAGCCTAAATCAAGAGTGGAAACTCAACCGACTGAGCCACCCAGGCGTCCCTACTTATAACTTCAAAGTGGAGTGTAGTTCCAGATCCACTGTTGGCACAAACACTTCCCTGGCCAACCTTGTCCACACCGGCCTCACCTTCCTATTAACGCCCACAGCATATCTGTCCTCTTGACATTGCCTTGGTAATTCATCATATACTTCCTCAAACACCTCTTAGCTGCTACTCATCTATCAATATATTTACATCTCATTGCCTCAACTAGACAGAGCTCTTGAAAGATCTGGTCTTGGGGCGCCTGGGTGGCTCAGTCGGTTAAGCGGCCGACTTCGGCTCAGGTCATGATCTCACGGTCTGTGGGTTCGAGCCCCACGTCAGGCTCTGTGCTGACAGCTCAGAGCCTGGAGCCTGCTTCCGATTCTGTGTCTCCCTCTCTCTGACCCTCCCCCGTTCATGCTCTGTCTCTCTCTGTCTCAAAAATAAATAAATGTTAAAAAAAAAAAAAAAAAGAAAGATCTGGTCTTTCCATACTCCCTGGCAGGGTACTTGGCACACCACAGGTCTGCATATATTTCCAGATTTGTTGATTGACAAAACAGGTCACTTCCTCTCATTCAAAGAAAAAGGGCCTCCTGAGATTTCTGGACCCCTGGGACAAGAGGAGGACTCCAAAAAGCAGGCAACCACACCGAGAGAGCTGATGTCCCGCTTCACGTTTTGCTTACGACCACCCCCGCCAACCCCAGCAATTAATTTCTTATTTAATCCAGCCCGGTAAAAACTGGGTGATTTCATCCTTCCAGCAAGAGTTCTCTTCTGTATTTAATGACTGAAACATGCATGTGTGGCTTGCAAGTGTTATAGTAATGACTTGATATACAGATCAATGCATGCCCAGGCTACTGCCTTGCACAGCACTACCAAATGTAATCGGGCTTTCTGACCTTGTGACACAGCCCATCAGCTACAGAGTGCCCTATTTCCTTTACTTAAAAAGTACGTTCAATCTGCTCTGGACTTTCCCATCTGTCAGTGCAGCTTGAGGTGACTTCCTGCTCTGTCAGCTGACCGTGAGTCACATCACGGCTGCACGTTAGTGAGGCTGCTTCTGCATGTTCAGCAAGCAGGGAAAGAGAAAGATAGGCGTGAGCTCTCAGACCTCCTTCTCAGATCTCAAACCTCTGGGATCACCCTTTTTCCATGTCATTTAAAGCTTCCACAGTTGGGAGCTCTTCTCTTCAGCTTCTGGCTGTGTGGTGATGCTTCAAAAGACAGGAAACCCAGTTTCCTACTTTCCAGAGTGAAAATGACATTTAAAAAAATCCACCTCGGTAGTGAATGAATCATTTATCGGGCAACCCCGTTCTCCAAGAGGGTCCTTCCTTTGAGCCACATTTCTGGGATGTCTTCAGTGAGGTAAATGGCAATGACCGAAGGGCTAGTTCTGGGATTTGAAATGATGCAAGTCGAGTTTAAAAGGAATTTCAAAATTACAGGAAAGTAGCTGTGAGGGTAGATAGGGTGGATGTGAAATCAAACAATAAAACTTCCTGGATTGAGGAAGCTTTTGGAGCAAAATCATGGGGAAGCTGGGGGCTTAAGAATAAGAATAATCTATGGTTTTATTAGAAGAATTTGGGGACCACTTCTGCCTTCTGCAAATATCTTGCATATTATTTAGCTTTTTAGGTTTAAAGTCATTCTCATTTAAAAAAAATGACAATAAAATAAAAAATAAGGCCCATCTCATTAAAAGAGGATAAGAGAGCAGTGACACTAACTTATCTCATCTGCTGCTTTAGAAAAAAAGCCAACGAAGTGTGATTGTAGTGGGATAATGTAAATAAATTAAAATGTAAATAAATTAAACATGTGCTTTTCCTAACTAGACCAGTAAAACAATAATCCAGTTCGTTTGTCATTGCCTCTGATTTATCCAGATATATGGCTCATTAACAGTACCAAGATATTGCCTTGTTCTTTTTGTTTCATTCTTTTCTTTTTTCTAAGGACTTCTGGCATGAAGACTATTTGGAAAAGAAAAAAAAGCAGATAAATTAGAGATGTGGATAAAAGAGTATACGTTTACATATACTCTCACAGCTCCTAACAAGAGGTGTGTTTGATGGGGGGTGGAGAGGAACTGGATAGCCAAGGTCTTTTAAGGTTTAAAATAGAGAGGCTCACTGACCCTGACATAGTAAAGCTAAGGGAAGATCTGTAAGCCTCTCCCACTAAAATGTTCCATCAACATTCTACATATTTCAGTATCACTAGGGATTAAATTACTTGTAACCATTCTAACCAAAATGCCACCACCTAAACTACTGACATATATGTAGTTTAAACACATGGCAGTCTTCCATTCCGGATCTTATTCAACATCATCTCAATTCGAAACATTCTTGTCCATTTGCTGGGCCATGCATTGGATCATATAGCCTGATACTGACTTCAGAAAAAAATGTGTCAGGTTTTTTTATCGAGGAAAATCAGGCTAATGTCCATCAAAGGAATAAGTGATGAATAATGGGAACTGGACACAAATTAACAGTGGCTTAAGAAAAGATAGAAGGCTCTTCTCATATAAGAGTCTGGAGGTAGGAACCTGGGTCTGGTATGGCAGCTCTCATTCCCAAATTTTTTGGAGGCCCAGGTTCCACCCAGGTTTCTCTTCTGCTGTCCCAAAGCTTTGGTTCTGAAGTTCTGGTCCAGGAGGGAGGTACCACTATCAGACCTGCATTACCAGTAGAAAGAGAGGGGAAAGAAGAAGCCTAAAGGGCTTGGAGCACACATATCATTGGTCTGCTAGGGAAAGTTCCCAGAAGCTACCACCGATGTGGCACTTCCCCTTACAAGCCATTAGTCAGAAGTTTATCACTCAGACACACCTAGCTGCAAGGGATCCTGAGAAACGCAGTCGTTTTCTGCACAGCCATGGACCCAGCCAAAAGTCCATCACTGAGGATGGAGCAAAGCTAGATATTGGGGGTAATTTGCCATCTCAGCCACAGAACCAAAGAGCATGATCTATCACTTAAACAAGCTCTACAAACTTCCATGTAATATACTAGTAAAGTCATCAGTGTTGGGGTGAAAGTTTGGCTAGAAACAGAAATAGTAATTTATATTCAATATAATAATTTAGGGATTGTTTGGGGATTCTAAACAGGACATAACCATCTATTAGCTCTATCTTATCATGTGTATATCTAACTACTTCTTTATCCCAGCCTTTCTTGGTTGGTAACAATATAGATTTATGTTGGAGAAATAAATGTAGCTATTAACATCTTGGGGGCAGCACCTTTAAGCCCCAAAGAGAAAAACATGTGTGCAGGTCGGGGTCTTATCTTTAGAGCATTCATTGAAGTTATTCTTGGTGTGCTATTTTAGAGAAATTCTCTCCTGTACCTACATGCATGTTTACATGTCTTGTTTAATAAATTGGTTCAATTTTCTGTATTCCTTCCCATAAAATCTGGTGATTTTTGAGCACTCCTCCATTGTCCATTTCATAAAATTTAAGAAAATTCAGTAATATAGATTGAGGATCTGGTGCTACTCAATTAAATTGGAAAAAAACTCAAAATTGTAATAAGGAGAAGCTTTACCTGTTATCTAGAGATAATTGATGTAAGATTAGCTATTGGTTTTTATTTAAGAACACCCTAAAACCTCTGTCATAGGGTTTGGATACTCTTGTTGTATCTGAGTTACCAATGGAAACATGGTGATCATTCTCCAGGGTCAAACGTACTATTCCTAGAAAGGAAATGAATAATATCTTAAACTAGACTTGAAGTAGAATCTTTAGGAAATAGTTCATGAATCTTTCGATTAAAATGAGGCCGCCTTTTCAAGATAACATATTCTGTAAGGAATTTTTATAGGTCCTGAAATATGACTTTAGAGCCTAGCTCTAGTGACTAAACCCCCACACCAGGGAAAAGATAAAATTCTGTCCTGACTCAAAGGCAGAATTCTACTACCTGAGTCACCTACGACACTTCAGCAGTAAGCTGGATTTTCCTAAAAGGATCCTCAGCCAAGGACTGGGCAGGTTGAACCATGTTCTCTTATGAAACCAGCTGATGACACAGTCACGAGGACTTCAACTCAAAGGTTATGGATTGGGCTGGTGCCAATCCTGGTGCAATGCCCTCCATTCGGTACAAAGAAATTGAATCTCTTTATATTTCAAGACTCTTAAGTTCAAATATCTATGTTGTCTGCTCATGGGAGAAGCCCTCCTTTCAGCTCTATCTTATCGTGATAGCTAAGGGTATTTAGTCCATGCTGAATCGATTCTGTCCTCTCTTGACATTTATGGAAAACATGAGCTCATTGTCAGCTGCGTTTGCTCAAAACCATTACTGAAACCATTTTAAGAGCCATAAGGGCTTTTAAAGATCTAGTCCAAACTCAGTTCAAAGCAGTTAGGGTGCCCACATCAGCATTCACCAGTAGATGTCCAGTCAGAATTGGGCCCTGGAGGGGCATCTGGGTAGTTCAGTCGGTTAAGCCTCCAACTTTGGCTCAGGTCACGATCTCATGGTTCGTGAGTTTGAGCCCCCGTGTCGGGCTCTGTGCTGACAGTGTGGAGCCTGGAGCCCACTTCCCATTCTCTGTCTCCCTCTCTCTCTCTCTGCCCCTCCCCAGCTCATGCTCTGTCTCTGTCTCTCTCTCTCTCAAAAATAAATAAACATTTAAAAAATTAAAAAAAAAAATTAGGCCCTGGAAATTTTCAATGGCCATAACTTTGACACAGACATTACACATCTAGAAATTTAGTTTACAGATACTCTAAAATACATACAAAGATATTTGTACAAGTGCTCGCGTCACAGCATTGTTTGTAGTCAAGAAATACTGGAAACAGCCTATCAATAAGAGGACGTCTATCAATCAAAAGCTGATCATTCAAAGTGATGGGGGCATGTGTAAGTGATTGCATATGTGGAAGGAGTGACAGAATGTCCACAAGCCTGTCTTAATAGTGGTTATCTCTAAGGGATAGGATTGGCTAAGCAACAGAAGAGGAAGGCTGTTCACATTTTTTGTTATACACTCCTGTTGCAAGTTTTTAAAATGGAGCTGGTAAGGGGCATCTGGGTGTTGCAGTCGGTTAAGCATCTGACTCTTGATCTCAGCTCAGGTCACGATCTCACAGTAGGTGAGTTCGAGCCCCGCATCAGGCTCTGCACTGATGGCATGGAGCCTGCTTGGGATTCTGTCTCTCCTTCCTTCTGCCCCTCCCCAGCTTGTGCTCTCTCTCTCCCTCAAAATAAATAAATAAATAAATAAAAAGAAAGAAAGAAAGAAACTTAATTTTTTTAAATAAATAGACATAAAGTGGAGCTGGTAATGGGTAAAAAGAGCACAGGTGTGACTTCCTCTCAGGTGGTCGCCCTCTCCATTAAAAGTGTCAGGGCAAATTTTTCCCAGCTTACTAAAAATGTTTATCAGCTTGCCCCTTTCCCCGCTGTCCAGATAATATAAGATAAACATATTCCACATTCTTTTCTGTTGGGTAATGCTGGAAATGTGATTTTTTAAAAGCTTCAGTACAATGGAAAATGATCCATTTTCCCCATCAATACGTTCTACAGCCTGTTAAGGTCACCTAGGTGATGATATGGGAGTTTTGATAAAACTGTGTACTTTCCTCCCTTACTGTGACACTCTTCAGTGGACAAACTATGGCCCTTTACTGGAATATTTCTCTCTCTGAATCCTGTGCATGGGGATGAGTCCTGGCTGTGATAACATTAATACTATAATTCAAGTTTCCTGTGGTCTTACCCAACTGTGCAGATGAGAACACCAACTCAAATTCCTTGGCTCTTTTGTAGCCTGGGAATAGCAGACCTTCAACCCTCCCTGAAAGGCATCTTTCAAATACTTCTGGAGGTCCCTAGAAGATATCTTCCATGTGTTGAATCAGGTCCCTGCATGAAGCTAGTCTAAGGTCTCTCCCGGCCATTTGCTGGCCATCACACTGTCACTTGCTTGGCACTTCCTTCTACTTCCGCAGCTGAGGCCCTGGAAATTGGAGATGTTCAGCCTGCATGGCATTCTCTTTTCAATAGGAGGGATGCTTCCTTTCCCCAACACCATGCCCAACCCCATGGAGGTTACTCAGCAGCGTGGCTTCTGGCCCAGTATATTACAGAATTACTCGTAATTCAGAATTTCAGTTTCCCCTTGCAGTTCCTCTACCATTCAGAGGAATCAGGCTTTCATTTCTAAATATGTATTGACTCCCTGCTCTGTGCAGACACATGTAATATACGCAGCAACGAATGAAACAGCTAAGGACGCTGCTATCATGGAATTTTCAGTCTATTCATGGAGAAAGGTAACAGACAAGTACATAAAAGCAAATAAATGTATAACTGCAAATTGAAACAGATGCAGTGAAGACAGAGGGGTGTGCAAGAAAGGAACAAAAGAGCCACTTCTGATGGGGTGGTCAGAAAAGGCCTCTGAAGTAGTGACAGTTCATATAACAACTAAGTCACTGAAAATCCAGATTTGGGCACAGAGATTAAAGGCACAGCATAGGGCATATGGGCAATGGTATTATAATAGTGTTGTACAGTGACAGATAGTAGCTACACTGGCAGTGAGCATAGCATAACGTGTAGACTTGTTGAATCACTATGTTGTACACCTGAAACTAATGTAACATTTTGTGTCAACTATACTTCAATAAAAAAAAAAACAGACTTGGAAAAAGGAAGGGAAGGAGTTTCTAGAAGAAAGAGAAGATGGTGAAGGAATAGGAAGAGGAGGGAGAAGAGTTAACATTTTTAGTTACTATGAACTAGGAACATTCTAGGAACTTCATATATACCCTTTAATGCTAACACAGTGTCCTGTGAAGTAGAACTATTGTTAGCTCCACGTCACAGATGAGTAAAACGAAACATAGACAGGATAAATAATACCTTCATCACACAGCTAGCAAGTGATGAAGGCAGAACTTGACTCCAGGCAGTGTAAGACCCTAAAGAAGGAAAGATGTTGGATTATTTCAGCAACTTAAAGGCTAGTGTGTTTGAAATAGAATGACAAAAGGGGAAATCAGCGTGAGATGGAGTTGTCGAGGCCGGCAGGGACTGGACCACACACAGGTAAGTGGCCATATTTCGTCCTCACGTAATTCATGTTTGATTAACACTACTCCACAGGAACAATATTGTCCTGAGGAGCCAGCTGGAGTAATGAAGACAATGATCACTTATATTATTTATATATATATATATATATATATATATATATATATATATATATATTTCTATATATTATTTCTGTAAGCTAAGGTATTAGAAAGTAATATTTCTGTAATATATATTTCTATATATTACTTCTGTAAGCTGAGGTATTAGAAAGTGAGGGTGCTTCCCTCATGAATAAGATAGGAGATCAAGATCCCGGAGACTAAATTACACCGTCTGGCACATATGCTGACCTGGTGCATAACTTAGGAAATTACACCATATCCAGCACCTCCCTGTAGTAACCTGCACCTGTGTTAAAGAATTATGGGTAGCCAAATCAAACAGCATTGTACTTGTGGTTGGATACTGAGTTAGTAAATACAGGGACACAGAAGGGTAAGGAAGGAGTCATTATCACAGTGAGCTGGTCCTCTCCAGGCAGCGATGAGTTTGGCCTTACCAGGAGCAGCTCTGGGTGACACCCTTTTCATGGCCATTGGCTACAAACCTGGGACCTCTCTCTACACTACCTGACTTGGACGATAAATCCAAGATGGAGAAGAAGAAGTACCAGCATCTGGTGAGCCAATGCAGAATAAGAATGAAAAAGGGTGACGTGACTGCTTCTTTTACAACACTGTCAAGTTCTATCAATTGAAAGAATGAAGAAGCAACTTTTTTTTTTAAATCCTTAAAGTCGGCTTTTTTTTTTTTTGTTCACTCTCCTGAATCCCTTTAGAAGATTCCTTCAACTCAGGAAATCTCAAACTCGCCAAAAAATGAGAAAATAAACTCAGTCTAACCACATAACTGAGTCTAATCTCAGCTCTGGTCACATAAACTAAGAAGAAGTCACAGAGAGGGGATTTCCCAAATTCTGTTTGCTTGTAATGGTAAACCCTTACTGGTTAATGTGCTTCTTGCTGACTAGCATGGACATCCATTCTGCACTTTCCCCTCTCCAGCAGCCCCTCAATTTCTGTTTGGGGACCCATGTGTTTCCTGAAAGGCTAATTCCATCTTGGTGGTAAAGAGGGAACATGTAGCTGATGCTAAGCCATCAGCACATCTTTTCTCCTGGCCACTGTGACTGTGACCTAAGCCAGTTACTTCAGAGTGACTCTCAGGCCTCCTGCTGAGAATGCAAGATAAACCTTTTCTGTACCCCCTTGCTGTATTTGAATGACAATCCCCAGAGATAGAGCTATCTGTGGATCACAGGAGGAGCCTGACTTAGGATAGAGTCAACACTAAGGAACACAAAGTAGACCATGAAAACAATGAAGAACTAGGTCCTGGATGACATCATTGAGCTAAAGGACTCCACCTCACCAGACACCTGGACCTTTCAGGGATTTCAGTTGGTGAAATTGAGTTCAACAAATATTTATTGAGTATCTACTTATGTGCCGGACACAGTACAAGACCCTTAGAATACACTAATGCATGAAACCAATACAAATCCACAAATCCCTGTCTTTGTGGAGAAGGAGACAAACAATAGGCAATAAGTATAACAAGTAAAGTGATAGTATGTTGGACAGTGATAAGTGCTGTGGGAAAAAGGAAAAGAAGTACAAGGTAAGGAGGTAGAGGATGGGGGAGTAGGAGCTGGGGGACAGGTTCTCTATCATGTAAGCCGGTATGAGTTGGTTTTTCTGTTACTTGCTGTCTACTACTTGCAAATAAAACTACAACACTTTAGAACATTTTGAATATTTGTAACACCTCCACACCATCCAAATACACATCCAGAAGCAGAAATTATAATAGAGTAAAATACACACATACATAAATATATAAATAAATAACAAAGAAAAGGAATGTCAATTTGATTTGCCTAAGGAGGAAAAAAATGTTGCATTTGAATTCAGGATAAATATTGAACTAATTTATTTTAAAACACAGACCACATTTTTGGGCAGGGTTTGAGCAGGTCTTTAAATGCTTCCATCTAAATCCCATAGCATTCTGGGGCACCGGGGTGGCTCAGTTGGTTGAGCATCCTACTTCAGCTCAGGTCATGATTTCACGGTTGGTGAGTTCGAACCTGCGTTGGACTTTGTGTGGACAGCTCAGAGCCTGGAGCCTGCATTGGATTCTGTGTCTTCCTCTCTCTCTCTCTCAAAAATAAATATTAAAAAAACTCTTAAAAAATAAATCCTACAGCATTTTGGTATAAATTACAACACTTTCCTGAAGCAGCAAGAGTCCTTTCCTCCCATTGCCTCTTAAAATTTAAAAATAATCTTGTGTCTATTTCCAATGCTCAATTTATGGAAAATGCAGAAAATTAATATTGACAATGCTTCATAACTTGAGATGTTAAATTCTGTAACTAATTTGTCAGGGACCAACTGGCAAGAACTATGACACTGTGTAACTGAGTTGAATGCCAACAAGCAAGAAAGGTAGGAAGCAAAAAAGCAAGGAAGAAAGAATGAAAGAGAGAGAAAGAGCACATTAACTAAATATAGAGATGTCTACTCCCAACCACCTTTCTGAGTGTGTGGCTAGTGGCTTCCTGTAAAGGAAACATTTTGTCGACTCTTGTCTTAGTTAGTTAAGACTGGCATTCCCCCCTTTGTACAAATGCACGGTGTTGTGTAAAAGAAGAAACCATCACCATAGAGACTCAGGTCTCTAAATACTAGGATACTAGGCTGCAGATATTCTGTCCTTGTCAGAGTATTTACTTTTTAAGTGAGCATCTGTTCAGAAGCTGTGTGTTTTTAGATCTAATGCCAGACAAACCAAAGAAAGCTATACTCTGATAATGCTAGGAAGACATTTATTAATGTGACTAAATTAGCCTGGTAGGTTTTCATGCCAATGCATTGTTCCTTGACCAGTTTCAGATATTGAGTCCAACTTTCCCTAAATGCCTCAGAGTCGAGCCTCAGTGAGTCTGCTCCCAGTAGGCAGACAAGAGAGAATGGCAGAGCCCAGGAGAGAACAAATGCAGGAGAAGGTTACCCTGCCCCTCAAAGTCTCTCTCTGAGTCCTAGCAGGGTGAAGAAGAAC
The DNA here is from genome assembly GCF_023721935.1 of Panthera uncia. Lineage (NCBI taxonomy): Eukaryota > Metazoa > Chordata > Mammalia > Carnivora > Felidae > Panthera > Panthera uncia. The sequence goes on from NW_026057580.1 coordinate 92,752,692, forward strand.
CCGACTCACTACAGGAAGATACACTGAAGTGAAATAAAATTGGTGGTTTTTTTTAAGTTTACTTAATTATTTTTGAGAGAGAGAGAGAGGAAGAGAGCACACAGGAGGAACAGAGAGAGAGAGAGAGAGAGAGAGAGAGAGGAGGGAAAGAGTATTCCAAGCAGACTCTACACTGTCAGAGCAGAGCCCGATGCGGGGTTCGAACCCACAAACCTTGAAATCACGGCCTGAGCTGAAACCAAGAGTCAAACACTCAAGCGACTGAGCCACCCAGTCACCCCTAAGTAAAATTGTTTTTAAATTAGTGACAAGAGATACCTTAACTCATTAGGAAAGAAAAGGTTATCTAACAAATCATGTTGAGACCATTGGTGAGTCCTTTTGGTAAAAGAAGATCCTTCCCACCTCCCCATTAAATTCTCAATGGTGAAATACATGCACATAAATGCACACCCACAAGTACTTACACACACAGGCAAAGGAATCTAACTACATACAAGCGAAGAAAAAATAGCAGAATATTTATTTTATCACTAATGGTGAAGGGCACCCTAAGTCGGAGTCATGTAAGAAATCTCAAGGGAAATGATGAGAGCCCAAGCACATCAAAACACTGAACTTAAGGATATGAGATGAAAACATGAACATTTAAATACAGAGGAAGGTCTATGATGAATATAATGATTATAACCTAACATCTTTTTTTTAAGTTTATTTATTTATTTTGAGACAGAGAGAAAGAGAGAGAGAGAGAGAGAGGCAGAGAGAGAATCCCAAGGAGGCTCTGCAGTTGTCAGTGCAGAGCCCGACAAGGGACTCCAACTCACGGAACCGTGAGATCATGACCTGAGCCGAAACCAAGAGTCGGACGCTTAACCGACTGAGCCACACAGGCACCCCATAACCTAACCTCTTTAATACATAAAGACCTTTGGAGCACCTGGGCAGCCCAGTCAGTTAAGCATCCCACTTCAGTTCAGGTCTTGATCTCACGGTCTGTGAGTACAAGCCCCGCATTGGGCTCTGTGCTGACAGCTCAGAGCCTGGAGCCTGCTTCAGATTCTATGTCTCCCCCTTTCTCTGCTCCTCCTCTGCTCACGCTCTCTCTTTCTCTCTCTATCAAAAATAAATAAACATTAAAAAATTAAAAAAAAAACCTTAAAGAGCTTATAAAAATTGGTTAGAAAAACATGAAAATTTCAGAATAAGAATGGGCAAAAGACACCAGATAATTCACAATAGAGCAGATAAAAATGAATTTTAAAATAGATGAAAAATATCCATCTCACCACTTAACCACAGCAAAATTGAGGCAAACAGAAGGAAAAATTTTTTACTATCAAGTTAGCAAAAATAATTTCTTTTCCTAATAGTGCTGATAAGAGTACAATGCAACAGGAAATCTCATTCACTGCTGGCAGGAGTGTAAAACTTTCTGGAAAGCAATCTGTTGTTTCTCAAGAGGCCTCAAAGATGTTTATATCCTTTGACCTACTAATCCTACTTCCAAGAATTTATCATCAGTAATTTAAAATTTCCAAAAACATGGACAAATAATCATGCATAATATCTGCTCATTTCAGCATTGCTTATAAAAACGGGATGTGTCCTAAATGTCCACTACTCATTTCAATATTTCATTGAGTATCTACTATGTGTGAAAAACTGAGCTAGAACAGAAGTCAAATACGACACAGACCTGATCCTTACCCTTGCAGAACTTTCAGTTCGGGAGAAGATAAGCAGTTAAGCAAACAATTGTGACATTTGCTACAGAAACCAAGGGCAGAGGGAACCTGATCAAAGGAAGTGATGTTTAAACCGAAATGGGAAAACATTAATCAGAAGGGAAGAGTGTTCCAGCAAAAAGGAACAGTACATGCAAAGACCTGGAGATAAATATCGGCTGGAGAACTTGGAAGTTCAGCAGGGCTGGAGCAAGGAGCCAACTGGGGACAGGAGCCAAATGGGGAACAGCTCTGTACATTGTATTAGAACTTCGGATTTTACTCTGGGAGCAATGGTTTGATAAATTAGGCCACATCTATTACATGAAAACACAAGCTATTAGGAGAATAGTTTCTATTTTGTTCTATCATCTGAGGAGACTCCCAAGAGTAAAAAAGGTAATTTTACTCTCTTGACTTACTCAAGGACATGGGAGTCCACAGATCCAGGCTTTGCTTTCTAACCCCACTCAGGCAATTCTCACCCTTCCCAACTCAAGTAACAATGTCTTTGTATATCCAAGTGGCAATAAAGAGAGTCAAAGCCTCTACCTGGAAGATAAGGACCTAGCAGGCACCAAATTGGAGGGGGGAGATGTTAGGAAATGTCCAGTGTGCCCCCTCTCCCCCACCTGCTCTCCTCTTCCCTTAACTGAGGGAAGTTAAACATTAGGTACCGTGTCTTGAATTCACCAGAAAAGACATGGAAGCCTTGCTCATCAGGAGGATCACCCCCCCTACTTCTGGAGGCACCACAAGGGCACAGCAGGGAGCTTGGGGCATGGCAGTCATGTTGGATGGAAGACCAGAAGAACCCCATATCTCCAGTTTTAGTTAGCGTCAGGTTCCAGGATGTGTGTGTGTGTGTGTGTGTGTGCGCGCACGTATGTGTTTATATCTCCAGAAGAATGGTAGAGTCATCCCCAAACATGAATGAGATTAACTTTTCCAAAGAATCTTAGTGCAGTCAAGACAAACTTTTGACTTAGAAATTAAGAAATCTGTGATCTATGCAACATGTTTATAGGAAAAAAGAATATTTATTACAAAAAAGATAACTGTCATATAACCAATACGTTTATTTATGAAGAGTTTGTAAAAAACAAAAACCAAGCAAAAGAAAAAGTAAATGATAATTATATAAATGGTATATTGTCAGCTTTGCTTAAAACACCCACACAAACTCAGTCAGCAAAAAGCAAGTATATGCCCTACTCTGTTAATGGAGGTTACCTCTGAGTAACATTTTTTTCCTCTGCTTTAATGTATTTTTCAAATTGTTGGATGGGCATATTTTACTTTTGTAAAGGCTTATTGTACATTGCAAAGGTTTCAGAAAGTTAACATCTTTTTTTTTTTTTTTTTTTTTTTACTTTTAGAAAGAGAGAGCATGAGCAGGGGAGAGGGGCAGAAGGAGAGAGAATCTTTAAGTGTGCATGGAGCCCAACACAGGGCTCAATCCCATGACCCTGGGATCATGATCTGAGCCAAAATCAAGAGTTGGGATGCTCAACCGACTGAGCCACCCAGGTGCCCACAGAATGTTAGCATCTTAAGAGAAAAAGCCTAGGCTTTTTTTTTTTTTTTAAGATTTTTAAAGAGTTTTTTAAAGATTCTCTTAAGATCGAAAAAGTTCAAGGTCTCGCACATAGTAGCACTACTTAGGTAACATTCACCAGTGAAGGAGGTTAATCAACTTTATTGTAAGGGTATACACAAATTGTTAGGGTAATTAAAATGTGTTTGACCTACAAAGCGTGCACGGGTCCTGTTGATTCTGACGAATGACCTACTTGCTGTATTTAGAGTTTTCTTATTTTGGTGGTCATCTGCCAGTTACAAGTACATCGACCATTTCTTCTTTCCTTCACTCTTGACAAACAGAAGAAAAAAACTAAATCGTGTATTGTTTCAATGCTTTCAAATCGTTAGCCTTGTCACCACTTATTTTTTTAGGCTTTAGGAAAGGAGGCGTGTATTTCCCCTTACTTCCTTCTTGCAATTGCAAGTCCTATGGAAGTTAATTTAAATTAATTAAGAATTTTCTATCGAATGAATCAACAGCTTTACTCCTATGGTCCTCTTAACCTGGGCTAAAGGTAAAAATGCGACAAGAAGGGGCCGGTGTTTTCTGGTTAAAATTGACAAGTGCGAGACACATGAATGGCTGTCTACAAGTTTAGAAACAGGAAACAGGCTTGCTGCACTTGCCAAAGGGCATATAAACCGAGAACGTTGTCATGTAGGAAATCAAGATCAGAGGGTGAGTGCAAAGACCCAAAACAGTCTGTGGTGACGAGCAGTGACGTGAGGTTGTGTTTATATGAACCCGAGCCCTCTCATCCCAAAGCTGGCGACCAGAGTGTTTTCTTCACCCACAACGACTCTGTTGCCAAAGGGTACTGGGCTGTGAATTGTGGAAGCATGTCTGTCACTGTTAATGTATCAAACAGAGGTCTTGATATTATCTGCAGCTGATCAGTTGATTGGGTTTTACCTACAGGAAGAGCCTGGCCTCGGGCTGCCACAGGCCAGCCACGCATGACGTGCACTAGAGTCCTTGTTACACCCCGGTGGGAGTGATGCAGGCGAAAAACACACCTCATCCCATCGGCCCTCCATGGCAACAGGGCTGCTTGGCAGGCCAGATAAGGATGGTCCATCGTCAGGAAGAGGCTTATCCCATGACAAGAGGGTGTTTTTTAAAGGCAACACATCAACAACAATGCCTTAGCAACACTGTTTGTTATTGTGGTAGATAGGGATACAAAGAGTGGGCCAGGCTGCTAGCATAGCTTGCACGTGGAACAGAAAAGGTGCCTGTCCTGGAAGAAGGGAGAGTACAGTCGTCCCCCTTGTCCACTGAGGATCCATTCCAAGATCCCCTAGTGGACGCCTGAAACCACGGAGAGGACTGAAGCCCACACATAATGATGTTTTTCCTCTACACACATACCTATGACAAAGTTTAATTTATAAATTAGGCACCAGAAGAGATTAACAACAAACACCGACAGAGGCACCTGGGTGGCACGGTCGGCTAAGCGTCCGACTTCAGCTCAGGTCATGATCTCGAGGTTCATGAGGTCAGGTCCTGCGTCGGGCTCTGTGCTGACAGCTCAGAGCCTGGAGCCTGCTTCGGACTCTGTGTCTCCTTCTCTCTCTGTCCCTCCCCTACTGGTGCCCTGTCTCTCTCTCTGTCTCTCTGTTTCTCCTTCAAAAATAAAACATTAAAAAATTTTTTAAAAACCACCAACAGTAAAATAGCAATTATGACATACTGTCATAAAATTTATGTAAATGTGGTCTCTCTCTCAAAATATTGTACGGTACTCACCCTTCTTCCTCACTGATGATGTGAGATGATAAAATGCCTATATGACGAGATGAAATGAGGTGAATGACGTGGGCACTGTGACGTCGTATTGACTAGTAGAGACCTTCTGATCATATGTCAGGAGGATCATCTGTTTCCAGACCACAGTTGACTGCAGGCACCTGAAACCCTGGAAAGCGAACCTCGGATAAGGAGGAACTCAGATATAAATGTTCTCTGTTTCCTGGGGGGGGGGGGCGGTGAGCAGATAAACATATGCTGAGTCGGAGCCTCTATTCATCCAGAAGCTATTTATTAAATGAACAGAACATCTTCCTCCTGAACAGCTCAACTCCTGGTAGAGAGAACTTCAAATCTGTGCCATTTGGGCTTGTGAGTTGTAAGTAGAAGAAATCAAGGAAGTAACAGAAACTCAGTGAGAGAGGAAGGAAATCATGGCACTGCGAATCCAGGCAAGGTGGGACCCCGCCCATCTGGACTCCCACGGCTTTCTTTTGGACGTTACCAGAGGCTGTTTGCGATCTTGTTGGCTTGTTTGCTTAGGTGTCTATTGAGGGCAGGATCACAGTCTCCTTTTCATTTTGGTATCCATAGTACCTGGCATAGAAGAGAAGCTCGATCAATATTTACTAGTTGCTGGTGGTGACGGTGACAGTTGTGGAGGAACCAGAATGGACAGAAGTATACAGCTCACTGATGAGACATTCTCTTTCCTAGGCCTTAGGCGGTTGTGGAGGTCCCTGGGATGTTCCAGTCCAGATTCTGGAGGAGGCCCTCTAGCGAGTCTAGTCAAGAGTGGGACCTCTCGTGGTGTCCTCCCCAAGAGAGGCAGGAGAGCCTGTTGAGAACATGGGCTTTGACGCCAGATCACCCAGATTAGAATCCTGGCTTTACTCCAAGCTGTGTGAATGTTGGCAACGTGGTTCCCTTCCCTGTGCCTCTGTGAGGATGAAATGAGTTCATTACATTGGTGCCTAGTACCCCAGAAAAACTCTCTAAAGTTTAATTACCACTATTTCCAGTACTGCTGCCCCATTTAGGGAGAAGGAAAGTCCAGATGATGAGAGTCCTTTGCCTCAGATTTTGAGTTTCACATTTTTTTTTTAATTTTTTTTTCAACGTTTTTTATTTATTTTTGGGACAGAGAGAGACAGAGCATGAACGGGGGAGGGGCAGAGAGAGAGGGAGACACAGAATCGGAAACAGGCTCCAGGCTCCGAGCCATCAGCCCAGAGCCTGACTCGGGGCTCAAACTCACGGACCGCGAGATCGTGACCTGGCTGAAGTCGGACGCTTAACTGACTGTGCCACCCAGGCGCCCCTTGAGTTTCACATTTAACTTTGCCCTCTTATTCCCTAGGAGCCCCTGCCCGGTTGGAAGATGAATCAGGTGGCTGAACTTTCACTTTAAAGCTATTATTTAGAACACTGCCAGTCTGGAAGAGTGCTTCTCATTTCCTCACTTAACTTCCCCAAATGTATAGTTAAGCCACTTGATAAGAAAAGATAAATGGTCCAAACCTGACACCAAAAGATAAATGGTGCCTGCATATGGGGCGTTTAGGTTGCCCTTGAATTATTATGATTTCATTTCCAGGTGTGAAAGCACCTTGCCAGGTGCTACAGTCGGGACTATGAAGAGTTGATAATAAAGGCTGAGAAGACCTAAAGGCAAGTCAGGGAAATAACATCAATATTAGGTAATTAAAGTTAATATACTTACCTAACCAGAGAGTGGTCAGTCAGGTTGTTCCCCCAGCACGCACTTGCACACAACACATACACACACACTGTGAGCCCACAGAAAACTCAAGTGAATATGGGGATTTTGATAAGGTTCTTTTTTTAATGTTAATCAATTTATTTAAAGAGACCCAGAGAGAGAGAGAGAGAGCGCAGTGTGAGGAGGGGACAGAGACAAAGGGAGAGAGAGGATCCCAAGCAGGCTCTACACTGTCAGCACAGAGCCCAGCACGGGGTTCGAACCCATGACCCATAAGATCACGACCTGTCAGCACAGACCCCAACACGGGGGTCCCATCTCAGGAACCATGAGATCATAACCCGAGGTGAGCCGCCCAGGTGCCCCAGTCAGTTCGCTCTTGAAGCCAATGATATAAGGTAATCCATAACTACAAACCAGCAGCAAAATATTGCCTGGGGCACTCTGCTTTATCCAGACCACCTTGAGCAGATTCTGTTAGAACAGAAAAAAACAAAAAACAAAACAAAAAAAACAAAACAAAACAAACAAACAAAAAAAACAAGAAGAGGGAGAGAGAACCATTGAAATGGTGTCCAGGTAACTATATCCAAAATGTCGAAAATTTCCATTAAGAATTGTAAGTCATTACAACAGGTGACTTTCTTATCTAGGATTGTATTCCCATTGCATGGCTCCAGTATAATAAAGTAAGAGGAATCAGTTACCTTGTCTTTTAGCTGTAAATATGCTGTTGTGTGTGTGTTTATTTTTATATATGTATATACATACATATTTAAAGTGCAGCTCTAAAAATCATTTGAAAGTCACAAAACTATAAATAAAAGGAAGCAAAGATCTGTTACGTAATTTATTAAGAACAGGGATTCATTTAACTAAAAATTATTTCTTTTTCCTTGGTGCTTTTCAAAGACAACAACTCTAGGTCTGCCATCAGGAATGGTTTGCATTATAACAGCCAGGAAGCACCCCCACCCCCCTCCACCCGCTCCCTGCCCTGCTTTAATAAACTCTGTTTATCTTAGAGCAGTTTTAGATTTACAGAACTATTGTAATTAGCACAGTAATATTATAGAGAATTCCCATCTACACCACACCCAGGTTTCCCTATTGTTATCCTATTACGTAAGTATGGTACATTTGTCACAGCCAATGAACCAATATGGATACATTCTTTTCTCAGTTGTTCCCCAGTGTCTTTCTTCTGTACCAGGATCCCACCCAAGATAACCACAATTTTGTATCCACGTCCACTTATGCTTCTTTTGGCTATGACAGGTTCTCAAGCTTTCCTTGTTTCTGATGACCTTCACAATTTGGAGGATTACTAGTAGCTCAGATGTGTCCTTGAATGTCCCTCAGTGGGAGGTATTTGATGTTTCTTTCTTGATCAGACTAGGTGAGCGTACTTTTGCAAGAGTGCACACTGCAAATGGTCTTGCGCTGTCAGGAGGGTTTTTTAAATTTTTTTTAATGTTTATTTAAAGAGAAACAGAGCGGGGCGCCTGGGTGGCTCAGTTGGTTGAGCGCCGACTTTGGCTCAGGTCACGATCTCGCGGTCTGTGAGTTCGAGCCCCGCATCGGGCCCCTGTGCTGACAGCTCAGAGCCCGGAGCCCGGAGCCTGTTTCAGATTCTGTGTCTCCCTCTCTCTCTCTGACCCTCCCCCATTCATGCTCTAGCTCTCTCTGTCTCAAAAATAAATAAACGTAAAAATAAAAAAAAAAAATTAAAGAGAAACAGAGCATGAGCAGGGGAGGGGCAGAGAGAAAGAAGGAGACACAGAATCAGAAGCAGGCTCCAGGCTCTGAGCTGTCAGCCCAGACCCCTACCTACGTGGGGCTCGAACCCATGAACCGCAAGATCATGACCTGAGCCAATGTCGAATGCTTCACCGACTGAGCCACCCAGCTGCCCCAAGAGGTTCTTTTTAATGTCTAAAGTAAAACCTTTTGTATAATAATAATAATAATAATAAATTCAAAGTAAAAATAAATAACCTTTTGTTAGAACAATGGCTGCCAAAGTGTGGTCCCTGATCAACAATTATCAGCATCACCTGGAACTTGTTAAAAATGCAAATTTTGGTCCTGGTGGTCACAGACCCACTGAATCAGAAACTCTGGGGGTGGGGCTCAGCAATCTGTGTTTCAACAAGTCTTCCAGGAGATTCTGATGCACCTGAAGTTTCAGAACCACTGTGTCTGAGGTTGTCTAACATGTTTGGCCTCAATGTATACAGAACGTTTCTCACTGGTCACCTTTTAACCATTGGCTGTCAGCCTTGCTGTGCTATATAAATACCTAGGACCAAACACCAGCCCCAGAGACTCTGATTTAATTGGTTTGGGGAGGGGTCAGTTATTAAAATGCTCCCAGGTCATTCTAAGCCTGGACAGGGTTGAGGGCTCCTGCCTCTGGCCCCTACCTGAGACAAGCCCTCCCTCTTCTACTCACACTTTCCACGCCTCTCACACTCCCCTTCCTCCCACCTCAGACTTCGGAAGAAGGCATCAATCGGTAGCCTGCTTTCTTAGAAAACATCAAACGGGATTTAATACTATAGAATTTCAGAGTCGTAATAGCCATAAAGGTCAACTAGCTCAGTGGTTTTAAAACCTTTTCTTCTTTTTTTTCAGCAGATCCCCTTCAAAGGAAATCTTCGTGGGAAAGCCCAGTGTAGAAAACGAGAAAAAGCAGAGCGGCTCTGATGGAAGGGTGAGGGGCTTGGCGGTGCTTCCGGTCGCCCTGGCACAGCTGGGCCATCACTGACCTTGTTCGACATTCCCAGTCCGTGGCTGCCCACCTTCTCCTTTGTCACCTCCCCTGGTCAAAGCTTGTTTACTGCTAAGCCACTTTGATTTTCAGGACTGCTCAAAGCCTTCATTCTTCTTGCCTTTGAGCCGAAACCTGTCTCCTGACATGAGGTCTTTTCGTGGCAGTAGAGAGGACACCAACAGCCTTTCCCCTCTGAAACCTCTTCTCATTTCATGCTCAGACCTGCTGCCCTGTGAACAGGGGGTTTCAGCTTGACTGTGCGTTAGCATTTTAAAACTTCTGACATCCAAACTGCCTTCCAGATCAGTAATTCAGTATCTCCTTGGGTGTGACTGGGGAGGGGGACTTTTTGCACGGTCACAGGCAGATTCAGGGGGCAGAGAGCAAGCTGAGAGTGAGCCAGAGCCTCCCTCTCCTGCCCAGGCGAACGAACATGGGTCTCTTCCACCTGCTTCCGAGCTGACATCGTGTTGAACCTTCCCACCGCCTTCTCTGCTTTCTTTGCAGAACGCTCCACTGCCCAGATCCCGACACGAGTCCCAACAATGCAATTTAGACGAGCTGGTTTTGTAGACCGGATGCAAAAACTGCAAGCTCGAGGTGGTAGAACACCGTCTTCTTCCTTTCCTCCAGTAATTAAAATAAAAGGTAGCTATTATTTCCTAAGTCAACCATGTAAGCACCTCCCCACCTGTTTCCCCTTCCCCTGTCTAGGAAAGACCATACAAGCCCTCCTCGCCTTCTCCGGACAGATTTGGCTTTTGTCAAAGGGAGCAGCCTTTACCTTCACAGCTAGTGTCTTTGCCCTGCCCTGGTTGTACGACGGGTGGCTGGTATGATGGTTTTTGATGAAAGACCCAAGCAACTCCACCCAAATGGCCCAGTTCTTTGGTGAGGATTCCTCTCTCCTCCTCTACCCCCTCCACCTGTTAGTCAGCAAACAATTGAGCTGCGCAAAACACAGGCTGCCTGGGTTGTCAAGTTCACCGGTCTCCCAGGGGCTCCTCCCGAATCTTCTTAACCGGTATTTCCTGAATGGAGTTAAGATCATACAGGCCAGGAGCCAAGTAGTTCTGCGGGACAGGATGGGGTGGAAAGCTTCGGTGAAGCTTTGAAGTATCTCGGCTACTCAAGAGCCAATGATAATTACTCGTCTCCATCAGGCTGAAGAACACGTTTCGGTTATTTCTATTTCCTTTCATTAGCTTGCCCCCTCTTGATCAGAGGACTCCTAGCCATGAAGTCCAAGGGAACACCAGAGGGATAATGTCGGCAGAGATTCTAAGACCAGGTAAACTCCACCAGCTGCTCCGGGCTGCAGAGCATGGCTGAGGCGAACACAGTGATTGTACTGAGTTTCACCTTGAACTCACGTAGTCCGCCTTCAGTGGGAGCCTCAATCCCCCCTTATAATTATGTTATGTTTTCTTACTTAGCTTGCCCCTCTAGGCTCCACAACGGTGTCTCAGAAACTTCTTCCAGAGCACCAGCTATCTCACCTCTACCATGGGGATAATCACAGCATTTGCCTGGACAGGTTGCTTTGAGTATTAAATAAAATAATGGGCATAAGGTTATAAACACATGGTAGGTATCATATGCACCTAATAAATACTATTATTATTATTATGTGGATGTGATATATTACACATGCTATTATTATGTAACAAATAAAAACAAAATAACAAAATAATAACTCTTATTTTCTAGCCATCTCAGAGTCAGAAATTTAATGCCAATTATATGCACTATTGTGACAAGCACTGGAATTTTTAAAAGATTAGTAAGACATAGCCTTTGTCACAGGGCAAAAGAGGTACGGAATGCTTTAAAGTTGCCACAGCACTTTGACAAATACCCTCTGAAGATCCCAGCTCCCACCCTGCCTCTCATTTTCCCTCATCTCATGGCCTTTCCTTCCTTATTAAGATCAGGGCAAGTCAGTGGAAGCCCTTCCGTATCCCTTTTAACTCAATATTTCTTCTTATCATCAAGGTTCTTGTTTCCCTGTCCTCTTGTCACAGAAGACTATGGCCGCTCCACTCCGCGGCCCCGGCCATCCCCTCCTTCCTGTGGTGTCCTGGAGAGCATTCCCCTCAGCCTCTGTTGTAAGCTCTGAGCTTACACAGGTTTAAAACTGAGTCCTTGGTCTTGGGGCACCTGGGTGGCTTGGTCAGTTAAGCGTCTCGCTTCGGCTTAGGTCATGATCTCACGGTCCATGAGTTTGAGCACCACGTCGGGCTCTGTGCTGACCGCTCAGAGCCTGGAGCCTGTTTCAGATTCTGTGTCTCCCTCTCTCTCTGCCTCTCCCCTGTTCATGCTCTGTCTCTCTCTGTCTCAAAAATAAATAAACGTTAAAAAAATTTTTTTTGTTTTTAAAAACTGAGTCCTTGGTCTTGAAGACATGAGAACACAGTTGAGGTGACAGGATAAAAAAAAAGAAGAAGAAGACCCCCCCCCCCCGCCAAAAAAAAACCCCAAAAAACCAAAACCTACAAGATGGCTCATAACAAGTGCCATGAGTCATTCAGGGGGAAAAAAAAATGCCACAACCTTCAGCAGAAGAGAACCATTGAGTGCCAGTTGAAAAATACTCTTTTCCCAGTAGGAATAAAGTTAATTCCAAAAACCTTTGCAATCACACTATTATTATTTATCCTATTAATAACGGTCTAATATGTTACAGGTTTTATAATTTCACAAAAATTGTTTCCTTGAAGCTACTCAACTCAGTGATGAAGGTTAAGGAATGTTTTGCCCATTTTACAAATGAGGAAACTGAAGCTAAGAGAGGGGGGCAGGTAGGAGAATTCCCAAGGAGGCAGCTAGCAAACGTTGGAGTCAGGACTTCAAGGATGGGTCCCGGGAGTCCCCTCCCTGCTTTTTCTGCTAGGACTTGAACATTTGTTAACTTACTACGCGCCACCATTATGGTGGGAACTTCGCATGATGGTTTCTTACCTACCCTTTACAACCTGGGAGGTAGGTCTTACGACTTGCAGTTTGCAGATGAGGATGACCTCACCAGGAGGGGCTGGCAAGGGAGCGAGCCTGTAAAGTAACTTGCCCAAATCCCACCGTCAGGAAGCTACAGGTTTGGCACAGAAATCCGGGCTCACAAAACCGGAATTCCACATTCCTCACATGTTAAGGACTTTTGCTCGTGAGAGCAAAAGATAATACAAAAAAAAAAAAAAAAAAAGCAAAAGCAGCTAAAACTGGACACAACCATGGTTGAGTAATTTGTCCATGCCGAGACTGAGCCACAGTGCAGAATGGAGAGGAGAAGGCTCTCCTAGGTAATGGTAAATAGTAAATACCCAGCTATGTTTATGAACATTATTTTTTTTATTTTTTTAAGTAGGCCTCACACCCAGTGCAGAGTCCGACACGTTTGAACTCATGACCCTGAGACCAAGACCTGAGCTGAGATCAAGTCAGACGCTTAGCCAACTGAGCCACCCAGGTGCCCCCTAGTTATTTTTGAAAGGAAAATGATTTAATTTGGTCATCCTTTGGTTTTCATTGCTCTCTCTGAGAACATGAGATCCCCTTTCGGGAGCTCGTCAGTGGCTAAGTTTTATGGCAGTGATCTGTATGTCCATTCAGACCTATTGGTTAACTGGATAGCCTCTAGCAAACGATTTGATGGCTTATGTTTCTCAAATAAATTCAATTCTTTGTATTACATTGGGCACACAGACATATTTTTAAAGTACCTTAATTTTTTTTTTTTTTTGAAAGAGAGAGTGAGCAGGGGAGGAGCAGAGAGAGGGGGAGAGGGAGAGCTTGTGTAAGCAGGCTTCATGCTCGAGTCCGACACGAGCTCGATCCCACAACCCTGGGATCATGACCTGCACCAAAATCAAGAGTCAGATACTTAACCAACTAAGCCACCCAGGTGCCCCATAAAGTACCTTAATTAACTTGAAGCTTAGGATGTTAGCAAAAATCTGCTTCAAAGAAAAACATCAAGGAAGACATTAGGAACAAATTTAAAGAATATGTGTCCTAACAGAATATATAAAAATAACATTACCTAATATAGTGTAAGAAAGTTTATGGCAGAGACTTGACGTGACAGCCTCTTTGGAGTTTTCAATTTGGAAATATTTCAGTGGGTTGGATCTCGAAATTCAAAAGCGTGACTGAATAATTTTCTACTAGGTATAGTGTACTTTTATGAGGATTTTGTCCTTTTTTTCTCCTTTTTGTGTTCAGAGTGACTTGGTTGACGACGGTGACTCAGATGATAGACTCACTAGTTGTGGTTTGAAGGGCATCACTCCAGAATTCTAATCTCTTTTGTCATGGACCATCCCTGGGGATTCCAAAGTGCCCTAAAGGAACTCCCCTTCCTCAATAACCACGGCTCCCAACAAGAAGCCAGCAACTTCTGAGAGTGAAAATGGGACATTTTAGAAGCATTAACTAATAGTAAAACCAAGTCAAGAAAACTCTTTCTGAAACCTACTATTTACCTTATGAGGAAAAGATGCATGGCAGACAGACAAAAGCTTCATAAGAAGTAAACGATTAATTTTGTGAAAAGCTTATTGACCGAAGATTATTGTCGTAACTGCTTCCAGCAACGAAATATGTTAGAGAAGAAGGAAGAGAGGATAAGTTATAACCTACGTAGGACTGATTGCCCCACTTTTTCAGATCAGAGAAAGCGATCATTCCTAGGCTTTCCTGAATCAAATTCAAGTCTGATCCGCATTGCGCCATCCTGGGTTAACAGGCACTGGGGAGTAAGTAATGCAAGGTCTTTCCCTTCAAGGAGCTCACTGTCCAGTGGAGGGGCTCATATTCACAAACCTTTTAATATTTGTTATCAGAGTTATCAGGTACTGCTACCTACTAAGTGCTTTGCTCTGTCCTCAGTCTGAAAAAAGGAGAGGACCCGGGCCGTGCAAAGGCCTCACATACCACCTCACTATAGACTTCCATCTGTGGGTTTATATTTACTTTCTTTAATCTGTGCCAGAGAGAGACACATTCATTCATTAATGATACTGTAAGCACATTGCGTGCATCCCAGAAAATACGACATACTTCTATTCAACCCAGACACTTAACTCTTAAAAAGTAAGAGACTGATTGGAATCAAAGAGGAGCCGACCTAAAAATTAGAAGGGTGTGGTAGAAAAATCTCCAGAGGCCGAAAGTTAGAGTTAATGTGAGCCAAGGATTGCTCGACTGGGCCTTGGTGTCGATCAATACACTGTTTGCGCAGACAGAAAGGGTATAGGGATTTGCGCAAATCGTTTTCTAAAAAGAGTATATCACACATAAAATACTTCAGCTTTCCAGATTCAAAATTCCCAAGTGGAAAAGGAATTAGGGACTTTTTCAAGGGAGTAAATGACTCAGCCTGACTATCTGACTTCGTTCAGTGAGTGTTTAAACCAAACAAACAAACAAAACACACGCATACACACACACACACACACACACACACAACTAGCTCAATTACGCAGTTGGGTAATACACTCAAAACACCCACAAAGGTTTTAAATTTGTAAATTATGTCAAGTAATGGCATGTAGACTTTCACTCTGGATTCTCTCTTTCCTTTAACTCCCCCCACAGTAATAAGCAGAGTGTCATTTCCTTCCCAAACATTCATATTTGGTGATATGCCTTTCGAATGAAAGAACAGATGAATGAATGACTCACTCAGAGCTTCTATAGGCACAGATGTCCCTGGGTTGAAGAGTGTGAGGACTTGTGGATTTTTACCTTCTAAATTCCACATCAGAAAATTACAACGAGCCCCAAGTCAATGTTTTCTAAACTTGTCTGCTTATTATAAGAATCACCAGGAACCATTTGTCATAGGTGCTGATTTCCAGGCCTCTTTCCTGGAGACTGATTTAAGAGGACCTAAATCTCCATTGTCAACAAGTAGCTCCTGGTGATTCTTGTTATTGAGCAAGTGTAGAGAATACCGAACCAATGGATTCACACTGCTCTGTTTATAACATTCATTTGTTTGAGGGTGTTAGTTTGTTTTTGCTTTTTTATCACAGACATTCCAATGGTCCTTTTCTTAGTCCCCACTCCCGCTTCCCTACATTTTCCACTCCTGGAGTTTCATCTACTCCCTTCAAGGGCGGCCACGTAGCCCTGTCCCAATCCATATCCCTAGCCTGGATATCTAGTCCTCCCAGTTTATAGTCATCATTGATAATACTTCATTAGAATCCCAATGGTTAGAGCAACACATATGCATTTCAAGAACTTTTAGAACCCTTTGAGAGATCAAATAGTTTTTTATCATTTAATGAACTTCAGGAAAAAATGGGGGCGGGGGGGGGAGCCCAAAACTTGAGGAACTGAAAATGTCTGAGGCCTGAAGTCAGGAAATACACCAAAGGAACAAAGACCCAAGTCTCTTGTTCATTCTTCCTTCAGACTCACTTATAATTTATTTGCACATTCTTACTTCAAAGAAGGTCATTTTCTGCTTTGACCAAAGTTTTCAGAGAGTGGAGATGATATTCATGTATTTGTATCATAACTGGCTCGCTTACGGTCGTGTGTCACTCCCATTAATGAGGGGAGGGTATTCCCACATTAATGGATAGAAATACCTATCCATTCATTTCTCATTTAGTCAGTAATTTACAGAGTTCAAATGCCTACGCCGTGCCATGTGCTATTCTTTGAGCTGGTATACAAAGACTGGTAAGAGATATTCTTCATCCTTCACTAACTCACAATTAATTGCAAAATAGACACACAAGCAAGTAATTGTGCTACAATATGACTGTTATATTAAGGTGAGGTGTAAGGTGCTATGAGGACATAGAAAACTGTACTGTGGGTATGGGGAAGGGTCACCTTTAGAGGGGAGATGATCAATTTCTTTTGTAGTTAGCTATTGCTAAGCCTATTTTAAAATTGTATACATAATATGATAATGTTACGAAGAACTTTGTTCTATCACTTTGTGCATTAACGATTTTCTTTTTCCTACTTTCACATCCAGTCTTTATCCATATGTAAATATATATGCATATCATGTATATATAAGTAAATATATGTACACATATATATTACCCACAAGTAAATATATGTATATATTATGTATATATAACATTTCATTTGTTTGAGAGTGTTTGTTTGTTTGTTTTTGCTTTTTTATCACAAGCATTTCAATGGTCCTTTTTTTGTCCCCACTCCTGCTTCCCTACAATTTCCACTCCTGGAGTTTCATCTACTCCCTTAAAGGGTGGCCATGCAGCCCTGTCCCGATCCATATCCATATATATACATAATATGTACATATAAGAATATATAACAATATATGACATATATATGAATAATAACATGTATAAGTAAAAATTCTATAAAATACATATATTAGAATATATAATTAGATATTCTATATATCTATATATATACTATATAATTCTATATAATATATAATTCTATATAGAATATAGAATATATAATTAGAAAGTCAAAATCATAGCATCTACAGCTGTGTGTTCCAAAAGTTTGCATACATTTGGCTTTTGAAACTTGAAATATGTTTTCCTATAAAAAGAAAGTTATGAAAGGTTGTTAGCTTTCCCAGGATAGTCTATTTAATACATACCACTCTTGCTATACTATGGTCACACAGTGATAGAGTACTTGTGCAGTAGTTAGAAAAAAATACTGTTTTTCTAGCAAATTTCTTTAGTAAAAAAATAAAACAAATTGATTTTGAAGTATTTTTAAAATGTATTTCAAGTGTTCATCCTGGAGGGGGGCTGATAGCTCCTAGCCAGGTAAGGAAGAGATGTCAGCCTGCTGCCAGTGGGATGGGCAATTCTGCTTCCTTTCAAAAACATTACGCATAGAAAGTAGGAGTGTTGCAGCCCAGGGCTACTAGAAGAGAGCGGGAGAACAGCGTGGTTTTTCTATTTTAGAAATGGGTACTCTCTCTGTGATGGGGGCAAAGCTGAGCAAATATGGATCGGGGTCAGCCAATGGCTAATTGGGAAAACTAGCATCCTGAAAAGGTACGCCATGTGTTTGGCAAAGTGGGGAGAGAGAAAGAAAACCAAGGGATGGGGTCCACATTCCAGATGGCTTTTTGGCACAAGAAGCTGTTTGCTCTGTCTCCTAAGACTTGGCATGTATAGACAGAAGAAGTAGAATGACTGAATGCAAGGTGTTCCCCATAGTCTGGATCCTGGACCTTGGATCCCAGAATCTACTGGTTTTGGAAAACAGTAGCCCAGCAGCGAATTGGCTGGGCATAATCATCATTGTTGTGGGGGTTCCCAGGTGTCAGAAGAATGGTGTCCATGGACACTGAGGGGACATTAGTGTTCCTATATCAGAGTTAAGTATATCTTAAGGAACTTCAATTGTGCTCTGGGATAATTGTAAATGTGATGTTTCCAACACAGGGAATGCCTCTATATATGTGGTTTGGGTTATTTTTCTGAGCTATATAGAAGCTCAAAGCTTTAAGATTATTAAATTAAAAGGCATCTCTTTATTACAAAAATTCCCTACTATCCCAGTGCAACCATGAATCAAATATGTGTGTGTGTGTGTATGTATATAAAAGCATATATAATAATCCATTTGGCTAGCACATAGAGTACTTGAAGAATGAAGGTGGAAAGTTAGGTTGGGATTATATTGTGGATAGACATGATGGTTTAGTAGAGTAGCTTGTAAGCTGACTTGGTAAGCGATAAGAGGGACTTCAAATTAGGCTTTTGTAAAAATCATAATACTAAGTCATGAACATGGACAAAAATCCAAATAGTATTCTTTTTTATTAACCATTCATAAAGTTTTCTATACACAGTTTTTTGAGCAGAGGCTTGAGGTATTTCTGAAAGATTGCTTTAGAGGCAACGTGAAGGCTGGATTCCAGAGGAAAAGGAAGGACCGAGATTAAGGGCAGAGATCTTGCAATGGGAGAACTGGCAGGACTTGGTGGCAGATTGCTGGGAGGGGCCAGGGAGCATGAGCAGAGCTGACTCCCAGGATGCAAGTCGATGTTAATGGGGGACTATGCTTTTATTGACTGAAATATGGAATTATAAAGAGGGAAGTTTATAGATTTATTTTTGAATTGTGGTAAATTTGGGGTTACCAGTAAAACCCTTATTTGGAAATATACAGGCCAACTTTCCAGACCAACAACCTACAGTTCTGAAGGAGGCTGAGGACAACAATGCAGGTTTCCAGCTCATTCACCTGGAGATCCCAGCTGAAATCTCTGGGATGAGTTGTGTAGAGTCTGAAAAGACTAGTTTCCAGTAAACAAATAAGAAATTGAGTAAAGGAAGAAGAACCAGAGAAAGAGACAAAGAAGGATGATCAGAGGTCTAGGGAAAAAACCAGTATATTAATATATTCTCCCAGAAACCAATAATGAAGAGAATTTCAAGGAAGATTTATCAAATGCCATAGAAATGCCAAGGCCACAGGGTTTGGTAATTGACAAACTTTGACAAGCTTTGAAACAAACTTTGAAATAGCAATTTCAGTAGATCCATGAACTAGAAACCAGAAGGGGTTGGAAAGGGCATAGGAAGTACAAAGTTCAAAGTGGTTTGGCAGTGAAGACAGCCATTTCATTTATTCATTCCTTTATTCATTCGTGCATTCATGCATCCAACAGAGAGATAAATTGGGTCTGTGCACAAGGCACTGTGCTAGACATTTGGAACAGATCCTAGACTTCATTCTACTGAAAAATACTTATATGTATGAGTTAGAATAATAAAATAATACTATTATAATAAGTGCAAGTAAGACAATAATTAAGTATGAGAGCAGCGTCTGGGTGGCTCAGTCAGTCGAACATCCAAGTCTTGATTTCAGCTCAGGACATGATCTCACAGTCCTGAGATTGAGCTCTGAGCTGGGCTCCATGCTGGATGTGGGGCCTGCTTGAGATTCTTTCTCCCCCCGCCCCTCCCCCGCTCACGCACACACACTCTCTCTCTCTCTTTCAAAAAAAAGAATTAAGGATGAGAGAGTGAGGTCAGTGCTGGGTGTGGGGGAGAAACTCCCATAGACAGGATGATCAGGGTAGGAGCTGAGGGAAGAGGGTTTGTTTTGTTTGAATAGGAGACGGCCCATTTGTAGGCTAGTGGGAAAAGTCAAAATAGGAAAAGAAAAAAACGTGGAAGATAGAGGAGGAATAATTTATGGAGCAAAGTACAGGAAAAATGGGATTGTATTTGATCCAAGGCACCAGGGCTGACGTGAACCTTAGAAAGGACCAGGGATACTTCGTCCTCAAAACAGGATCGAGGAAAAAGAAGGGGCATAAAGAATCTTCTCTGGAAGGGCACCTGGGTGACTCAGTTGATTAAGCGTCCGACTTCGGCTCAGGTCATGATCTCAGTTTATGAGTTTGAGCCCCGCGTCGGGGTCTGTGCTGACAGCTCAGAGCCTGGAGCCTGCTTTGGATTCTGTGTCTTCCTTTCGTTCTCTGCTCCTCCCCTGCTCATGTTCTGTCTCTCTCTCTCTCTCTCTCTCAAAAATAAATAAACATTAAAAAGAAAAGAAGAAGAAGATGAATTTTCTCCAGAAGGAAGGAAGAAGAAGGAGACTGAAGGGTCCCACATGAAGAGAAGTGCATCTCAGTAAGGTGGACCATA
Source organism: Panthera uncia (assembly GCF_023721935.1). Classification (NCBI taxonomy): domain Eukaryota; kingdom Metazoa; phylum Chordata; class Mammalia; order Carnivora; family Felidae; genus Panthera; species Panthera uncia. The sequence continues at coordinate 92,772,886 of NW_026057580.1, forward strand.
GGATCATTTGCCAAGACAGAGAGGTCGTCCTTTGGTGTGGTGGCCTCCTCTGAGTTGCCATTTCAGGACAGGCACTGTGCTGCCTGCAAGGTAGAGCGATGCGTCATTCCTGTCTTCACCGAGCTTGGAAGCATTTTGAAGAATAGAGATTTGAAGACATGTTACTGCGACCAAGTATAGTACATGCTCTGATAGAAAGAGGCACTAGGTAGAGTGGGGCCATGGTAGAAGGAGGGATCAGGACTGCTGGAGGAGGGGAGGAAAGGGGCTTAGGAACTGGTGAGCTGAATCTCAAAAGATATCAAGTAAGTGGGAAGTAACCTGGGTGGGGAAAGAGGCGCACCAAGTCCAGAGGCATGCACTTAGCATGGTGGGTTACAGGAAGGAGGGCAAGTTTGAATGGATAGAATTCAAAAAGTGGAATGAGGGCAGGAGAAGGAGGTGGCATACCTGAGCAGGAAGGTGGGTGAGGCGGGCAGAGGCCAGGCCGCAGACAGCCCTCTTTTGTATATAAGGATGTTGGACTTGCCTCCTATAGACGATGGGAGTTATCGAAGAGTTTTTTAAAAAGCAATGACAAGGTTAGATATCATACCGGAGGCCTTGTGGAAGAATGACTGGAAGAATTCCAGATGAGAGGCAAGAAAACTGAGAGTCGGAATTTGGGACACAGCTACTGGGATAGAGAGAGGGAAATGAAAAAGAGAGGCTCCCTTAGTACATTTGACAGGATTCAGCCATTGTCTGAATGTGTGAGTGAGGAAATAAAAGTCCAGAAGATGCCTGGGGTCCTGGCAAGGGTGCCAATCCCTGGGACAGGAAGTAAATGTGGAAGAGCAGGCTTGGGAGTTAGGGCAACAACGTTTGAAAGCGGTTAGGAGGAATGAAATAAGCGATCAAATAAAAATAGTTACCAAGTCGCATGAGGGTCAAGTGGAAGCCAGTAGCGTGAATTAGTAGCAAAACCTGTAGTAAAGCTGAGTGTCCCAGCAAAACTCAAGACAGGAGCAGGGGAAACAGGCTCGCCGGCTCTCTGGAGGGAAGTGGGGGGAACGTGAGGAAGAGGAAGACAGAAGGTCAAGCAGAAAGAGCCCTCAGGTACTTCAGTAAGGGTTCCAACAAGGTGCCTGAGCTTGAGCTCTGTGCTGGGCTGTCCATGAGAAGCCAAAGTCAGAGAGGGACCCAGTGAGTGAGCCAGGAGGTCCAGAATGGAAGGGGAAGGTGCTCTGGGGCCACAAAGCAGTTCAAGGGTAGATGAAGGCCTAAGCGGCTGTGGTCACAGGGAGAATTTCGGCATTTCGGATAATAAAGACGGAGCACCTCGGGTTGACCTTAAAGCGTAAGGTGCGGCCATGTTCAGCGGCAGCTTACCCGCGGGGACACTGATGTGATGCAGTTCTAGGAGGACTGATGTTGCTGTGAAGTCACTGTGACTCATGGCAGGCGAAGACAGAGGGCACAATCAGGAAATCAGGAAGGTTGAGAAGGGTCGCGAAAGCCCTTACGGAGGCTTGCAAGGCCCAGGCCGCTGTGCGTCTCCCTCCTGCTCCCCGTACCGCTCAGACTGCACCCCGCCACTCCAGCCCAGCTGGCCTTCTTTCAGTTCCTTGAATGCTCTTGGACTCTGTTTCACCTCAGGGCCCTCACAAATACAATTTCCTCTTCTTAGAATTTCTAACCCCCTCCAGCTTCAACTCTCCCTTCCTCACTCCAACCAGATTTCACTGTGAATGTCACTTCCCCAGAGAGACTTTCCCCAAATCCTCAGGCTGCATTAGAACCTTCTGCTAGACTTCCCCATATTACCTCGTATTTCTTAGCATGTACCACAATCATAACCAACTCCTTTTGCAATGATTTGCTTACAGCCAATGTCTCCCAATGGATAAGCTTTCTGAGGGCAAACCCTATCTATTTTGTCTACTGAGACAACTCTCTGTCCCTAATAGACTCCCCATTTCTGTATTTTTACTTAGCCTTGGTCCAAAGGACTGGATGTGGTACAGTGCAAGGGTACAGAGTATTTCTTTTAAAAAAAATTTTTTTTTATATGTTTTTATTTATTTTTGAGACAAAGAGAGACAGAGCATGAGCGGGAAGAGGGGCAGAGAGAGAGGGAGACACAGAATCTGAAGCAGGCTCCAGGCTCTGAGCTGCCAGCACAGAACCCGACGCGGGGCTCGAACTCACGGACCGTGAGATCATGACCTGAGCCGAAGTCGAACGCTTAACCGACTGAGCCACCCAGGCATCCCTGTACGGAGTATTTCTATACAAAATACCAAAACAGTATTACATTGCATAAAATTAAAATATTAGACAAAATGTCTAAATGAATGTGAAGGTGAACTGTTCATTGGCTTGAGAAAGAGTTAACATCTCCTGAAGTAAGACACTAGAGTGTATAAAAATATAAGAAGCTTTCACCCAAACGACTAGCTCTCAGTCTGTCACAGAGTACCCCACTGCCAAATCAATCTTCTTTAAACAGCATGTTTGTTCCAGAATTTCCCTGCTGAAAGTTTTCCGACTCTCCCCTTTCCCTTTCTGAGCAAAGCTAAAGTCCTTTGGTGGCTTGCAGTGACCTCTGTCCTGTTTCCAAGCCCAGTCTTTTTACTCAAGACCGGTGAGTTTTTTCATTCCCTAGCTAATTTGCTGTTCTCATTTCGCACCTCAGTGACCCGGCCCACATAACTTCCCTCTCCTGGAAGGCCCTTGTCTTTCTCCAGAACCCATCTGACATTGTCCCTGTCATTTAAGAGCCTTCTCCACTCTCAGTTCCTCCATGGACCTTCAAGTTCTGGCCATTTCTCACCTTATTAACATACAAATTCCTACAGCATTTGATAAATGTAACATAAAATAGTACTTAATTGTCTATCGTCCTGGATTGCTCAGTGTAGATTCTTAGGACTTACTCATATCTCAGCATCTCCTAACAGATAATAACTTTCTCATCTAACCAAAGGGAACCAAAGCTTAAAATAACCTAAATTACCTTTGAATTCCCCCAGACTGTGATGCTGGTTAGGTTATCTATTTACTGAATGTCCAAACATTCATAGAAATCATTTTGCCTCAAAAACTTATTTTCAAATTTAAAATGTTTTAGAAAACGTATTTTAGCCACGCATTTTTTGTTTCCCGCCTGCCCCCCCCCCCACCCCGCCCCTTCCAGTCTCATGTAAGCAAATAGTAATGGGGCATTTGGAGTTGGTTTATGAACAATCTCTTTCTAGAACACAAAATCAACACTTTAGTGCCATCTGTCTCCGGTCACTTACTAGAGGTCCTACGTTATTTATGAGGGAGGCTGGGGTGGGGTTGGAATTCCTGGTATTCCGTGTATTTTTCTAACTGATTCCACAGGCTCTCATAAGATATTAAGAAATTGCTACGAAGCATGTTTACAGAATTCAGGACTTTTTCTATGACTGTTTTTCGCTTCATTAAACAACTCTTTCCAATGATTTTCTTGGCTGTATATTTCGTAGAAATTGGGCAAACTCTGTCCTTTGGCCACTGAAGACGTATTTCTTAAAAAACTCTAATTCCTTCCATTCAAAACCTTCAAGTATTAAATCAATAAGAAAGAAAACTGAAAATAAGTTTACATCACAAATGCTAAGTAGTTATGTGTCTGTATGAAGTCATTATAGTCATGACTATCATTACATTAATAAAAGTATTATTGTTACCTGTTATGTTCTATTAATAAAATATTACGTGTGTTAAGATGTGACATATCTGTTACTCTACTGGAAACCATGCAAAGGCACAGAATCATAAATTGATTGGAAGGATTCCTTAAAGAATTTGGAGAATTTGAGATTGTTTTGCTTAACTGTGACACTAATGCTCCAAGCTTATGAATACAGTTTTTTATAAGCATAAAGATATACAGTGCATATATCTTTTTTTTTTTTTTTATCCTTTGAGAAAAGATAACATTTCTAGGTTCGGTGTTCCTCTCGCAAATTAAAAAGAAAAAGAAAAAAGTGGTAGTGGTAATTCTGGAATATCCAGGAAATCTGATCTCACTAATGAGGAAACTACCAAATAAGGGCACAGCCAGTGAGATAATTTTCCAGTGCAAATTCTCTGAGGTATATTGAGTTGGGAATACCCTCATTAAAAATTCCTTTTCCACATTGAATTTAAAATGATCTGCTCAATTATTAGAACATAGCTGATGGGGAAAACAATAGTCATGATGTGGGGAATCACCCAAAGTTTTCTATAGACTCATAGGATCCAAGTAATCAGAGGCACTAATTTCAGGAGACCTGGTTCAAGTGACATTTCCTTCTGATCCATAACGGGCATCTTTCTGTTTCATATTGCCTATGCGCAGTCCACAGATGAGGCCAGGGTCATCACCCACACAGAAAATAGATAAAAATATGTATGCCACCCCCACCTGCATCTGAAAATGAATCTACATCAAGACATATAGTCTGAACTCGCACTGTCTGCTGTATGAATTAGGGCAGAACTCCGGTTTGAGCGATTAGTAAATGTGAAATACAAAGACAAAAAGAACTATTTCCATTTCCATATGAATCAGATTGCTATCTGTCATAACTGAGTGGCATAAAAGAATTGCAAATCCTCAGGGCCCCATTTGCTCCCAGAGAGAATGTCCCCTACCCTGCAGTCCCCATGGCCAGCCACGCTTAATTTATCTAGAGAGTCTAGAGAGCCTTAGATGAAAATTTCCAGGGTGGTGATTAAGAACGAGCGCTGGAACCAAACTGTGCCGCCACTTAAAGAAAGGGTGGCCTTGGGGATGTTACCCTTTCCAATGCCTCAGTTTCCTTATCTGTGTAATGGGGATAATAATAGTGCCTACTTTATTAAGTGACTGTGATGGTGAACTAGATTACTGCTTATAAAACACTAGAACATTACCGAGCACATGGTAAGTGCTGTGAGGGTCAGCTCCAACATTTCCTGTCTATGTAGACTTGCCTATAACATTGAACTTGATCCTCAGGTTTCTAATCTGCAGAGTGGCTCCAAAAACATCTACCTTTAAAGTTTACTTGGAGGTATAGGGATACTATCTATAGTGGACCCGTCACAGTGACGGCCACACGGCAAGCCCTTAAAACATTGAAACTGAATGGGAGGGCCAAAGACCGTGGACACCGGGCCTCTGGAGCATGTGATCTTTCTAATTAAGAGTCTACCATTCGGGTTCCATGGAAAATGAGGAAACTGGCAAAACTTTTCAGTGCGTTTGATCAAAAGCAAAGACCATTTCAGCGTGCGCTACGGATTGAATGTTTGTGTCCCCCCCAAATTCACACGGTGACCCTAATCCCCCATGGGGTGGTATTTGGAGGTGGGGCCTTTGGGATGGGATTAGGTTATGAAGGGGGAGCTCCCATGAATGGGATTAGTACCCTTATAAGAGACATCCCAGAGAGCTCTCTCGCCTTGTCCCCCCACCTGAGAACACAATAAAAAGATGGCCATCTACGAGCGGGGGAATCAAGCTCTCACTTGGGTGCGGACACCCAATCTGCCAGCAGCTTTATCTTGGACTTTCCAACCTCGAGAACCGTTAAGAAATAAACTCCTGTTGTTTGCAAGTGACCCAGCCCATGGTACCTTTGTGAAAGCGGCCTGAATGGGCTAGGACAGTGTGTTCGATCAGAAGGGAAGACTTCATAAAGCTGTCCAAGAATGAGTAAGGAACAACTGCCTTCTCCTCCAGCTCGTCCTCGTTTCCTCCACCTGGGCCCTTGACCGCCACCTGCAGGCTCAGCCCCACCCTAGGCTCTGGGATAACCACCAGCTTAGTCAGCATGCAGGTGACTCAACCTCAAGTCAGCCCCACTCAAGGACCTGCTGGCGCCACGTGTCCTACATCCAGAACCCCGGTGCCTGCCTCACGCCTCATGCATTCACTCACCAGATACTTTTTTGAGTATCTCCTGCGTGCTGAGCAGAGGGCCTCCTGAAGACAATACAGCAGTGGGCAAGACAGACATGCAGTTCTTAGGAGCAAGGTTCCCCCTACACCCCACTGAGTCCATCCTTTCCCTGAGTATCTGCCTTGCCAAAACACCAAAATACTCGACTTCCTCCTAAGTCCCAGACTTGCTCTGACACCTAGCCCTGCCGGCGTCTCGTGCCAATGCTGTAACTACGTGGGTCTCCACATGTGCCTGTTCCCAGGCTCGCCCTGTTGGACCTCACGGACGCTGACCTTCCAAATGCCTGCCCCCGCTCTCTCAGCGGTGGTTCGCAGGCCCCATGCCCTCCACGCCTGACCGGAGCCTCCTCTGTCACAGAGCATCCCTTTGGGTGCTTTAGTGACAATCCCTCATTCTTTAACCGTGACAGGCCTCACCAGCTTGCGTGGAAACAAGCCCAAGCTAATCACATCAATGGAAACTATAAAAGGAACTCTGGCTTTGTTCATTCACCTTTTTTGATCATGGGATAGTCCTTATGTTTTGTGACTCATGCTGAAATGCTTCGAGTGTGCTCTTCCTTGGGCAGTTTCCCCTGATTCACCGGCCACATGCTTTTTCCCCTGGGGAGTAAGCAGTTCACTGGATCACCTTCCAGATTTGCTGAAATATTTATCAGAGGTTGGAGAAGTTACCTGGGAAAGGTCAAATGGAGGTGTGATGCGAACAAGTTTTCTATCAAGTGAAGGCATTAAAAAAGGAAGAGAAATAATCGAATAGAGAGCAAATAATTGAATAGAGAGCAGTCCTCTGATATTGTTGCTAGGGCACATTCAGATCACATGAAAATGTACATCTTGTTCCCTGAAAGCAAATGCAGCTGAAAAGACAGTTCATTTCCCCAGGATTTTCTCAGGTTGATTTTCAAGGAGGACCAGGATTTTCAAGGTAGCCCTCAATGGGGTATAACTTTACTAACAAAAAGATCCTGACTTAACAATACCTAGCATGACAATGCTACCATTCCAGATGAAGAAGCACGCTCTGATGTGCAAATAGTATTTTAACTTTTTTATAGTCGCCATTACTTAATTTGCTTCACAAATGCTAACTTAAGCATTGTGATTAGTATCACAGACTGTAGAGACAAGCCAAACTCTAGGAGAGGTTTTGTGAATTTCTAGATCTGTGACCTTAACCCTCAGTTATTTTATCGGTAAAATGGGATAATGATGCCTATTTCTGAAGAAGTTAAATGTGAGAAAGCAAATAGAACATTTAGCTCAATACTGAGCATACAGTGAGTGTGTTATAAGGGTATATAAAATACACGGATATGGGGCCCTGAGTGTAAGAAGATGATAAGCCAGACTCCATTTGATTGACAACCAAGCAATCTTTTTTTTAAAAAGTTTATTTATTTATTTTGAGAGAGAGAGAGAGAGAGAGAGAGAGAGAGAGAGAGAGAAACCAGCAGGGGAAGGGCCGAGAGACAGAATCTTAAGCAGGCTTTGCACTGTCAGCATGGAGCCTGATGTGGGGCTCGAACTCACAAACCGTGAGATCATGAACTGAGCCAAAACCAAGAGTTGGATGCTTACCCAGCTGAGCCACCCAGGCACCCCAACAACCAAGCAATCTTAATCAACCCCCCCACTCCTGACTATCCTATAGAGGGAGATTCTCTACCTTCAAAACAGAAATAAAATAGATTTAAAATTTATAAAGTATCCAGCAACATCTTCTTCATTCTGTCCTCAGTTGTCAAGGGATGTGAAGTAGAAGGCCCATCCAGTTACCTCTTTCTGGGTGCGGCTGAGACCCTCCTTGGATAGGCAGGGCAGTCACAACCTGCCTCTCGTGGATGCCTCTCGTGGGACATCTGGGCCCCCCTCGCTACACCTGTCACAAAGGTGAGTAGGGCATAGGGAAGAGTGGCACAGACAGGAAAATAGTTTCTATTTCAGCGTAGAGCCAAGTACGACTCACAACCATGGAAATTTCCGATTATTGAGAGACCGATTTATCTTCTTGGTTTAATCACACACATTCTAGGATAGAGCAGTAAGGTGTGCATTTGTCACACATTAGATGTTTTAAGCATGGCTCAGGGCCATGTACTATATATTCTCTTCATTCAATTTGTACCATAACTCTTTGAGTACTATTTCTATCCCTCTTCATATTATCTCCACTTCATGACATCTGTATATGCAAACTTCTACCGAGGGACACAAAAATAGTTAAATGAAAAGGCATATCGTATTCTTGAATAAAAAAATTCAACATCATAAATACATAGTCTTCCTTAAAAATTATAAGTTTAATGCACTCCCCTCCCCAAAAATGGTAGTCAATTTTGTTGGAGGGTTTGGGACTAGATAAGGGAATTCTTCATATGAAAAAGTAAACAAGCATGATTAGCCAGGAAAATTCTTGAAAAAATTAGAAGATAGATACCCTATCAGATATTTTCGAAAGTATATTTTAACACTCAAATGATTAAAACAATGTTTTCTTCACCTAAGAACAGATTAAAAATCAGTAGAACACTGTGGAAAGTCTAACAATATATCAAAATATGTACAGAAAGTCAGAATATTATAAATTAAGTGGGAGATTGATGTATTATTCAATAAATGGCGTTGGAACAACTAAGTGGCCATCTGGAAAAATGAAATATAAAATAAAATCAAATCAGATCCCTATTTCACAGCTTACAATAAAATACATTTCAGATGGATCAAATATTTAAATGTAAACAATGAATTTCAAAATATTCAGAAAAATATTGGGAGATTCTCACTTCTTTTATTTCAGAGTGAGAAAGAACTTCCTAAAGACGATTAAAAACCCAGAAGCCATAAAACAGTTTTTAAAAATTCTGCTTGAGGGGCACCTGGGTGGCTCAGTTGGCTAAGCATCCGACTTCTGATTTCAGCTCAGGTCATGATCTCATGGTCACGAAATCAAGCCCCACCCAGGGCTCTGCGTTGAACCTGGAGTCTGCTTGGGATTCTCTCTCCCCCTCTCTCTCTGTCCCTGCCCCACTCATGTTCTCTGTCAAAATAAAACACTTTTTAAAAATGAAAATACAAAGAAAAAAAATAATAAAGTAGATCACATGTGCTGATATGGCACAACTCCAAGACATTTGAAGTGAAAAAATATGTAAGCCTGAGGAAAGAGGCTTCAAGTGAAGTAACTTGCCGAAAATAGCCTTGCTGTTAAGTAAGGTCCTTGGTGGTAGAACTCAGCTCTTTCCAGGTATAAAACCTTGCTTGAATGGATACTGGGCCCTGCTGTTCTCCTACTGTGGAAAAGTCACGGCGCACTGGTAAGACTGGAAGGGTCAATAGACTGCACATCTTCTGTGCCTCTCTGGACCCACTGTTTCTTTAGGCAGTTTTTGAAGGAGTAGGGGACAGGGCTTGGGGTGGAGGATTAACTGTAAGACTTTGACCTGGTTAATTATTTCTTGAGCAATGTATTAGAGCTTTCCCTCTTAATAGCCGTCACACGTATCCCGCACTAGCAGGGAAGGTATGGCTTATTGATTCCTCTCTGGGCGTCTGGAGCAGACGTGAAGCTGAGAGATCAAGTTCTGGAAAATGTAGAAATTCGCTCCCTAACGGCCTGCTGCTCCTCAGGAAGCTTTTTGTACCCACAGGAAAGCCAGGTACTTATGGCAACATTTTTTTTTTTTCATTCTGAAGAGGGACAAGCATTCAGCAAACTAGGGCATTAACAGTTGCTGAAAGGCATGTGCCAACATCACAATTCAGTCCCTGAGAGGAAGTGAAGGCAGAATTCTTATCTAATTAAAACAGCTTGGGGAAATAAAAGTGGGCAAAGGATAATTACCTAGTTTGGCATTTGGCCTGGAAAATAAAGGTAAGTATTCTTCTTGCAAAAACTGTCAGGAAACTTCACAAATTATAATGCTTGCCTTAGAGCATTGTAAGGGAGGGAATTTTTCATCCTGAATCCCATGGTGCTTGACACATATGAATTATCTGTTCCTTGGGATGCTTCATTAAAAAGCAATTATTCATTTCTCTATAGAAAATCAAACTTGGGTGCTGAAGATCTTACAAAACAATCCACAGGCCCAGTCTGGCATCTTCTTTAACTTCTAAATTCTAGTTCTCTTGGTTTCGTCTTGATTGCTTTCATCAAGTGGAATAAACCCCACTTGGCAAAAATATGTCGGTGTTTCCTAGAGATGCTCTGGGGCTTTTTGGTTGTTGGTGTTTGTGAGTTTGTTTTTACTTTAACCTGTTGGAAACTTTCCACAGCGGCATAGTGTAGAATGTGGTTGATTAGGCAGTCAGAAATCTGGGTTTTATTTCTGGTCTGCCATTCACCTGCCATGTGTCCCTGGCTATAGCAATGCGCTCCGCTGAGGCTCACTTTCTTCATCTGTAAAATGAGGAAATTTGTGTTAAATCATGAAATTCTTACCAGGAATTGCAACGATGTAAAGTAGTTGCAAACAGAGCCACTCCGGTAGAATTAGGTGACAGAGCATGGAGACCCATCTGTCTGCACCCATCCTGCGTGGCTTTGAGGATGACCTTCCTATCATTCCCAAGGAAATCTTATCCCTGGGTAGAGGGAGACACTGGTCAAAGGTACAAACTCTCAGTTATAAGATTAATAAGTTCTGGGTAACTAATGATTAGCCTGGTGACCTACTGGGGCCGGGAGGTGAGAAAAATGAGATTATGGTCAAAAAGTTCAAAGCTGCAATTATATAGGATAAATAAGTCTAGAGATACCAAGTACAGCATGATGACTATAGATTATAATACTATATCACACACTGGAAATTTGCTAAAAGAGTAGATTTCAGGTGCTCTCACCACACACACACACACACACACACACACACACACACACAAATGGTAACTATGTGAGGAGATCGATATGTCAATTAGCTTGACTATAGTATTACTATGTATATGTATACCAAAACGTCATGGTGTATGCCTTAACTGTATATAACTTTTATTTTATTAAAAATAAGCGTATATGAGCTAAAGTTAGTTGCTGTGCTATGTTTTTAAATGGACTGGAAAATGTAAATGTTCTATGGAAAATAATAATACTATATTGGATACTTGAAATTTGCTAAGAGTGGGGTATTTATTCTCACTGCACACATACCAAATGGTAAACGTGTGAGATGATGGGTGTGTTAATTAGATTGGTATGATAATCATTTCACAACGTGTACCTGTATCAAATCACTACATTGTATACTGTAAATGTATATAATTTTTATTTGTCAATTACACCTCAATAAAGCTTGAAAGACATTTAATAAAAGAACTAAAGTATGATCATAAAGAAAAAAAATAAAAAAGAATCACCATTCTTGACAGTTTCTAAAAAGCCCATTCACATTTTAACATTCCATAGTTCTAGAATTCTGTATTTGTAAAAAAAAAAAAAAAAAAAAATGAGTGAACGTATAAAGGAATTCTTGAACTCTCTTGCAAAATAAAGGTAATACTCTTACCCAATAATATGCCTTGCATGATTAATTCATACAATAAAAGACTTGGAATAAAAAGATGTGTCCTGTCACTAAAATGAACAAATAATAATAATTAACATTGATGTGCCAATCCTGGCTCTAAGCACATCACATGTGTTAATTTATTTAATCCTCCTAATAACCATAAATCCTATTATAATCTCCATTTTTCAGACACACAGAACTAAAAGCAGAGAGCCAAAGTAACCTGCCCAAGGTCATTTAGCCAGTAAGTAGCAGAGGTGAGCTTTGAACCTAACAGTGTGATTTAGACCCTATACTCAGATTTCTGTGTTAAAAATAGCCCACTGAAATATTAATCCATCTGAAATGTTCTTGATAGAACTACAGAAGGATAAAATGTTGGAGTTGAAATCACTCTTAGGGATCAGTGTATTCCAAATCTTTCATTTTACAAGTAAAACCAATTTTAAAAGGGAAAAATAATATCTTGGCTCTGCTGAAAGTTCTATCAATTTCCCTAAAGTTTCTCAAAATGATTTCTATCAGAATTTTCAACTTAAGGACTTAGATTTCTTTTTAAAAAGTAAAACAATTATTAGCTCAGAAAATATCAAATAGAAGCTTTAAAACTTAGAATAAATGGTCATTAGCTTAGGAGATTGTTTACAGTTTGTTGTGGTAAGTTTTCCATTCAAATCATCTGATTTAGGTCTAGAAAGGCACTTTGAAAACACAGCAACATCCAGAGTTCTGCATGGGTAGTTCAGTTATCAAAACAAAAACAAAAACAAAACCCTACCGTAGTTAGGCAATAAGACATAACAGGTTGTACATTTCAGAGTGATTATTGTTAAATTGCCCAGGGCCAAGAATTTTTCAGCCACCCAAGCAGTACAGTAATTTTCCTGGAGTTCAAAGCCAGGAATGTACACATGAATTAAGTTCTTTCATTAAAAAAATTTTTTTTAGGCTCTCATTTATTCAAGTTTGGATGTCTGACATCATTGAAAACCAACCAAAGATTGAGTGTTTGGGTCAACCAGAGAGGCTGGAACCAACCACGAGAGCCTGAAAAATCAAGGCATTTCTTCTTAAGGATCTATTTCAGAGCGGACATGTAACAAGTTGAGTTTTGGGGAGCACTTCTATGATAAACCATTGTTTCAGCAGAAAACTAAATTTTATTCTGCAGATAAAGCACGATGCCTATATATTATTTTTTCTAGAGTGCTGAACATGTCTCAAGACAGATTCAGCAGATTTATTCCAAGTGTGAAAAAACACAGGCAACCCCAGGCACTTGTTTTTCCCAAGGACCTTCGGCTCAAAATAATCAGTATTACAAAGTGCATATTTTGGGATTGACGTGCCTTGAGTTCCTTCAACTGTCACCATCCATGTTTGGATCTAAGGCTTTTTGGAGTTTTATGATTCTTTGGAGATGATTTTGGCCCTTGACTGTTGCGCAATGAGGTGCTAAGACAGGCTGTTTTCAGTAACTTGGTTCCTCTGTTGGCGTCCTTAGAATTTTAGGATTGACCATGAAATTATTTTCCTTTAAACTTCTCTTGAAGTTCATCTAGAAATGGAGAGTCCTTTAAGATACTCTTTTCAGAGACAGGTGCCTATTCCAACTTTGGGAAGGAATTTGGAATTGTCTAAGCCTTCAGTCTCAAGGCATGGTCTGTATCTCTATTACATACTTAAACAGCTTTATCTCTATGTGGGGACCTTTCCTCTAAGGTCCCAAAAGGCCACTGGGTTTCTGCTTTACCAGAAATAACCAAAGAACAATCCTCTCTCCCACGATGAGCATTTGCTTCTCTTAGAATATTTTCATGTGCTTTTGTTCTGCGTTTCTCTATTTTAGCTTCAATACAGCATCATAATGTATCTTGTAAAGATATTGTATTTAACTAACAGGAATCGAAATTAAAGTTAAATTGAGCTCCTTGCTGAGCTGGAAACACAACACAATAGGGGTGAGTTTTGCTGTGTGTGTGTGTGTGTGTGTGTGTGTGTGTTTTGCTGATTAAGTTCAGGGCATGCAACCCCAAAATATGCACTTTGGTATATTGAAATTTTTGAGCTAAAGGCACTTGAAAGGCAGAAAATATAGGAACAGACTTTCTTGGATCTTCCTTTATCCACCTAAGGACAGAACCTCCAAAATGAACTCAACTGTTATGGATCCCTGCCCCAGGAGCTTTATCAACCAGACAAGATTGACTCATCACAGGAGAAGAGACTAGCTAGATATTGCCACCACACCCAAACTTTGTCACAAACTGTCACATTTCCTATCTTGTCCATCCCATTTATCTTCCCTAAAAACCATCTGCTCTCCCTTAAATTGCCTACATGCTTCCCTCCCTTCCCCTACACAAGCTGTCAAATCTCACCACTGTTTGGGATATACGCTGTTTTCCTATGATGCCCCTATATACGTAATATTAAAAATTAACAAATGTGTATACATTTTCTTCTGTTAATCTGCCTGCTATCAGTTTATTTCGTAGACCCAGCTCTCGAGTCTCAGAGAGAAGAGGAAGTCTTTCCTTCCCTACACAGAGAGGAAGAAAGAGGAATATGACATCAATAAATGTAGCCCATTGTCAGTGAGTAAAAGAACGGACATGTGTACATGAAGCTGATTCCCCCACCCACTGCATTATTAAGTCCATGGTGTATCTTATAACTGTGGACGCTCAGAATCCTGGAAATATAACAGCTTCTTCTCCAGCCTGCCAAAGTGCTTGGAATTTCCACCATTTAAGCTCTGGGAAGTTCTGGTTTCAACAGGAATGTTTCTCAAGAAGTACAACAAAATAACACATTGCAATCTTTTTTTGAAAATGAACATGTTTTACCTTAGATTAGCCAGTCCCCCCAAAAAGGTGAAAATTGAAAAACTTTTTTTTTAAACATTTATTTATTTCTGAGAGACACAGAGAGACAGAGTATGAGCAGGGGAGGGGCAGAGAGAGAGGGAGACACAGAATTTGAAGCAGGCTCCAGGCTCCGAGCTGTCAGCACAGAGCCCGATGCGGGGCTCGAACTCCCAAACCATGAGATCATGACCTGAGCCAAAGTCAGACGCTTAACCCACTGAGCCACCCAGGCGCCCCCAAAATTTTTTTTATGGTGATGGGGTGCGAAGAGTAGGGGAGGGGTAAAGAGGGAGAGGAGGCAAGACTGGCAAGGAGACAAAATTATGGGCACTCCAAACCTGACTGAGGGAATTCAGGCACAAGTGACGAGAAGAGGGGAGCATCAAAGGCCGGTCTTCACAATGGTTGTACTACTCCAAATAAAAACTAATTTATTTCCATTAACACCCAACTTACTGCTAACCCAACGCAGCATACCATTTGGCTGTAAGCAGCACTCATTTCAGGTCCATCACGGTTCATATCTGGTCCTCAACAGCAGCCTCCACAGAAACAGAAATGAAACCAAGACTTGAATATTTACGCTCATAATGTAAAATAAAACAATTTTTCCAAGTGTTTCAGCCAGGTATCGACAGGAAATTAAACCGAATTCATGGGGGAATGAATTTTCTGATAGGTTTCAGAGTCCAGCATCCCATATTTTCAGGCAAAACGGAATAAGAGAAGCCATTCCTGGCATTAAACGAACTCCCTCCCTTCCCCTGGAAGGTCTTTGTTCCTATTATAAGTGACTCATTGGATTACCTCAGTTAGTCCCGTTAGCATGGTGGGTCTTTGTTTCTTTACTCACCCCCAAATAATACCTACAAAGGATCTGAGGTTCCTACATAAGAAGCAGCGTTTCAGGAGAATCTGGCATTTATGTCATGATGAAATCTATGACATCATCATCGCAGTTCTCCTTGTCATTACAGCCCACAAAGGGCTTCCATTGTCTTTTCAGAATTAGCCTTTGAAAGTGGGAACATCACTCTTCAGTAATCTCGAAGCTCAGCCAAGGGTTATTAAGTTTGAAGCAGGAGGGGTGCCTGGGTGGCTCAGTCGGTTGAGTGTCCAACTTCGGCTCAGGTCATGATCTCACGGTTCATGAGGTCGAGCCCCACATTGGGCTCTGTGCTGACAGCTCAGAGCCTGGAGCCTGCTTCAGATTCTGTCCCCCTCTCTCTCTGCCCCTCCCCCACTCATGTTCTGTCTCTCTCTCTCTCAAAAATAAACATTAAAAAAATTAAAAAAAAAAATTTGCAGCAGGATTCAAAGCTACCCTGCCATACTTACAAAAGGCTAGTTTAAGATATGTTTAATATGGATCTTCCTTTGCAGCAGCAGAGCACGATCCTGGGGAAGAGAGAAGAATGGAACAATAGACACAAAATGTCCGATTTTCGTTTCACACCTGATTGCCAAGCCCTAGAATTCCACACGCTCTCAGAAACACGCATAGCTGTATCTTGATCAAGAAAGGCTCATGAACCACAGTTGTGCTGAGTCAGATTCAGGTTCCCTTGCCAATTGTCATACCTGCCTCTCTCCAATCTGGTTTCTCTTGCTCCCTGTCCCCCGCTATCTTGGGATGCCCATCTTTCTCACAACGTGGCATAAGCATACAGGCTGCAGACACAGTCCTACACACTAACTCCAAGAGGTCACCTGTCCTCACCGTGTGTGATCTGTGACCTACGGACGCTGGCACCGCAGTGAAAACGGCACAGAATTCGAGAATTCTTCAAAACACTCCATATAAGGAAACAGGTTCTTCCCTCCTCTGTGTCCACTGGATGTTAATAACCATACTTTCCCCTTTGCAGAGTTCTATTCGTCTTGATAAAGTCTATCATGGAAACTAAAGTCCCCCGCAAGGCTTTGGGGCACTCAAACTTTGGGTTTCACTTCATTCCACCGATCTCTCCAAATTTTATATCACTTTTCTTCTACCCTTTCCTTCTAACTTACCTCCAAGAAAAATTCCTATTGGTTTTGCCCACATGCCAAGTGTTAGAAAGGAAAACGTGTATGGCCAAAGCCCTGACTTTGAAGACAGAAAGGACAGTACACACGGGGGGAGGGCAGGCCTGAGTAACAGTCCTCAACAGAGACGGTCGCTTCACCAGAACGGACACAGCAAAACTGAGTGCTGCAGGCCCCTCCTGCACCTGACCGCTATTACCTCGTCACAAATCCCGGCAGGCAGGGTGGCACGGTAGCTTCCCTGGGACGCTCGGAAGCGGCAGATACGGTCATGGTCTTTCAGGCTTGTTACTCCTGCTATTGTATTACCAGCTCATCAAACCAGGCAGTAGACACGGACCCAGAAAGGCACAATGGCAGCTCCAGGAGGGGGTCGGGGGCCCGAGCCAGACAGACATGAGACAGAGCGGGCACGCTCTGTTTCCGAAGGAGCCCAAAGGGAGAGTGGTCAGAGGGCTGAGGATGGTCGTTCACGTACACCATCTCTTATCATCTCACCTAGCCCAGGAGGTTTCCTGAGGATGAACCAAGGCCTGTCTGGCTCCCAAGCTCACATTCTGCCACTGCCCAGTGTCCCCAGTCTGACTAAGTGACTGCCAGGTGTTTGTGAGGCTGGGGCCCAGGGTAGAAACAGGGGCCTTGGGATTTCAAGTCTGGGAGATCTTTTCTGAGAGTCATAGTTAAGACTTAACAGCGTGTACCTTGGAGTAAACAGGCCCAGTCCCAATCGCCGCTCTGCCACTGGCTGAGTGGTAGTAGAAGTGTAGACTTCAGGCGAATGGCTCAAGCTGCTTACACTTCAGCTCCCGCAGCTTCAAAGTGGAGCTGTTGTGAGGTTTCAATGGCAGAGTGCACTTTAAACACCCAGCCTGGACGGTGACACATAGTAAGGACTTCCTAAACATTATCATACTCACTATCCATTGTTTGAGAGTCGGCAGCTGAAAACATTTGTGAATGAGGAGTTCATGCCAGGAAGTGTAAGAAGAAACACCCAGGAGGTCTGGAGTTGTCAAAAGTCCCGGGCATCCGTTTCAAATGGCCAGGACCACCAGCCTTGGAAACTTGGCCCCCATTGACTCTCTATTCTAAGTTTCCCTTTGGCAAAAAAGTGCCACCTTCGACCCAGTCCCCATTCTAGTCTCTGCAGGTCCCTACTGGAGACGGAAGCATATTTTTCTAATTCCAAAACTGGGATATATGGCCTGACAAGTATAGTTACGTCTGGAAGGGGACAAGGCACAGAATATCTCAGTCTGGTTGTAGTTTAGCTATTCTAGGAAATGGGTCAAGGGGGACCCCCAGGCAGTAAAAGTGCCTAACCCCTCCCCCTCCACAATGCATGCACCTCGACGGTCCAGGTGGCTGACACCTATTCCCACAAGACATCGTTTGGGTAAAGACGGTAAGTTACCCCACTATTTAATAAGGGCTGGGGGTGGGTAAAAAAAAGTATTGCCAGCTGTCGGCACCTTGGCATGAACTAATTGCCAGGATCTAAAAAGACTCCTAATAAGGTCTCACGGGGACGTGGCAAGGATAGTAATGGACTAGAAGTGATCTCTAAACTGCAATCCTACCTGAACGTTGGCATCACCTGGGCACCGGTGTGCAGAACTGAAGAAGGGGCAATTAAGTGCAGGACAGGGTTGATAGTTGCTCTGATTCGTAACGTCACCTAAGGTTGGTTTTGCCCCTGCAAATGTCAAGGCTCTGGGGCCTCAGGAGTCACTTCAGACCTGCATGCCACCAGCGCGGGGTCCGGGTGGCAGGAACGCTGGCGTGGGGACCGAGGGCCGTGACCGCTTCTTGTTCTCGAAATCCCCGCCGGGGCCCAGAGTACGGCGCTCCCCTACGAGCTCATCACGTGCACAGCCCCGGCGTTTCAAACCCGGCCCGAAGCCTGCGGTCCCGGACGCCGGGGTGGTTTTTAGGGTTTTCTTTCTTTATTATTTCCCTTCTTGTTCTCCACAGTTGGTGACTTTCTGCAGAAAAACGGCTGAGAAAAAAAGAACCTATTTCATTTCCAGTTCCCATCACCGCGATTTCCACATGGATGTGACGTGAGCCAGCTTCCGAAATGCCCAGGTGACTCACGCGGGGACACCCGGGGGCGGGGCGCAGGAGTTTCTCGCGCGGAGGGCGGGACGGGGCGGGGCGGAGCGGGGCGGGGCGGGGCGCCGCTCGCCTCCTGCGCCAGCTGCCCCTCCAGCGCGTCCCGCGCCCTCTGCGCGCCCTGCGCCCCCTGGCGGCCGGCGACCCGCGGCTCTCGGCGCCGGGCCCGGCGTCACGTGACTGGAAAGTCCCTGGGTGGAAATCCCCCCCGACCCTCCGCCGGCGGTAAAACAGAAAGGGAAAAAGAGAACTGGCAGTCTGCAGACTTCGCAGCGGGCCAAGTGCAGGGAGCTCGGAGCCCGCGGGGGCGGAGCGGTGACAGCAGCCGCCGGGAGAAGTGCGGCGGCGGTGGCGGCGGCAGCCGTCTTGATCACACCCCCGGCCGGCCCGGCCAGCGAGCGAGCGAGCGCCTGGCTCCGGCGTCCATGGGGCGCCTCCTCCGCGCCGCATCGATCCCGGCCCACCGCGCGCGCCGGTCCTGACCTGGACTTGGGACTTTGGAAGAGGATCGCGCGGCCGGGACAGGTAACCGCCGCGTCCCCGTGCCGTCTGCCCAGCGGCTCCGCGGGGCCAGGGCTGCGGGTGCGGAATTGGCAGCGTCTCGCGGGCTGGCCTCGTCTAGCTGGCGTGGGCTTTGCGGCGGTGCTGGAGGGGAGTTTGTTGGCCGTATGTGCCCATTGTAGCTCTTGAAATGCTAGGAGTTGAGGTCGCCGCGCCAGATGTTGGGGTGACAGCTCTGGATTCTTCCAGCCAACCGGCCCTTTTACATGCTGCAAAAAAACTTACGCTGCAGCGGACTGGTGGAGAATCGCCTCCGGACTGCTAGGTCGGTGGTCGTTGGTGCTTTGCTCCTTTTCGTGCCTTTCTTTATTTTTAAGTCAAGCTCTGCATGCTTTTGGACACGTAGACCTTGCAGAACCGCTGTGGCTTCTTGGCAGATTGTGCAAACCCAGCCCACCGCCGGGTGGGGTGTCGCAGAGGCAACTGAACCGGGCGGGGGTGGGGGACTCAGCCAGCCTGCCTGTCCAGGGACAGCTTGCAGAGACACTCCAAGTTAAGTGCAAGGAGGTGGGTGGGGTCGAGGGACAGGCGTTCATCTTTTTCTGTTGGAAGCAGCGTTAAGACCAGTGTGCGCGTTGGCCTGCTTTTCGGGTGCTCCTCCTCCGGTTCACAGTGTTCTGCGGGCCCCTGCCCCAGCCCCTACCCCACAGTCAGACAGTCTTTGTCAGCCCGGGTCGTCCCACATCCTGCCACCTGGCCTCTCAGGAAAGCAGTGGTATTAAGTAAGGAAGGAGCTCAGCTCTTTTGAGACCGCTTTGTTTTCAGTTCTCCCTGTCTCTGATCTTCTTTCCTTGGAAAGCTGGTCTGGTCTAGTGTCTGGGGGCAGCATTTGGAGAGAACCATTGTTCATGAAACAGCTCTCTCTGGACCACAGCGCTAGTGTCCCCAGTGACTGAACAGCCAGTTAGTTACTGCCCCCTTCTCGCTGTCTAAGGTGCTTCTTTGATTTTTACAATTCCTCGTGCAATGTTTGAAGTGTCTGCGGGATACTTTTCCTGAAATTCGGGTGAGGCATTTGTGGATAAAAAGCCAGTGAGGTAACCAACGTAAAAGTAATGTTAAGGGTAACAGCGTACATCTTGACCTGGAAGGGCATGGCAATCATAGGTGAGGAGAATCTATTCCTTAATCTTAAATGTGGAGAAGTCCAAGAACGGGGAGCTTGGGCTGTGCGTCTTGATTCTTTTAAGGAGGCACTTCTGCACACTGTGCAAGGCTAAGCCTATGAATGAGATGACCTTGAGCCATCCAGTATTGACATTTGCATGTCTTGCATATGGTTTACAGCCCTCACTAATTAAGGTCTTTGCTGAAAGATTTTTAAGTCAGAAGAGAATAATAGAAGACCCAGAAAAACAAAAAGGCAGCACTTAGCTTGTTTCAAATCTTTTCCCTTCCCGCCTCTTCCCCTCTGAGAGCAGCAGGCGCTTGTGGGAACACCTTGCGTTGTGGGAATAGCGAGGGGCAGGTGTTGGAAGTGGTGGCATCTGGGCAGAGCTCTCTGCGCTGGATGGTGTGGAACCTGAGGGGGACCTGTGCTTCTGTTGCCTTGGCTGCAGACCGAGTATAGGGTCAACTTTGATTTTTTAGCCCCAGCATCAAGCATGGCACTCGACCTTCAGTAGGTGGTCAGGCAGTGCTTCTTGAGTGATGAACAGATGAATGAGTGACACTGCGAGACTTTTGCCGTGCCACAAAGCAGAAATGTGTGTAATGTTTCTGTCCCTTCATTGTGCTTGGGGTCCTGTTATAATTTTGCTCATTTCCACCTTCAGAGAATGTCTGACGTCAAAGAACAGGTTACCAGCTGACCCAGAGAGTGACGTCTCCCAGGCCTCACTGGCAATCAGGATAGGAATCCTTGTCCAAAGCGATCACCAGAAAACTCCTCGGAAGCAACGTCAGGGTCATCTAGTCCAACCTCTCTACCTTGAGCCACAAGAATTTAAACCACTTTATCAATGGCTTTAAGAGAGCGAAGTCCCACCTAGGAGTGGCTTCCCTAAAATCTAGGTTTCTTCTCACTCGTAGATAGGTTTAAGGTCTTTCTCAACTAAAAGCTTGCCTAGTTAAATACACATACTATGATACAGGAGTGAGATTAACAATTCCCATGAAACTTCCTAGAGAATATCTTCATGCTTTAAACCCATCTTTGTCTCATCTTGGAAACCCAGATATATTGTGAGGCACCCTCCGGAGGCTTAGGAATGAGAACTGGGTTTCTACACAGCCACACACTGCAAAGATCCCACGTTGTACCAATTCACAACATCCCATGCCGTTGGCGTGGGTTGTAGATGCTGGGGTTTGCCCCGTCTTCTTTCATTTGTCCTGAGTGTCCCCCTGGCTGAAACATCATTCCTTATCTGCTTCCAGACTTTCATTTCTTTCTACCAGAAAGAAAGAATGCTTAAAGATTTCACGGCGAAGAGGGGGGGGGGGGGGGGGGGGGGGGGTGTATTATCCAAGTGTTGGTTGATCATAAATCTGGTTGGCAGTTGAAATGATTGAGCTCTAATGCCTGCTCTTGGAAGTGTGAAATTTCTTCTTCTGTTATTGTTATTTTTCTGTTTCTTATTCTGATCTTGTAAAGTTCAGTGGAGAGGTTCTGAAAGATTGCTTATTGTCTGGTCTTAAAACTGCAAAGCATCTTACTGGAAATAGGCTTTTTTCGTTGGTTATAACATACTCAATTTTAACTCTCTATAAATTTTAGAATACATTTTAGAAATAAGCTCTTTATAAATATTTCACCTTGGGGCTAAAGGGGGAATCAGCAGCCTATGTGACAGCATAATATTTCAAGATTTCTCACAAAACATTTACTTTCCAGTATAGGGAGGGAGGGCTGACGAGATGAATCAAGGCTTTGCCTAAGAGCAAGGGGAGTGGTCATAGGGGAGGAGCCACGGACTTGTCAGGACTACCTTGTGCCTGGCACTGGCATTCAGGGCTCCTGAGATCCAGTGGCTGTGTCAGAGTAGCGTCAGAATGAGATGGGGACTTGTTGGTTATGAGGTACAGTACCTGTCGCTGACAGATGGGCTTGGCTCCCTGACAAACGTTACTGAAAACACGGGTTATTCCCCTCCTCCTCAGTACCCACTCTCCGCCTTCCTTCTCTTGTTTAGACTAATCTGTAAAAGTGATGTAACTTAAAACAGTCCAGTGTGAGTTCATCTTGGGGGCCAGCTAGTATCCTGGGACTAGAGGTGGCTAAGATCTTTTGCCTACAGATCAGGGTAATGACCAGATCAAACACAGGGGTTTCCTGCCGCCAGCTATATAGGAGCGGTATCGAAGTTGGACTCATGGAATGGGTTTTGTGCCCCCCTCTTCTTCAGGTGTTGCAGAGCACCATGGCTGAACAACTCCTTCCCCAGGCTTTGTATCTGAGCAACATGCGGAAAGCTGTGAAGATACGAGAGAGAACTCCAGAAGATATATTTAAGCCTACCAACGGGATCATTCACCATTTCAAATCCATGCACCGGTACACGCTGGAAATGTTCAGAACTTGCCAGTTTTGTCCCCAGTTTCGGGAGATCATCCACAAAGCGCTCATTGACAGAACCATCCAGGCCTCCCTCGAAAGCCAGAAGAAGCTGAACTGGTGTCGAGAAGTCAGGAAGCTGGTGGCCCTGAAAACGAACGGTAAGCTTGGTCTCGGGGCTGGCCGCCACGGTGCCGGCAGAATTCGTCAAATTCTGGTCGCACTAGCCCAGACGCGAGTCTCTTGAGACCGTGGATGCTTCGGTGTAGAAACTCTATGATAGGCATGTGATGAAAGCAAGCTTCCTTTGCCACTATTTTTGTTAAGGCTACTCTGTAGTTGTGTGTCTTAGACAGCAGAGGCACTGAGGCTCAAGGAATGCATTTCTAAACACCATGCCTCCCATTAGATGACTTCCGTATCTAATTGCTGGGGCTGTCTGTTTAGTCCTTTGTAAAATACCCTTCCCTGGCCAGTAGTGGAAACCTTAAAAGGTTTTTAGTTCAAAAGGAAAGCATGGTGTGAAAACTAGTATTACTGTTGGTATTTCCCACTCCCATTAGAGGATGCTTGTGATAATGACCTTACACTTCTTGAATTGATTGCATGTGTGGCTTAACCAGTGAATGGCTGTTGAGGACAAAAGGGGCCCCTTGTTGTCAGCTCTGCTCTTACCTCGGTTCTGTTAGTTTTGGTCCCATGATATGAGATAGAAAGGTACTTGAGCTTTTTGGCACAGACTTTAGACCTCTACTTTATTATTTTTAGGGATTCCTAGTTCTGAATTTCTTTGCTGTCTGTGTCTGCCCAATGGCCCTTTACCACGAGTAGCTGTTTCCTGTTCTAAGCTTTATTGTTTTGTATTTTGATTACTTCCTTTGAGCAAGAGTAGGTATATCATGGAAACATCCAAGCGTACTGTTTTATGCAGATGCAAAATCCTGCATTAGCATATAGCTAATTATCACAAGAAGCAAATAGACTGTTCACGATCGATGAAACGCTCATAGTCTAAGTGAGGACAGGAATCTTAGGTTCTTACATCCACAACAGTCCTTCGTTAAGACCACCTCAATCCAAATAATACATCCAAGCAGAGGAGATCCTTGTTGACAAGGAGACGATAAGAGTATTAAGTTAATTAACTTAGCTGGTACACTATCTTTGGCTGTTTTGGAGTTGGGTAAGTGGAGTGATTGGAGATACGTATTTTGCTGTGTCCTGGGTGGTCTTGTGCGTTACTTCAACATGTTGTCTCTACTTTTGAAGCACAGGTTCTTGGGATTAAAGGTAGAATGAAAACTGGGAATAGGTAGGGTTTACATTGTTCTTGGCCTTAAATCAAGTGATGCATAGAAGTGGGTAATTATGTTAAGTCATCCTCAAGGGGTTTATATTCCTGACAGTTTGTGGTTTTAACTCTCTCCCATTTTTGTTACCAAAAAAGCGACACCATGAACTTTGGGAGAGTTGGAAACAGAGAGATTCTGCCAAATTAGTAATGTGGTAGGAAGAGGAAAACCATCTTATCATTAACAGAGTTAACTGACATTTTAGGTTGAAATTCTCCTTAAGAAAAAAAAAAAAAAAACAACGATGTATATAAATAGTAAACACTTGTCTTGCAAAGATAGGTCATTTAAGCCAGTAAGGGTTCATGCTACAAATAAAGCTGCAAAGGCAAGTGCATTTTGATACCATTTGCTGGGCAATAGGGATTTGGGGGCCCAGATCCTTTTATTTCCCCAGGTTCAAGAAAATGCCTTAAAATTCTGGAAAAGGAAGAAAAGATATTTAGGGGAGGGGGAAAAACAAATTTTCACTCCGGTTTTTATTAGCACCTTTAAAAAAAAAAAAAAAAAAAAAAAAAAAACAACAACCACCTTCCCCCTCTAGGTGGGTTCTACAGAGTGAATGGTCTGTTTGGGGAGGGGGTGATTCACAAGTTTGCATTTGAGGATATGAGACTGTGGCGAATGAGGAAGGGAGTAGGTGGCATAAAATTGAAACTTCATGTGAAAAATTCCAGCGTCTATTGGCTACAGCTATTTCACTTGTATAATGAATAGCCTTATTCCAGCTCACCCTGGCCACGCCCACTTGGAAAGTCCAGGGTGCGCTTCACAGTTTAAATGTCTGCGCACCAGAACAAAAAGTACAATAGCTGTTGCTCAATTGCTAGTCAAATAACTTGGCGCTGGGGAATTCCTGATGTTACTTAGGGAATTTTGTACTGGTGCCTCTCAATAAAGAACTGAAAGTAAGGCCGAGAAGAAGAAGAAGAAAAAAAAAAAAGCCTTATCTTTGCTCTAGATTTTGCAAAGGGGAAATTTCAACAGAATGCAGTCGTTGCCACACTTCTGCCAAGACAAAGGACTGTGCGATCTTTTTTTTGCTCGTGTGTCTCAATATTTTATTTAGCTAGTCTTTGTGTGTAAATTGCAGGGATGCTGGCTGTGGAGATGTGTATGTGAGGGGTTTTCTTTGGTGTTCTGTTTTGGTTTTTTTACAGTTTGACTATAATTAAAATCTGATAAAAAAAAAAAAAAAGATTTCAGAAGCTTTTATAGCCCTACTTGGGGAGTAATGTAAGAAAACAAGTGAACTTTTCTCGATAAAAACAACTGTGCGCTTGCCAACAGAGAGTTAAGGAGTTAACTTTTTTGGTATTGCACATTCCCCCCAAACGTTTATTGTTTGGAGGTTGGGGAAAAAGGCAGTCTCTTGAATCGTGGGTTTTCATCTGTGAAAGTAACAAATTAATGGAATAAAGTTAGACCTGTCTTTTTCTCAGAATGCTCAAAGGCAGGCTGGCGGTAGGTAATTCGAGAGTCTCAATCCCACTGTATAAACCAGGAGAGGAAACTCCCAGGCCCCAAAGTCTTCAGCGGAATGGTCAAGTCATTTACCACTGAGTCATAGCCAGACCGTCCCTGTCTAGTGAAGGGAGCCAGGCCAGCTTCCTGGTTCGTGCGTATGACCCCGTGTGCTCTCTCTAGAGCCAGCGAGTAACAGCGCTAGTGTCTTAGCCAAAACATCAAGGAATGCTAGAAACGGACGGGCTTTAGAGATTATAATCCAGTGATCTCGATTCACGAAGAGAAAAAATACTCAGAAGCTGGGGAATTTCCCCCAAGGTCACACCAAAATCAGTCAGTTAGGGCAGAGCTAGGCTAGAACCAAGGTCCCCTGATAATCAGTCACTGGCTCCTTTGCTCTGCTGGCATCAGTCGTTAAGAATAAGAGTGAAAAGGATGGTTGTTTCCTTAAAGCTGTCATTAGCTTGTGAAGTGTTCTCAGTGTGTCCTTTGACTAAGAAATTAAGCCATTTGCATTTCTCTCACGCCTTATCATTCAGTGCCCTGCGCCAGCCAGGGCGAGTGCATCCTGAAAACCTTTGCTGGGTCTTTGATGTGTGCTGCTTCTGTCCTCAGGTGATGGCAACTGCCTCATGCACGCTGCTTCCCAGTACATGTGGGGCGTTCAGGACACAGACTTGGTCCTGAGGAAGGCACTCTTCAGCACTCTCAAGGAGACAGATACGCGCAACTTTAAATTCCGCTGGCAGCTGGAGTCTCTTAAGTCTCAGGAGTTTGTGGAAACGGGGCTTTGCTACGACACTCGGGTATGTTTTGCTCCCCTGTTCAGTATCTGTTGATAGAGCTCCTTGGTGGGCAGGGGTTCCCCAGGCGAGCCCCCTGCTCTCAAGGAGCTTATGATTTACAAGGTCACATGCACTGGGCTAGGCAAAGCGTAGTCAGTGGAAAACACCAGAAACCTCCTATGGGATGAACCTGAGGCTGTTGCCACCTCAGGGGAGGCTTCCAGGCAGCAGATTCCCAGCTGTGGCGTCTCTTCCTTTCAGCAGAAGGGCTTCTGTTCCTGGCCTTGCCTGTGGTGTTTCGGTTGCTTTCCAATCTGACTGGCCCTTTGTATGCTTTACTGAGCCTGCCATTCCAGTTCAAACGTGGGCCTCACTGTTCTCAGTCACAGGCCTGGAATTTCTGTGTGCGTTTGGGTAAGGGGCTTTGGTGCTATGCCTCATGAGGGATTTTTTTTTTTTTTTTTTTTTTTTTTTTTGAGAACAGGTGCTGTCCCCATCCTCCCCCACTTTTTAAGTTTGCCTTCTAGTGGAAAAAATAAAGGAAGAACACCAAAATGGGGAAAAAAGGGTGATCATTTGAATGATGGTTTCCAGAAAGGGGAAAAGTAAGCTGAGTTACATAAATGAATCAGTAGAGAGCGAAGTCGACTGAGTTTTTAACGCTGAGAACATTCACTCAATCGTGATTTTTCCCTTTACCCCTTCTCCTTAGAATTGGACCGATGAGTGGGACAGCCTCGTCAAAATGGCATCCACAGACACACCCATGGCCCGAGGTGGACTTCAGTATAACTCACTGGAAGAAATACACATCTTTGTCCTTTGCAACATACTCAGAAGGCCAATCATTGTCATTTCAGGTGAGATGCCTGTAGATTGCTTATTTGTGTTCAAGTGCCGTTCGGCTCTAATGCTTTAGCTCTTAGGAAACACCCATGCTACCTAAGTCATAGGCAACAGCAGCTGAAGAGAATTGGGTGAAAATCACCAGCGGGCCTTATTTATCTCTTTCTCTTTCCCTGCACAGACAAAATGCTGAGAAGTCTGGAATCGGGTTCCAATTTCGCCCCTTTGAAGGTGGGCGGGATTTACCTGCCTCTCCACTGGCCGGCCCAAGAATGCTACCGATACCCCATCATTCTCGGCTACGACAGCCAGCACTTTGTACCCCTGGTGACCCTGAAGGACAGCGGACCTGGTGAGAAAACTGCGCGTGAATCCACACTTGTAACTACTGGTCGATACTGGGACACCCTGTTCCCACTGAACACCAGGCTCTTTGGGCCCCATTACAATCGCGTCATTTACGGTTATTACTTTTACTTGGATACGGTGTTCCGTTAGGGGCCTGATTAGCACCAGTACTGCAATAGCGGTAATCGTAACCCCCACTGTCATTGTTTATGGTGTGGCAGTACTTTCAAGTAGGAGATAGAAGCATCACATTGCTGCTGCCATTGACACATGACAAAGTAAGGCACAGAGCCCTGGCATGGTGCAGGTAAAGGTCTGTCAGGTTAGCTATTATTATAATAGCTTGAAGAGCCAGTGAAGCGGCAGTGTGCTAAGTGCTTTAGGGACATTATTTTTATTTCATTTCATCCACAGCGTCCTTATGGGCCGCAAGCATTGGTGGCCTTGTTTTTATAGATGAGACCCTTGAAGCTCAGAGCGGTTCAGTAACTTGCCTTCTGTCACAGACGATCGAAACTCGGATCAGTCCGATTCTAAATTCTGGGATTTAACCAGTGAGATCCACTGCCTCCAGGCTGCTTGGTATTTCCTGAGCTTCCTGAAGAAAGCAGTGGATGTTAGAGTTTAGTACAGTTTGCTCCACCAG
This sequence comes from Panthera uncia, assembly GCF_023721935.1. NCBI lineage: Eukaryota > Metazoa > Chordata > Mammalia > Carnivora > Felidae > Panthera > Panthera uncia. The sequence continues at coordinate 92,800,851 of NW_026057580.1, forward strand.
CTGAGTTTGATAATACTTTTCCGTTCTTTAATTGTATCCTTTTTGTGTTTTCAGAATTTAATCGTTACATCCGCAATCGTTACGTCCGCGAGGCCTCACACATAATCTCATGTAGTGGAATCACATGTTGCTGACATGTTATTTTGTTTCCCGCCCCCCCTCCCCCAGAAATCCGAGCTGTTCCACTTGTTAACAGAGAGCGAGGAAGATTTGAAGACTTAAAAGTTCACTTTTTGACCGATCCTGAAAACGACATGAAGGAAAAGCTCTTGAAAGAGTACTTGATGGTGATCGAAATCCCCGTCCAAGGCTGGGACCACGGCACCACCCATTTGATCAATGCTGCAAAGTAAGAGTTTACTCTTAGCTCTCTTCCTCTGTCATCCTCAGCTGTTTGTACGACAGCCACGTAAGCTGAGGCCACCCCCGAGCTCCACAGTAAAGCTATTTGAAGCCAGTTTCCTCCAATGTGAAACAAATCCAGAGTTGTGTACATGAATCAGAGAGGGTGACCGGAGGCAGTCCTAACTTTGGTTTCACGTGAGAACAAGTACTTTATCCATAGCGATTTTCCTGCATATCTGGATGCTGACGGTCAGCACTGTGGCTTTTAAGTATATTAAACCAACGATAGTTTTGTTTTGTTTCGTTGAATGGCCCTAGCAGTGGGCCAGCAAGTGAAAATCCTTGGGAACAAAAGCCTTTTTCTCTTGGCTTCTCGGTCAGGACAGACACATCAGACACAGACTGGGTTGTAGATTGGGTTTCTACGGCGGCCATAGGATTGTGCCAACTTGGAAGGTGGAGGAGAGACTCAGAGTGCACATTGTGCACGTATCCAGACCTTAAACACTGGGCTTTATGTTAGAGGGATGCCCATTTCTTAGGACTTGAAATGTACAAGAGAGGACCATGAAGGCCTATGAGCATCAGTTTCTTCCAGTGGAGATGAACAAATCACAGATGATCAGAAGTCAGTGGACAGTGCCCCGTGGGCGTGTCTTCCGCTCCTCGACTGAGACTAGCAGTTCATGCTGATAGAGACCGGGCACAAGTTTAAGATTAATAACGGCAAAACACGGGACACAAAGTCCCAGAGTAGTTTGAACTAGAGAGTAGCCTAGTCCCAAATGAATGCCCTGAGTCATGTCTTACCAGAAATTGGATCTCTGAGGAGTTAAAAGGTAAAAGTGACTTTTTAAGAGAGGACCAGAGTGATTAGGTATAGAGGCAGCCCCAGAATAGCCCTTTCTTTGGAATTAGCTGTCACTTGGGGTGCCGCGAGATTGATTAAGTAAGACCGTGGTTCCTGAAATAATGAAGCCTTCTTAGCGGTATAGGACTGTGCTAGGAGTGCAAACCCTTTATCATAGGCCTGCTTTTCAGTGAACGATTATCAAGTTACTGCCATAAGCCACATGCTAAAAGTTTTGCCCTGTGAGCTAATGATGTGAAGTCGTGTGTGTGGCCACGTGGTCTCATATATCGCCTTTTGGTCTTTAGGCTGGATGAAGCTAACTTACCAAAAGAAATAAACTTGGTAGATGATTACTTTGAACTCGTCCAGCACGAGTACAAGAAGTGGCAGGAGAACAGTGAGCAAGAGCGGAGAGAGGCGCATGCTCAGAACCCTTTGGAACCTTCCGTGCCTCAGCTCTCCCTCATGGACGTAAAATGTGAAACGCCCAACTGTCCTTTCTTCATGTCCGTGAACACCCAGCCTTTGTGCCACGAGTGCTCCGAAAGGCGGCAAAACAACCACACTAAGTCCTCAAAGCTGCACTCCAAGCTGGGCCCCGAGGGGCTCCCAGGCATGGCGGCAGGGGCCTCGCGGGGTGAGGCCTACGAGCCCGTGGGCTGGAGCCCCGAGGAGCCGACCGGGGGGCCTCATTCGGCCCCTCCGACGGCGCCCAGCCTTTTCCTGTTCAGCGAGACCACCGCCATGAAATGCAGGAGCCCTGGCTGCCCTTTCACGCTGAATGTGCAGCACAATGGATTCTGTGAGCGGTGCCACCAGGCCCGGCAGCTTAACGCGGGCCACACCTCGGACAGCATGAGGCACTTAGACCCCGGGAAGTGCCGAGCCTGCCTGCAGGATGTCACCAGGACGTTTAATGGGATCTGCAGTACTTGCTTCAAAAGGACTACGGCGGAGCCCTCCTCGGGCCTCAGCTCCAGCGTCCCTCCTTCCTGTCACCAGAGGTCCAAGTCGGACCCCTCGCAGCTCATCCAGAGTCTCTCCCCACACTCTTGCCGCAGAGCCGGGACCGAGGCTCCCTCTGGCTGCCTCTCTCAGGCCCCACGGACTCCAGGGGGAGGGACGAGCAAGTGCAGAAAAGCCGGCTGCATGTATTTCGGGACTCCAGAAAACAAAGGCTTCTGTACGCTGTGTTTCATCGAGTACAGAGAAAACAAACGTGAGTGACATGATCGATTTCCCAACTCCCGTTTCAAAACCCCTGTCTCGAAGCGGTTTAGTTCCTGAGCTTCAAGAAGGCGGCTGCTCTGGGCGATGGGGCCAGGTGCGGCTTGCACAGAGGGACGGTCACCGTGGCTGTGCCAGCCCCACGTGGAGGCGAAAGGCACAGGAAACTACCTTCCAAAACCCTACAGCGCCTCGTAGGTAGCATCCGTAGAATTTGTTTTCGCGAACGAGGCCGTTGAGTGTCTGGCATTTATAAGGTAGAGTTTAACCAAGACTTCTTTGGAGACTTAGATGCAATAGAGAAAACCCAAAATCTGAAGAGCAGTAGCCCGAGAGAGGGAAGTCCCCACCGATGTGCTGAAAATCTAATTTGAAAGAGGGACGGGCAGTTAATGCCTCTGCACAGTAGCTGTGCCTGGCCGGTGCAGCACGTCCAAAAATGAGAGATTTGTACAGTCAAAGATGTGTCAGTAATGGCATTATCATTACTGTCTTTGACTCGGCTGCATTTACAAAAGGCCTCGCTGCATGTACCCCCCCCCACCCCTGCAGGCTGCCCGAATCTGTGTCCAAAACCTGTTTTGTTCCTCTAATGTCAGTGTCTCTCCCTGCCCAGAGACCACCCGTGGCACTGATCAGCACCCCCTGTCTTTTAGATTTCGTCGCCGCCTCCACGAAGGCCAGTCCCACGGCCCCCAGGTTCCAGAATGCCGTCCCCTGCCTGGGGAGGGAATGCGGCACCCTCGGAAGCACCGTGTTCGAAGGGTACTGCCAGAAGTGTTTCATCGAAGCGCAGACCCAGAGATTTCACGAGGCGAAAAGGACTGAAGAGCACCTGGTGAGACATTTTGAGGTCCTCCCCCGTCCCCGCTGGGCCAGCCCTCCTTGCTGCCCCACGGTGACAAGCAGACTTTCCCCCCTGTTTCGGGGAGGAATGGGAGGGAGGCAGGATCACTGTGGCGCCCAGGGTTGGAACTGCAGCAGCGGCTCTTGATTTTCATGGCCGAAGGATACTTTAGAATGCATTTGAAAAGTAAATAGGGGCGCCTGGGTGGCTCAGTCTGTAAAGCGTCCGACTCTTGGTTTCTGCTCAGGTCAGGATCTCACAGTTTCACGAGTTCGAGCCCTGCATTGGGCTCTGCGCTGACAGTGTGGAGCCTGCTTGGGATTCTGTCTCCCCCTCTCTCTCTTTGCCCCTCCCCACTCGGGGCTGTCTCTGTCTCAAAATAAATAAATAAAAGCTTTTAATAGGTAAATAATTAACTGAAAAGTAAATAAAGCCAGCCGTAGATTAAAACCTCATAAAGCCTTCTGGGCGGGCTCCTGGGTGGCTCACTCAGTCTGTTAAGCATCTGGCTTCGGCTCAGGTCATGATCTCACGGTCCGTGAGTTCGAGCCCTGCGTTGGGCTCTGTGCTGACAACTCGGAGCCTGGAGCCTGCTTTGGATTCTGTGGCTCCCCCTCTCTCTCTGCCCCTCCCCCGCTCACACTCGGTCTGTCTCTCTCTCTCTCACAAATAAATAAACATTAAAAAAATTAAAAAAAAAAACCCACTTAAACCTCCTAAAGCCTCCAAAAAGCTAGATGCTGACCAGAGACTTCTTGGGTTTGTAGTCAAAGCACGGGCATCTAAGAGGCTAGCAGGCTTCCTCAAGTAATCCTTTACTACGAGACGGGGAGGAGGCAGAGCGTCCCCGGGCCTCTGCGCAATGGCACCTAAGAAAAGCCAGCTTTGGCTGTCGGATGCCTGTCCTGTTCATAGATGGCAGGGAGTTTAAATAAGGGCAACTTATTATTCACGCAAGCAGAGGTGAGCCGGGCCAGCGTTCGCAGGCCTCCGGGTGAGGCTTGGGGGCTCCACTCGGCCTCCCTGGGGCCAGGCCTGCTTTCGTGGGACCAGGAGGAAGCGTCCACGGACAGCTCCTGTTCCCAGACTGCGTCTGGAACTCTGGTTCCCTGGACCAGGGGGATGCTCTGCGCCCCGTAGAGCTCCTTGCAGAACCCACGCTGTCCACTGAGACTGCCCCGTGCTGTCCCCGAGTAGCGGGACCCACCGTTCCCTCTGTTCTTCCCTCTCAGAGATCGAGCCAGCGCAGAGATGTGCCTCGGACCACACCGAGCGCCTCGAGGCCCAAGTGCGCCCGGGCCTCCTGCAAGAACATCCTGGCCTGCCGCAGCGAGGAGCTCTGCATGGAGTGCCAGCACCTCAGCCAGCGAGCAGGCCCGACGCCGCACCGGGGCGAGCCGGCCCCCGAGGAGCCGCCCAAGCAGCGCTGCCGCGCCCCCGCCTGCGACCACTTCGGCAACGCCAAGTGTAACGGCTACTGCAACGAGTGCTTCCAGTTCAAGCAGCTGTACGGCTGACGGCAGCGGTGGCCCGCCCGGCCGCCGGGGGCCTCGAGCCACTAGCCAGCATGGTGCTATGCCCTAAACGCACTGACGCCGCCGAGGGCCGTCCCCGAGGCAGAGAGCTCCCGGTGGCTTCCAGCCGGGAGGGAAGATAAGCTCTCGGTCGCCGTCGCGGGGAGCGTTCCCAGGCGGCCCTCGAGCGAAGCTAGCGACTGGCGGTGGATGGTGTCGGTCCGGCCCAGAGCTCGTCCTCACCTGCCACGCGGAAGGCCGGGAGCCGCGTGGCCTCGGGATGCGTGGCAGGACCGCTCTGTCGTCCCGGGCTGGCCGGGGAACCCGGAGCCCTTCCTCTCGGCCAGCCCCGCGTCGGCCTCGCTCACAGACGTGAAGCCGAAGCCCCACGGCCCGCGGGCCCTCTGCCCGACGCCCGGGAAGCTCAGGGAGAGTGGACATATTCAGAGAGTCAGTAGTTAGTGGTTTTTCCCCACCTGCCTGGCTCCTTGCCCACGGACACGGCAGAAGCAGAAGCATCCACAGACTGATTCTGAGGCTGCTGCGACCGAACACGTTCACACTGAAAAGCAAACCAGCTGCTCTTTACAGTATGCACCTTGGAAAAATCCAGTTATTTCCATAGGGGGAAGACGTGTGACTCTCTTGGTTATCACCGTCTTCCCTTCGAAGTTAGGGTGAGGTGTGCATCAAAGTGTGTACATGTATAATGTGCCCTTATATTACATATGAGGGATTTTTTTCTTATTACGGTGAAATGCTGCCCTAGAGATTTAAGTAGGAAGACTGAATAATAACCTATTTTCTGGTTGTTGTCAGGGGCATCGTCTGTATATAGCTTGCGTGAATTTAACCAGCTGCCTTGTTAAAGTGAGCTCCCTGTTGTGTTTACGTAAGTCACTTTATTTATTTTATTGCAAATTTCAAGATTATTTAAATGAAGACGTTTCTTCTGCCTGGGGAAAACGCTTGCTGTAGTGTCTTCTTGAAATTACATAGGCATAGTGGTTCGTGTCACCGGCACTGGCACAAGTCCCTGACTGCGTTGGGGATTTGGCCTCTTCGATGCACTTTGGTTTGCCTTCCCTAAGAAAGAAGGAATTGCATCAAAGGTTAATTCATTAAAAGCTCATGCTTCTTAATGAAGCTTTCGGTCAGAGCCACTTCTCAGCCATATGATAAGAAACAGTAGAGACATGCCTCTGAGTATCCTACCTCCTTAGAGATAAGATTAGGAAGGAACAGGGATGAGATTGGAGAAGGTCACGGGGAAGGTGTGGCCTTTAATGATGGTTTTATTTGCTATGCTAACGCTATGTCCCCAGGTGCTGGCAGTGACCTCACATCCAGTGGCCCCTTAGCATTGGGACAGCAAAACCCTGTGACCATGAGCTTAAGGAAATTTCTTTCTGTCCTCAGCCTGCAGTTTCTTGTTATGCTTTGTATTATTGTCATACTTGTTCTAGACAAAACAGGGAAACACATTGTTCCCAGAGGTAAAGGCTGCCTTTTTTTTTTTTTTTTTTTTTTTTTTTTGGTCTGCAACTTACAATCTGAAAATATTAGCCGTCTATAACTCTACGTAGCCTTTACATGTGTTATCTGACATGTTTGCCACTTGGGATGCCACCAGCCTCTTTGCTGGACATCAATCTTAATAATTTTTTTCTAAAGATTTTAAATAAACTTCAGTGTTCAGCTAGTTCTTCTACAGTCGGTATTTTAATATTTTGTGTTTATCAATATTTTCATTCTTAATGTGAAAAGATGGAATTATTTATACTTAATATAGAAAGCATTTGAAATTTGCACATTTAGTTGTCCCTAATAGTTGTTTACTCTGTTGGATTTCTTCACGTTTTCCTAAATAAGTGTAACTTTTTACAAAAGTCACTATTAAAAAATAAATTATTTAAGAACAGATTTTAATGTTCTTTGTCTACAAATGATGAAAGAAAGAGACCCAAATATTAAGGCCATGTTTCCCAAACAGCTTCATTTCGAGGTACACGTGGGCAGTGGACACATGTCCCACTCCTGGGTAGTAAGAGAACTTTGTGAACGTTGTTAACCGCATGAGAGTAGAGCATCCTTCCACAGTGAGGACCCTAAGGCTCGGACGGGAGTGGGAGGGGTCCACCTGTGCCTGTTCCCAGGAGACGTTAGGTTCCTGTGCTCCTCTAAAGGTTCCTGCCCTTGGCCTTAATGCAGTGCATAAAAGGAAAGCAAGAGAGGGGAGCACAGAGAGAGACGGGAAAGACAGAGAAAGAGGAGGGAGGAGGGAAGCCTGGTATAAGATCTTCTCCTGGGTCCAAACTTGGAAGAGATGACCTGTGGCTGTGGTGGCCGCAAGGACTGGCAGGACCAGAGCCTCAGGAAGTTGTAAAATGACACATTCTTCCACCCAGTGCAAACATATCCGCAGAAGATTAATTCAAGAGGACTGCAGCTCCCAGAATCTACTTTTTTAAAGCTCCCCAGGAGATTCTGATCATCAGCCAGATTTCAGAACTGTGCTTTGAACAAAATCATTTATGATCTTTTTTTAAACTTATTGTGGGAGGGGCGCCTGGGTGGCTCAGTGGGTTGAGCATCAGACTTCAACTCAGGTCACGATCTCACGGCTTGTGGGTTCAGGCCCCTCATTGAGCTCTGTGCTGACAGCTCAGAGCCCGAAGCCTGCTTCGGATTCTGTGTCTCCCTCTCTCTCTGTCCCTCCCCCGCTCATGTTCTGTCTCTCTCTGTCTCTCAAAAAATAAAAAATTAACCTATTGTGGGAAATGTTAACACACAAGAAAGTAAGAGTATAACGAGCCCCCATGTATCCGTCATCTGATTTCAACAGTTACTAACGTTTTGCCAGATTTGTTTTATCTGTCACTCCCTCCTTATTTCTAGATTATTTCAAAGCAAATCCCAGGTGTGTCCTCACACCCACAAGTACATCAGTGTGCATCTGTAATGGATAACTGTTCGTTTTCCACAACCACCATTTTCATACCTACCTAAATTATCTTTAGTGTCATCCAATGCTAAGTATGTATTCTAACTTCTCAGATTGTCCACTTACAGACATAGTCCTACTGCTTTGGATTGCTCCCATTGCTTAAGGCTCTTTTATTCTGGAACATTCCCTTATAATTTTTCATCCTATTACCTTGGGGGCAATTGGGTCGTTTCTGTAGAAGAGCCCACATTCTGGATTTGGCTGAGGCTTTCTTATGGCATCGCTTTCTGGGGGCACCTGGGTGGCTCAGTTGGTTAAGTGTCCAATTTCGGCTCAGGTGATGATCTTGCGGTTCGTGGGCTGGAGCCCCACATTGGGCTCTGTGCTCACAGCTCAGAGCCTGGAGCCTGCTTCGGATCCTGTGTCTCCCTGTCTTTCTGCCCCTCCCCCGCTCGTGCTCTGCCCCTCTCTCTCTCTCTCTCTCTCTCTTAAAAATAAATAAACATTAAAAAAATGTACCTTGTTTTTCTGTACTGTACTTTGTATTCAAGTCGGGTTCCATGAGGCAAGAATCACATACAGGTGGAGTTGTGTGTCCCATTGAGTCGCATCCTGTATGAACTACCTGAATGCCTTCCCAGAGGAATCTAAAGCCTCAAATTCACCTCCCCTCTTTCTGTCTGTTCTTCCTCCCATCTCTCACCCGGGTTTAAAGATTACAATTCTTTAGTCAGCATGATGAACATGAGCATTTGACCATAAGTCATCAGGGCTTCTAAAATAGGAAGTGACTTATAATTAGCAAATTATCTCTGACTCAGAAGAATGGCACAGCCACGGGGACATAAGGCACGTTTGGAGGATGGCAAGGTTGCCAGTCAGCGCTGGGCTCCAATCTGGAGCTGTGGATGGACCTCCGCGGACCGGGGGCCCTAGAAAGCACACGCACAATTTTATGCTGGGGCGTGTACGTTACTCTTCTGAGGTGGAGACAATCAGTGGCTGTCTTCAGAGTCTCAGAAATGGATGATTCTCCAAAAAAAAAAAAACCCCAAAGAACCTCATCACACAGAGGGCTGAGAAATGAGACAAGAGACACTGGCTTTGCTTCACCTGGCCCGGATCTCCGCTTCCAGGGCTGTGAAATGTCACCTTCGTAACACACAAGGGTAGAAGGTCATACGGTCCCAAATTGAACTCATAAGAGTCTATCCCTGCGTCCTTCCTTTCATACTCAGGGAAGGGCGCCATCTTCCTGGCCACTCTAGATGTTTTCCCCTCATTCCACATCCAAACTTCGTGAAGTGTATCTCCAAAATGTCCCTCCAATCCACCCCTTCCCCTCTATCCTTGCGCCACTCCGGCCTGGGCCCCAGCCTCCTTCTGTCTTTTTGCCTCCGCTATCCCCTTTCTGGCCCTCCCAGTAACTTTACTGGCCACCTATGCTTGTAAACCAGAGACCTGGGGATGCTTCTCCTCCAATTAAGGTTTCCTGGTGCCTTTCTACTGCTCCCAAAGCTGGGTGCCCGCAACAGAAGACACAGGAAGAAAATGGGAAACCTCTGACTTCATTATGCGAGTATTTGATACACGAATTACCACCGGTTTTCTTCCTTTATCAACATCGGAAGTCACTGTCACCTGAGCAGTCTTGAAGGATCTGTGAGTTGCTCAGCTCAGAGGGGGTGGCAGTGGCACCTTCATTCAGTTGCTTCCTGTAGGTTGAGACAAATTCCATTCGAATTCTCCCATGTTACACGATTTTGTGGCCAAAACTGATGTAGGTGTGCCACCTATAAACTTTCCCATCTGTACACTTAAACTTGGAGACCATAATTTTTAGTCTGTTTAAAAATTACCCAGGGGCGCCTGGGTGGCCCAGTCGGTTAAGCGTCCGACTTCGGCTCAGGTCATGATCTCATGGTTCGTGAGTTCCAGCCCCACGTCGAGCTCTGGGCTGACACCTTGGAGCCTAGAGCCTGCTTCAGATTCTGCGTCTCCCTCTCTCTCTGCCCCTTCCCCACTCAGAGCCTGTCTCTCTCTCTCTCTCTCTCAAAAATAAATAAACATTAGAAAATAAATAAATAAAAATTATCCGAACGGAGGCCCCTGCATGGCTCAGTCGGTTAAGCGTCCCACTCTTGGTTTTGGCTCGGGTCATGAACTGTGAGGTCAAGCCCCACATCGGGTTCTGCACTGGCAGAACTTGAGATTCTCTCCGTCCCTCTCTCTCTGCCCCTCCTCCGTTCTCTGTATCAAAATAAATAAATAAACTTAAAACACTTATCCAAATGAAGAGTTTCAGGGGATTCGAACCCATTTGTTGGAAGTATCAACATAGCTTTACGCCTTCCCAACTAACTGACTTCAAAGATTGGAGTGTACTAGCTGAGTTTCAAGAAACACCATGGCATAGTTGGCAGCTGGAAATGTAATTCACCCTGAATAAGGAGGCGCGACAGCTTTTTTCTTTTGCTTTTGCTTTCTATTGTTTTTCAATAGTCTATAGGTGTGCTTTCCAGCGGCTGGCAGTCATTAACATCAAGGATCACAATACAGCAAACTTAGACTTTGTTATGGCTTTATTGCAAAGGGATAGAATGACTTTAACAAAACAATGACATATATTTATTAACTTTATTTTTTCTTCTTGAGAGCAAAAGGTGTTTTACCATTAATAAAAAAATTATTATTTTTGAATATTACTTCATCTTTATCTCAGTGTTTTGAAATCCCTACATTTTGTGATTCTTAATTTTTTAAAATTTTTTTAATGTTTATTTATTTTTGAGAGAGATGGAGACAGAGCGTGAGCAGGGGAGGGGCAGAGAAAAAAAGGAGGCAGAATCCAAGCCTGGTTCCAGGCTCTGAGCTGTCAGCACAGAGCCTGACGTGGGGCTCGAACCCACGAACCGTAAGATCATGACCTGAGCCGAAGTCAGATACTTAACTGACTGAGCCAGCCAGGCGCCCCACCATCTTAACCATTTTTTTTAATGTTTTTTTATTTCTGAGACAGAGAGAGGCAGAGCATGAGTGAGGGAGGGGCAGAGAGAGAGGGAGACACAGAATTTGAGGCAGGCTCCAGGCTCTGAGCTGTCAGCACAGAGCCGGATGCGGGGCTCGAACCCATGAACCGTGAGATCATGACCTGAGCCGAAGTCGGACACTTAACTGACTGAGCCACCCAGAGACCCCTGCCCCGGTGAGTCTTATGCACACACTTTGGAGACAGCTGTAGAGAACATTCTGCAAATTTCTCTACCTCTTTGCCTTTTCTTAGGAAATGTTTCTGGATGCCCTTTCTGCCTTCCTCTGCCCTCTCCCTTCTCCCTTCACCAGAATCTGGCAGAATTCCTTCCTTGCATTCTGCGTTCTTCCAGATATCATATTGTATGATAGGATATTGAACTTGATATGATATTGAACTTGATATTTTGTAAAAAGAAATTTAATTTCAAGCCCTGGCTCCATTGCCTGTCAGTTATTCAGATTTGAGCAAATTGTCTCATGTCTCTGAGTCTCAGTTTTCTCAACTGTAAAATGTTCATTACATGTTTTCTAAAATATATTATGGAACTTCCCCCCCACCCCATCCTATCAAAAAATGTCCTTTTCTGTCAGCAACTAAGCTAATGGCCCTCAGCCCTGAGGACATGCTCGAATCACCCAGAGGGCTTTTAAACCATGCCAAGGTCCAGATATTTCCACCTTTAATTGGCCTGAGATGGCACTCTTGGGTATTGGATTTTTTTTAAGTTCAGGTGAATCTAATATGTAGCCAGGAGTTGGAATCCGTAGTAGCCAAAAGAGCATTCTTTTCACAGAGGCAACGAAGGGAAAGAGAACACAATTACAGTGTGTACCTGGGGTGTTTGAAGAAGGCAGGTGTTTGAAGAAGGCAGGTGGTGCCTTCTGCGGGTGACCAGCTGGTCATCTGCAACCCCTCCAGGTGGCATTGATTATCACAACGGGCCTTTTTCGGCATAAAAGCTCCATCTCCCAGAGGCAATATCATATAAACCAAGATCAGAGACATACTAGTGTGTTGGTAATTTACGTGAGAACAATTGTACCAAAGAGGTGCAAACACTCGCCCCGTCTGGTCAGTGCACCCACTTCTCAGAGGCTCACCCCATGAGAATCCATATGAGCAGGAAGCCTGGCAAGCCCGGAATCAGATCAAGGGAAGCTAGTGGCTGAGTTCATGGGACAGATCCCCCTTCGGTGTGGTGGGATATACCCATCTCCAGGTTCCAGTGCTCAAGTCTTCTTTTCCTGTAAGCAGGAGTCCAGGATGTTGCCTCCTTGCACATGGTATTTAGATGGACCATGTCTGCCTTTGAGACCCTGCCCGTTCTTTGTGTCGCTACCCCACCCTCTGATTGGCCCACTTCCTCTAATCATGTCACCGTCTGCAAGTAGGCCACAGTCTGTCTCTTCTGGTGACTTTGTACACTTCCGAACTGGCTTATTATTTAACCCTCAGAGGAAAATCCCATTTCCAACCAACACCCCCCATCCAGTTGCTACCTAAGAATCTTGAGTTACCGGAAGTAATTTGGGAAATCCTTACGGTTTGTTACAATAAGCTTCAACATGATATTTTCAAATATTACTATAATAATACTTTATTATATCGAAATGGCATCCAGCGGTCAGCCTACCAGTCTGACCAGCTGTGCGGAATCACAGCAAGAGAAGACGTTATTTACAGCATGAAGAATCGTAGCAAACACCACCATGCATTTGCTCATATTAAGAAACTCGGAGCCGTGCCTGGTGGCTCAGTCAGTTAAACATCCCACTCTGCATTTCAGCTCAGGCCATAATCTCCTGGTTCGTGAGATCAAGCCCCACGTCAGGCTCTGCGCTGACAGCTTCGGAGCCTGCTTGGGATTCTCTGTCTCCCTCTCTGTCTGTCCTCCCCTGCTGTCTCTGTCTCTCTGTCTCCCTCTCGAAAATAAATAAATAAACATTAAAAAAAAAACACCCCAAACTTGGTGTCCTAAAATGACAAAGGAAAGACATGGAATAAAGCCCACCCCCACGCCCACCCCTCACCTACCTACCCCTTGCCTTTAAAACAAAACTGATCTATTCATCTTCCAGTCCTATGATTCAGTGCAATTCTGCTCAGGGTTCAGGGACCCACACCTCATACAAGCCCTTGCTCCCCCAATTCTCCGGATCCAGGGTGTCCCCTCTCGACAGGTTTTGTGAAGGTGAAATCAATTAACATGTTGGTTGAATGCTGAACGTGTTCCACAGGTAGGTAATGCTCCTCTGTGAATTCCAGTTTTATAGTTAGATTTTCCGGTAGAGTAATGCTTCAGAAAATAGGAAATAGCTAGCACTTCACACTTTTCATGATCATCTTTAAAAAACTTAAACGAAATATGACTTAAACTTAAGTTTTAGAAAACTTAAAATGACCAGATAGAAGTCTGGTGGTTGTTTTTTTGTTGTTGTTGTTGTTGTTTTTCCCTCAGGATTTAAACACATCAGGTTTGTGGTTTTTTAAAGCAGGCACTTTAAGGTAAAAATAACTGTCACATTTCTAGCTGTGTCTCAGTTTTCAAACTATTCTAATTTCTCACTCGTGTCTGTAATTACATTTTACTTAAGACACCATATCCCAAGTGGAGAATATTTCAGATATTCAATATGTGAAGACCCAAAATGGCGACTGCTCTTCTTCTCTGAAACGGAGACCTCCGGCTTTCTAAGAGCCAAAATGGACCCGAAGGGAAAGTGTGCAAGATTTACTACTGGTAAAAAAGAGAAGAACGGTATTTAATAAATGGGTATTTTAAAAGAATGGTCTTTTTCACAGTGAAAAATAAAAACACAAGTAGTTTTGCAGAGTGGAAAAGAAATTGTTTCCACAGAAGCTTCTAGATCCACAGAAGGATTAGCCCTGTTGGCCTAGCACAAGCTACGCAGGGCCCTCAGAGGCAGCAGAATAGCTTGTGGGCCTGTGGAAAATGTACCACAATTACTTTTAACCACAGAATTTAGAAACATTGCTTAAACTGACTTTATGCTTCTTTTATTGTCTACGTAGGATTTTGTATTTTTGAAGAAAGGACAACTTGATGTTCCAGGTATGAGTAAATCCACTAATGTCTCTTCCATCCTCAAAACACATTCAATATCATACCTGATTGTCAGAGAATCTGCTAACAGATGTCATAATAATATAATTGGTATATGTTCCAAACCATCAGGTAAATACGGAATTACACTATACAATATTATTTAATACCAATGAAAATTAAATAAACTTAACCAGAAAAGTTTTTAATACAAAAAAAAATTTTTTTAAGAAGATTGGAGAGGCACCTGGTGGCTCCGTTGGTTAAGCGTCCGACTTCGGCTCAGGGCATGATCTTGCAGTTCACGAGTTCGAGCCCCCCAGGGGGCTCTGCGCTGACAGTCTGGAGCCTGCTTCGGATTCTGTGTCTCCCCCTCTCTCTGCCTCTCCATCACGCATACTCTGTTTCTCTCTCTCTCTCTCAAAAATAAACATTAAAGAAAAGAAATTTAAAAAGTTAAAAAAAAGAAGATAAGAGAAGAAGAGTCAACATCTGTTCATTCAGAATCTACTGATTAGCTCTTTTAGGCTTGCATATCATCAGCCAGATTGCTTCTCATCTGGGCCACTACACCAACTTGTTAACTGGTCCTCTTGCTCTCTCAGTTATGATCTCTGCAAGCCATCCTTTATAGGGTAGCCCGTGGCATCTTTTTAAACGTCCTTCTAATCATGTTCCCTGTCTTGGGACCCGTGGGACACCATAGAACTGAATTTCAAGGGCAGGGACTTGAATGAAGCTAGGGATCCCTGAACTCTGAGCAGAATTCACTTAAATACAGGCTTGATTTTTAAAAAAAATTTTTTTTTAACATTTATTTATTTTTGAGACAGATAGAGACAGAGCATGAGCAGGTGAGGGTCAGAGAGAGGGAGACACAGAATCCGAAACAGGCTCCAGGCTCCGAGCTGTCAGCCCAGAGCCCGATGCGGGGCTCGAACTCACGGACCGTGAGATCATGACCTGAGCCGAAGTTGGACGCCCAACCGACTGAGCCACCCAGGCACCCCCAGGCTTGATTTTTAATGCCCTCCACGAACTTTCAGCTAAGTCCAAGCCCCTAAGCATGGCCCATGAGGCTCTTTGTGATGTGGACCTGTGGTTCTCTGGATACGTGCACACCCACACAGAATCCAGGCGTGCCGGGAGGCTACAACCTGGAACCTGCCTGTGACGTTCCCACTTTTATTCTGCACCACCTCTGTTCAGTAGCTGACTCCAATATAGCCCTCAGGATTCAACGCAGTCCCCTCATCTGAAAAACACCATCTGTCTCCTTAGGGGCTTTTCCTCCCTGCTCCCATTCAGATGTAACTTTCTAGTCACTATTTTGTAATTATTGGTTAACTTGTTTGTCATCAGTGTGAATTTCTTAAGCTAGAGAAACTTACTTGTTTTGTGTCCCAAATGCTTAACCTGACACAGTTTGACACAGTTTAGACTTTGTCTGGAAGCACATGCTGAGACACTATTGGAGCTCTAGTACGTTTCTTAGGGATCAGAATTTCATTTTTGCTCAGGGTAAGTCCTTTCTACTTCCAGCCATGGGCCAAAACTGGACAGTGTATCTGTAGTTTCTTTCATAGTGATCACTGCTAATGAACTTCAACGAGAAGTCATGTCACCATTGATTTTAAGCCTAACGAGAACGTCACTGCTGATTTTCATCATGTATAAATGCATTATTTTTATGATTTTTAAGTGGTTCAGCTTGGTTATAAAGATCCTTTATTTGTATAGAATTTTTTAATGATGATAGTGCTGATTGAATCAACCAGTTGACCAACTAAATCAAGTCTGGAGTTAAAGATTAACACTTTGAAGATTTTGTTCTCCCTACTCAGGATATACATTTCTTGGCTTGCTCCCAAATAGCTCACCTTATCCTTACTCAAATTTCTTCTCTGTGTAGAGAAGAGAATTTCTTCTCTGTCCTTCAGCAACATTTATTGTGTGCCTTTTATACTGCAAACTTTAAGATACAAAGATGAATAAGACATATCCATCTCTTTGAGAGTCCCCGTCCAGAGAAAGAAACAAACTTGAATACCAGAATTACAACACCATGGAGAAAGTTCTGTAATTGGTCAAAATTATATCAGGAAATAAAAAATACCACTCTAGAAATTCTAAGCAGGAAGGGATTTAATATAGGAAATGCGATGCCAACAAAACAGAATTGTTGGGGGAGAGAAGCTCAGAAAAAAAAAAATGCTTTTGATTTTCAAAAAGTAGGAAAAGGCAAGAATCACATTTCCATTCTGCCGATATCTGCTACCTGCCGTGGTCTCACAGGATAATTTGCTTTTCAATCCCTAGTGAGTTCCTCTCAGAGGGCCACCCTAAACAAGAGTCTTACTAGCAAGATGACGTGGGAAATGTCATTTCCAAGCCTTCATCCCCAACATAGAAAGGAGAATCTGGAAAGGCTGGCAAAGGTGGCAGCAATCGACACCACCCATACGCTATGTATACATCGGGACAACTTCTCTACTCTGGAGAAAGCCAAGTCAGCGTGAATCTGCAGAAGTGCTATAGAGAGCTTTCCCCTGATAGGTCTATTCCGATAAAATCCATATTGTCACATAGGAGCTAGCCCTATATTCAAGGGATCAGGAGCAACTCAGGGGATGTTTCTCAAAGGTCCTTAGCATCCACTGATTCATATCCCACTAACTATACAGTATTTCATATTCATCTTTTTAAAAAAAATTTTTTTTTAATGTTAATTTATTTTTGAGACAGAGAGAGACACAGCATGAGCAGGGAAGGGGCAGAGAGAGAGGGAGACACAGAATGTGAAGCAGGCTCCAGGCTCTGAGCTGTCAGCACAGAGCCCAACACAGGGCTCGAACTCACGAACTGTGAGATCATGACCTGAGCTGAAGTCGGATGCTTAACCGACTGAGCCACCCAGGCGCCCCCATATCTTTTGAGTAACTATTTGGGGGTTAAAGTATCCTGGGAGGTGTGCTACACTAATTTTTCATGCTGGAAAGTTGGCTTCTTCCTGAGATGAACTGTAAGGTCAATTCAAAGTAGAGGCTAGCCACCTCCAGCCCCCCTCAAATGGAAAGAACAGTGAAATAAGAGACAAGAGGTCTGTGTTCAAGATCTAAGGGGGCCAATTATTAACTATGTAAATATCAACAAGTCTTTTGACTTCTTAATTTCCTCTTCAGTGAAAGATTTTCCTCCTACCTCTAAGGGCTATTTTAAGACTTAAAACTAGAGTGAGAAAATGTATGTGAAGATATTTTTGTAAACTATAAACGTTGTGAAGGTCAGAACCTTTGCCGTGAAGTTCACAGCAAAACCCAAGAAAGCTTACATGAAAAGTCTGCCAGAACCTTGGCAAAAGGTGAGATGAGGCTATGAAAGGAAGCCAGAATTGAAGCGGGACTAACCTAGCTATAGAACGAGGTCCTAAACATGGGCAACCAGATGTTCAAGTTACAGTATCCAAAAGGTATCACAAACTTGATGCAGTATCGATAGCTAAGAGGTCCAATCTGGGACAAAACAGGATTGTCCAGGCAGTGGTGACTCTCAGGATCAAGCTCGTGGCAGGTTTATTAAGGTCTGTTTTGAAATGATATCTTGGCAACAGATTGAAGCCCAACTGTAGTATCCCCACCTACTAGCTTGGCGTGGAGGAGGCAATCAATATATTTTTATTGACTTGCTCTTCTGGCTAACAAAATAAATTAATAAATATCTGGCGATAAGAAAGCATGTTGTCAAGGCCCCCTAAAAGTTGAGTAAAGTTTTACAACCTGGGCTGCAAGCACCTATGGAGAATTTTCGTGTTAATCAGGACAAAAAACCCAGCGACATGGGCTGAGCAAGCTCAGGGCAGCTCAGTGGGACAAAGATGTAAGAACCCACCCCCTGCCCAATGGCATGGCTCCAACACAAATTAAAGATTGCATCTATGGTTAGGGTTGGCCGGGCTTGATAAAGGCCAACTAGATCAAGACCAGGCCGGAGCTAAGAATGAACACAGCAGGTACCTAAAGCTTAACAGGAAGTAAAAATATACATTAATGAGTTATTGGACTGAGGTTTTTTTTTTTTATGTGCATCCTATATTTATTGCAACATTATTTACAAAAGGATTTTAGGATTTTAGGTTTCACGTTAGGTCTTTAATCCATTTTTTAAAATTTTATTTATTTATTTATTTATTTATTTATTTAAATTTACATCCAAATTAGTTAGCATATAGTGCAACAATGATTTCAGGAGTAGATTCCTTAGTGCCTCTTATCCATTCAGCCCATCCCCTCTCCCATACTCCCTCCTATAACCCTCTGTTTGTTGTCCATATTTATGAGTCTCTTATGTTTTGTCCCTCTGCCTGTTTTTGTATTATTTTTGTTTCCCTTCCCTTATGTTCATCTTTTTCGTCTCTTAGGGTCCTCATATGAGTGAAGTTATATGATATTTGTTTTTCTCTGACTGACTAATTTCACCTGGCATAATACCCTCCAGTTCCATCCATGTAGGTACAAATGGCAAAATTTCATTCTTTTTGATTGCCGAGTAATACTCCATTGTGTGTGTGTGTGTGTGTGTATATATATATATATATATATATATATATATACCACATCTTCTTTATCCATTCATCCATCGAAGGACACTTGGGCTCTTTCCATCTTTCCATACTTTGGCTATTGTTGATAGTGCTGCTATAAACATTGGGGTGCATGTGTCGCTTCAAAACAGTATACATACCTGTATTCCTTGGATAAATGCCTAGTAGTGCAATTGCTGGGTCATAGGATAGTTCTATTTTCAGTTTTTTGAGGAATCTCCATACTGTTTTCCACAGTGGCTGCACCAGCTTTCATTCCCATCATACTGAGTTTTTAAACAATTACTCACCTAAAAAAAAAAAATGACAGTTTTGCTTTAGGACCCAGAGAGAGTATAATTTGGATTCACTTTAATAATTAGATTAACCTACAGCTTTTAAAATTCCTGTGTTTGAAGAAACATACAGAAAATGCTAATGAAGTAGAAACAGAAGTAGATAAAATACTACACACTGCCCTGATCATAATCCTGTGTGTGTGGGTGTATCTAAGGACATACAGAGATATATACAAAGAGTAAATTGGACATATTTTGCAAAAATTTACAAACAGTTCTAGAAGAAAATATACCAATATATTTAGTAGGAAACTAATGGTACTTTCTAAATAAAATGATAAAAATAAACAAAATAGTAGAAATTATTTTTATTTTTTCTTTATAATTTTGGATATTTTTATAATTTCTGGCAATGGACATGTCTTCCTTTTGTAATTTTTTTTCAAAAAAGTTTTCTTGAGAGCAGTTCAAGATGATGGTGTAGGAAGATGCTTAAACCCACCTCCTGTCATGGACACACAGTTACATATAGAACAATTGTCTCTGAAAAAAAGACCTGAAAACTAGCTCAACAGCTCATCCACAACAAAGGATAAAAAGTCCACATCAAAAAATGTAGGAAAGCCAGAGACACAGTTTCACCAAAATCTTCCCTCTTTACCCCCCGGCACAGTGTCCCACAAGCAGGAGGAACCTCAAAAACACAAAGTGTAGGGGCACCCGGGTGGCTCAGTCAGTTAAGCATCCGACTTCAGCTCAGGTCATGATCTCACAGTTTTGCGAGTTCGAGCCCTGCATCATGGGAGCACAAGCCCTAGCTTCGGTGAGCCCTGCTTCTTCTCTCTCTCTCTCTCTCTCTCTCCCTCTCGGTCCCTCACTCATCTGTGCCTTCTAAATAAATAAATAAATAAATAAAATGGAGTGTGTCCCTGAAGAGTAAGAGATTTGAACCCCACATTAGGTACACCAACCTTTGAGATCTGCACTGGAGAAACAAGCCCTCAAAATGTCTGGCTTTGAAAATGAATGGGACTTATGACCAGGAGACGCAAAAGGCTCTAGGAAACTGAGATTCCACTCTTAATGGGCTCATACACAGACCCACTCACCCTTAGATCCAGCACAAAAGCAGCGGCTTGGAAAATGCCTAGACTATATGTGAAGGAGACTCACTGGCTATTCTTAAAGCATCTGCTAGAGGGAGAGAGGTCTGTTGGAATTCTGTCTAGGGACAGATGCTGGTGGGCTCCATTTTGGCACTCTCTCTCAGATTCATCTGCATGCTGTCTAAAGAGACTCTCCTCTGATGTAAGGACACACACTAAAAGTGAAAGGATGGAAAAAGATATTTCATGCAAATGGAAGCCAGAAGAAATCTAGAGTAGCTTTTTTCTTATACCAGAAAAAAATCAGGTTTAAAACAAAGACTGTAAAAGACAAAGATTATAATACGTAATGATAAAGGGGCTAATCTAACAAGAATATATGAAATTTGTAAATATTTATACCCCCAAAATAGAAGCTGCTAAATATATAAGGCAAATATTAACAGACCTAAAGAAAGAAATTGATGGCAATCTAATAATAGTAGGGGATTTTAATACCCCACTCACATCAATGGATGGGTCATCCAGACAGAAAATCAATAAGGAAACATTGGCTTTAAACAACACATTAGACCAGATGGACATAGTAGATATATACAGAACAATCTATTCAAAAGCAGTGGAATACATACTCTTCTCAAGTGTACATAGAAAGTTCTCTAGGACTGGTCATATGTTCAGTCACAAAACAAGCCTCAATAAAGGTAAAAAGAAATATCATATCGAGCATCTGTTCACACCACAATGGTATAAAACTAAAACTCAATCACAAAAATAACTAGAAAATAACAAATGTGTGGAGATTAAATAACATGCTACTGAAAAACCAATGGATCTATGAAGAAATCAAAGAGGAAATAAAAAGAATACACTGAGACAAATTAAAATGAAAATACAACATAATGAAATCTAGGGAATGCAGCAAAAGCCAGTACTAAGAGTGAAGTTCATAGCAATATAGGCCTACCTCAAAAACAAGAACAATCTCAAACAATTTAACTTTACACTTCAAGGAACTAGAAAAAGAGGAACAAATGAAGCCCAAAGTTAGTGGAAGGAAGGAAATAATAAAGATAAGAGTAGAAATAAATAAAAAAGAGACTAAAAAGGCAATAGAAAACATCAATGAAACTAAGAACTAGTTCATTAAAAAGGTAAACAAAATTGGTAAACCTTTAGCTAGACTCACTAAGAGAAAAAGAAAGAGCCCAAATAAATAAAATCAGAAATAAAAGAAGAAAAGGTAAAACTGATACCTAAGAAATATAAAGCATCATAAGAGGCTGCTATGAAAAATCATATGCCAATAAATTGGACTACCTAGGAGAAATGGAGAAATTCCTAGAAACACATAATCTTCTAAGACTGAATCATGAAGAAATAGAAAAGCTGAATAGATCAATTACTAGAAAAGAGATTAAATCAGCAATCAAAAACCTCCAACAAACAAAAGTCCAGAGACAAATGGATTTGCAGGTGAATTCTACCAAACTTTGAAAGAAAATGTAATACCTATCCTTCTTAAACTCTTGCAGAAAAACTGAAGAGGAGGGAATGCTTCCTATTTCATTTTACAAATTCAGCATTACCCTGATACAAAAACCAGACAAAAGAGCCACAGAAGGAAAGAGAGAGAGAGAGAAAGAAAGAGAGAGACGGGGGGGGGGGGGGGGGGGGGGGGCATGGGGGAGGAGGGGGAAGGGGAAGCGAGGGGGGGGGGAAGGAGGGAAGGAAAAGAAAATTACAGCCAATATCCCTGATGAACAAAGATGCAAAAAATCCTCAACAAAATATAAGCAAATCAAACTCAACAGTACAATAAAAGAATCATATACCATGATTCAGTGGGATTTATTCCAGAGATACAAAGATGGTTCAATGCCTGTGAATCAATCAACAATATATACCACATTAACAAAATGGAAGATAAAAATCATATGATCATCTCAATAGATGCGGAAAAAGCATCTGAAAAAATTCAATGTTTATTTATGATAAAAAGCTGCAACAAAGTAAATATAGAAGGAACTTAGCTCAAAATAATAAAAGCCATATATGATAAGTCCACTGCTAGCATTAGGTTCAATAGTGAAAAGCTGCAAGCTTTTCCTGAGAGATCAGGAACAAGACAAAGATGCCCACTCTGGCCACTTTTATTCAATATAAGATTAGAAGTTTTAGCCAGAGGAATTAGGCAAGAAAAAGAAATAAAACTCATCCAAACTGGAAAGGAAGGAGTAAAACTGTCACTATTTGTGGGTGACATAATTTTATAAAAAGAAAACCATAAAGTCTCCATCAAAAACTGTTAGAACTAATAAATTCAGTAAAGTTGCAGGATACAAAATCAATATGCAAAAATCTGTTGCATTTTTATACAATGAACTATCAGAAAGAGAAATTAAGAAAATAACCCCATGTACACTTGCATCAAAAAGAATAAATGGAAATAAATTTAGCCAAGGAGGTAAAAGACCCATACACTGAAAACTATAAGACATTGATGAAAGAAATGGAAGGTTATATAAATAAATGGAAATAGATTCTTTATCAAAAGTCCAGTGGTATTTTTCACACAAATACAGCAAATAATCCTAAAAGTTGTACAGAACCACAAAAGATTCTGAATAGCCAAAGCAATCTTGAGAAAGAAGAACGAAGAAGACAGTATACTTCCTGATTTCAAACTACATTACAAAGCTATAGTAATTAAAACAGTATGGTATTAGCCTAAAAACAAACACATATACAATACAACAGAGAGCCAAAAAATAAACCCATGCATATATGGTCAATTAACTTCCCAAAAGTAGAAAGAATATACAATAGTCAAGGGACACTCTTTTCAATAAATGGGACTAGGAAAAATGGTGCTTCTTTTTTGCCACGTGCAAAAAAGAAGAAATGAAACACTATCTTACACAACACAAAAATTAACTCAAAAGAATTAAAAACTTGAATATAAGACCAGAAACCATAAAACTCCTAGAAGAAAACATAAGCAGTATGCTCTTGGCATTGTTCTCGGCAATAGTTTTTGGATCTAGTTCCAAAGGCAATGGCGACAAAAGCAAAAACAAACAAATCAAACTAAAAAACTTCTGCACAACAGAGGGAACAAATCACAAAGTAAAAAGGCAACCCATTGAATGGGAGAAGATACTTGGAATCATATATCCAATAAGAGGTTAATATTCAAAATACACAAGGAACGCATACAACTCAATAAGAACAACAACAACAACAAAAACCAAACAATCCAATTTAAAAATGAGTGAAGGATCTGAATAGACATTTTTCCAAAGAAGACATACAGATGGCCAAAAGGTACATGAAAAGACGTTCAGCATCACTCATCATCAGGGAAATGCAAGTCAAATCTACAATGAGATATTATTTCACATCTGTTAGAATGGCTCTTACCAAAAAGGTAAGAAAAAATAAGTGTTGATGAAGATGTGGAAAAAGGGAACCCTTGTGCACTGTTGGTAGGAATGTAAATTGGTGCAGCCACGATGTAAAACAGTATAGACATTCCTCAAAAAACTAAAAGTAGAACTACCATATCATCTATCAATTCCACTTCTGGCTCTTTATCTGAAGAAAGTGAAAACACTAATTTGAAAAGATATATGCACCCCTATGTTTATTCCACCATTATTCACAATAGCCATGATACGGAAACAGCCAAAATATCCACAGAAGGAAAAATGGGTAAAGCAGGTGTGCACCCGAGCGCACACACACACACACACACACACACACTAGAATACTACTCAACCAGAAAGAAAAGAATGAAACCTTGCCATTTGTGACAATACTGATTGACTTTAAGGGTACTATGCTAGGAGAAATAAGTCAGACAGAGAAAAACAAATACTATATGACTTCAACAATATGTGGAATCTAAAAAACAAAACAAATGAACACATAAAACAAAACTCATAAAATAAAACAAAACTTGGAGCAGATTGGTGGTTGCCAGAGGGGAAGGGGACTAGAGGGTGGGTGAAACAGGAGAAGGGGGTCAAGAGGTGCAAACTTACAGTCATATACTAAATGAGTGGGGATGTAATATAAAGTATGGTGACTAGAGCCACTATGATTGTATTATCTATTATGTAACAATATGGTGACAGGGTGAAATTGGACTTATGGTGCTCATCACTTTGCAATGTATACAAACCTCAAGTCATTATATTGTACCCTTAAAATTGATATAATGTTACATTTCATTATACCTCACTTAAAAAAAAAGTTTTCTTAAAACATCCCTCCTACTAGCCCAATAAATTATAGAGAAAGAATATTCCACAGTGCAGTCTATGACGTGGCTGCAAAAATTAGACAAAGAATAGAATGAGAAATAGGAATTTGGGGCCCAATGTAGTCATCAATACAGGTACACTAATGTAAAACAAACTATCAGAAAACCAAATCTAATCAGGTATAGAAAGATAACACACCACGAAATAGCTGGCTTTGTCCTAGAAGGAAAATTTACAGAAAATAATACAATTTGACACTGGTACAGGGACAAACAAATTTTCAATGGAACAGAATAGAGATGTCGATTACACAGGTATAAAGTGATCTCTCAATAGTCTTGATTTGCATTTCCTTGATCGCCACTGAGATTAAGTATTACTTCCTATGACACGTGGATGCGTGGACCTTTGTTACGTGGGGATGCCATAGCAAAGCAATAAAGAATGGAATCTTTATTAAATGCAGCTGGAAAACTGGTGATAATTATGGACCAAACTGGGAAGTTGGGAATGAAGTTGGGAATCCTCATTCATACCACACACAGATATCTACTCTGGATAGACCAAGGATTTATATGTCAAAAGCAAAACTTTAAATCTCTGGGATGAAAATACAGGATGAAAATATGTTTCTGACCTAAGGATAGAAAATAATTTCTTAAAAACAAAACCAAACATGCTGTCCTAAAAGAAAATCTTAATAAATGTGATAAGCAATCACACTCTGATAGAGCTCCTCCTTTAGAAGTTTTAAACCCAGATGCCATCAGGTTGTTCAACAAAATAAAAATGCCTTCTGTTGCCAGCATTCATCCTTCTGGAGAGTTGTAAATGACAACAAACTCTGGCAGGGTGTCTACTTTTAAATGCAATATTAAACCATAAGAATTATCTGTGCGTTTACTCCAGGTCAGGGAAAGCTGTGGAAAAGAATCAAACGGACAAAGGTTAAATCTCAATTCTCTTCTTCAAGTAAATGTTAACATTGTTAAGAAAAAGTTGGGGCCAATTTTCTACCAGAAGGAACTTACTTGTAATTGGAAAACAGAGTCTATACCCAAATATTTTACATGTAGCTTATGTAAAATGCATTTAATGGGTAGGATTATATTGATTTGTGATGTCGAAATCCAATGCAGAGTTTTCCCAAAGGAGTGAGGGAGGAGAAGAAATGACCTGTCACTTCTGCTCTGGGCACTGAGGTCTGAGCTCTCCTCCCCAGAGGATGGCCACTGTCCAAACACCTTTCAGCCCCAAGTTATTATCTAGGGTTCCTTATTTCTTTGTGAGTGAGCAGCCTTTGGGCTCTCCCTAGAATGTTCTATCATGTGACGGAGAATAATAATAGTGAATTTTGAGTGGTCCTAGAGAGTTGAATTTTGAGGATTATCTCACGCTCTGCTTGGGTTGACAACCATCCCGCATAGTTGTGGATACAGCTGTATCATCAATGCAATAATTTACCCTCCCCTGGTTAGGGAATCTTGAGAGGCTTTCACATAAAATGTGTTGACTCTACTCTGGTGGGCTGGAAGAGTTTACACTGCCTGTTAGCGGGAAGTTTGCCCACGAGAGGCATATCTCCAAAAGAGATCGTCCCAAGAATGTCAGCTGACTGAAAAACCAGGGCTAGCGGGGCATCTCTGAGTCCTCAGTCCCACGGCAGGTGAACAGGATGTCTTCTGGAACCGGATATTACTATAGGTAAGTCTTTCTGGTTTTGAAAACCCAGAAGGCAGAGGAGGGGGCTGAAAACCCAATTTATTATTAGACCTTGAGCTGAGAAATGTGTCGAGCAAGAAAGTCAGCACCGTGCCCTGGCATTCCCATCTGGTCTGTGGATTACTGGGGGGCACGTCCCAGGAGGTTCCGGTCCCATAGATACCCTTGCAGGGCCACAGTGGAAAAACTCTTGCTGCTATACTTATGTTCGAGGGGCGGTGCTGGTAGTACCTACGGACCTCAATCACACAAGGTTGCTCATTCCAGGCCCAGATGGGGCAGTTACATTGAAACTATTGCATCACCTTGCTGCAGTCATGCATGATTAAATAGATATGCTGGAAAGAGAGAGGAAGGAGGCCGATTACAGAGTTGAAGGAGTGTCATTTATGGTAAAACAGATTTTTCCTTTAGTGTTGCAGTAAAATCAATCATAGGTACTGATAATTGCCACACCACACTTTTAGTATTGGTTTGATTTCTACATTTCTAGATCGTGTTTCCCATTTGTTCTTTTCGTGTTTTGTTTGTTTGTTTGTTTGCTTTGTTTGTTTGTTTTGTTTTCAAGCGGCCCCAAAGCAATATAAGATTGGGTTTTGTCCGAGGGCGGGTGGAGGGGGGCATGGAGTATGATAGTCACTTTTGTTCCAGTGTTAATTTTCAAAAACTCCGGATGTCTAATACTGAAAGCCAGCCCAGAGCGCGCAGAGTTAAAGAACTTGCTACATACCCCTCCTCCGGGCTGTGGGGCTGAATCACACGGTGGGGGGAAGGAAAGTCTGTCTCACAGAATTATTAATTCACTACTGTGATTTCTTTCTCTGTTGCTAAAGGGGAGCCGGGGGAGGGGGTGTGGTAAGTCGAGTGGGTAGCCAGGAAATGTGATCTTTGTCTTGGTTCCTTGCGATTGGAGGAAATTCTGTCTTCTTTTGATTCAGAAGCTTTAACACTGTAACTTTTAAAGTAGTTTGACTTTTGTCTGTGGAAGCTACCCCAAGCCCACCTTTCTGGGGTGTAAAACCAATTGGCTTTGATGTAATTTTATCAAATGACATCACGCCCATGGAGCACACACACAAAACCTAACCTTCTATGGGGGCTCCCTGCCTACCTCTCAATCCTACTAATATCTAAAGAGGCACTTCTCGGCCAACGCTGCTTGGACCTGTCACCTTCAGTTTCCGCTTTGAACTTCATGTCACTTTTCCCCTTTACCTTCTTTTGAAGGGAAATGAGCATTAATCTGAATAATCTTCAGTGCTGGCTGTCTGAAGGCTCCAAGTCACTAAGAAGTCATCAAGCCTAATGTTATGGACAAAATGTAAGGGACCCGTAAAGGTCCCCTATGAAACGGGGTGTGACAAAGTTCAGCTGATGTGTGGCAATTATTTTGAGTTATTCTGATAAAACATATTCTCCAAATTTGGGAGCAATATTATAAATAAAGTGGTACTATTTAATATAACTTCAGTATATTTCATTTTAAAAGACTCTTAATTCGGGGCACCTGGGTGGCTCAGTCAGTTAAGCATCTGACTTTGGCTCAGGTCCTGATCTCATGCCCCGCATCGGGCTCTGTGCTGACAGCTCAGAGCCTGCAGCCTGTTTTGGATTCTGTGTCTCCCCCTCTCTCTCTGCCCCTCCCCCCGCTTGCACTCTGTCTCTGCCTCTGTCAAAAATAAATAAACATTAAAATTATTTTTTAAAAAAAGACTCTTAATTCCTATTTCTGTTTACTTTGAAAGAGCTCTTCACTATTGTATGATATTTTAATAATAATAAATTTTAAATTACATATATTGCATATTTATTACATGACAGTCCATGAGCTGGCTTTAAAAAATATCTTTTTCAATCATAATACATCATGAGCTAAGTATTATCCCCCATTTGACAAATGAGAACACTGAGGCTCAGAAATGTCATCCAACCAAGATTAAATATGCTGCTTATCTATCTCAAAAGCCCGTGCTACACTAAGAAGAATGTTTACACTGTTCAAACTAACTCTAATAAAGTTTTCTTTCATTTTCAATGTTTTTATTCTTTTAAAAAAAAACTGTAAGTAATTATTTAATACAAAAAAAAAAGCATATTTTTAACATATGTGTAAAGTCTAAAGAATAATAATGGTATGGATACTTATATACCCACCACTGAGCTTAAGAACTTAAACAACACCTGGGGCGCCTGGGTGGCTCAGTCAGTTAAGTGACCACCTTCAGCTCAGGTCATGATCTCAAGGTTTATGAGTTCAAGCTCTGCATCGAGCTCTGTGCTGATGGCTCAGAGCCTGGAGCCTGCTTTGGATTCTGTGTCTCCCTCTCTCTCTGCCCCTCCCCTGCTTGGGCTCTGTCTCTCCCTGTGACTCTGTCTCTCTCTCAAAAATAAACAAACGTTAATTTTTTTTTAAACTTAGACAACACTTTTGAAGACCCATGGACTTTTTTCCAATCCTATTCTTCATCATTCAAGAAACTTGTGATTTAGTGAATGGGGGTAAGTGATCTCCTTGGTTAGCAAGTGGGCTTCTTGAGAGAAGGACTGTTTTTTGTTACAGGTTCATGATTCTTTTGTTTTTCTTCATAGTTTTACTACATGGGCATTTATTCCTAAATGGTATAGTTTTATTTTGTTCAGGTTTGAACTTAATGTAATTTTCTTTTGTGACTTGCTCTTTTCATTCAAAATGATCTGTGTTGATGAGAATAGTGGATAGCTCTTTGTCGGTACCATTATAGTATTCAGCTGTATGAATATGCCATATTTATTTATCCATTCTCTTGTTTATCTGCATCTGTTTCTGGGTTTTGCTGTTACAAAAAAATGAACATTCTCGTCCAAGTCTCCTGGTATACACACGTTAAAATTTACCTTGGGTATATTTCCCTGAGTAAAATTGGTAAGTTGGGGGGCATGTGAATGTTCAAGTTTACAAGTTGATGTCAATCACCTTTTCAAAATACTTTAAAAAAAAATGTTTTACATTTCTACTTACAGTATTTTAGATGTTTCATTGTTTCACATTCTCACCAACACTTGAGGTTGCTCAAAGAACTTTTGATTTTTGCCAATCTGGTAGGTATGAAACAGAATTTCATTCTGAGTTTGGTATAAATCTCCCTGATTACTAATGAGCTTGAAATTCTTTTCATGTTTATTGATCACTTGGGTTTGCTCTTCTGTGACAAATCTGCTCATATTTTTTGCTTATTCTCCATTGTTTTTCTGTTCTGTTTGCCATTTTTAAATTTATTTTTAGGCTGCCTTTCTATATTCTTAATATTACTATTTTTTCACTAGACCTGTATGTTGCAAATACCTTCTCGAAATTTTTGCCTGCATTTTCACAAACAGAAAGTCTTAGTTTTAATGTTGTCAAATTTATATTTTTCTTTTATAAGCGAAAATCTTATTTAAGAAATCTTTTCCTTCCCAGAGGTCATAAAAATGTTACCCTATATTTTCATCTAATCCTTCGTTAAGTTTTGTTTTCCATATTTAAATCTTTAGTATCTCTGAAATTGAGTTGGGGCTATAGTAGAGAATAGTAAGGAATTTGATTTTATCTTTTTACTTTGAATTCAAGGGAGGCACATGATCTGAAGCCAGACCACCTGGGTTCAATAATTAAAATGTTAAAATGTTCTCGATAACGTTGCTGCTTTTCTTTTGAAAAGAGTATTTCTGTGTGCCTTATTTTTATATTGCTTTTGTGACTACTGTCTTTTTTTAAACTTTGGTTATCTTTAAAAATTTATTTACTATTATATAAAAATACAACTGAGGGGCGCCTGGGTGGGTCAATGAATTAAGCCTCCAACTCTTGATTTTGGCGCAGGTCATGATTTCATGGTTTCATGAATTGCAGCCCCCCATCCGGCTCTGCTCTGACAGTGTAGAGCTTGCTTGGGATTCTCTGTCTCCCTCTCTCTTTGCCCCTTCTCTACTTGTGCTGTCTCTGCCTCTCCCAAAATAAATAAATAAACTTCAGGAAAAATACAATTGACGTTTATGTATACAGTTTGTTGTTTTTAATAAACTATAGATTCTTTCAGGTTTCTGCGAACATAGTTATATCATGGGAAGTGTGATTTCCAAGTTTTGTGTCTGTGTGCATGTGTGTGTGCACGCACATGTGTACAAAGGATACATTAAAGACTAAAATTATTCTGTTATTTTATCACTTAAACAAAAATTAACTTCATTTTTGTATATTTATTTTATTCTTTGTCCATATACATGAATTTTCTATAATATAAGGTTGGATATGTCGTCTCATCTTAAAATAATATCTCTCAGTTGTGGAAAACTTACAAAAAGGCATAACGAGAAAATCAAAATCACGCATAATTTCATCACCCAATTTAATAAAATTCACCAACAGATTTTTAAGTAACTTGCCATGTATCCAAATGCAGCTCTCTGTTCCCTATCTTCAAGGATTTTGTTTTCTAGTGAATAATTATGTTTTGATGTTAAACTCCTTTGGTCCTGTGAATAATAAACACATAAACACAAATGAGGTAATGTACATTCAATTCTGTAACCAATTTTTTCATAAACAATATATGTAACCAATTGTTCACATTACTGGGAATTCTTCTGCAACGGTGTTTTTGATGAATGCATAATATATTCCATTGTGCGTCAAATTATATATGTATGTGTATTATAGTTAATTATTTTATTTTGTTACATTAAGACAGTATTCAACTTTTTCCTACTATAAGTAGTTGTAACTTTCTATCATTCCATGATAATTTACTCAGGAAAAATTTCTGGAGTACAAGTTTCTAAGCTTTAAAAAACATGACATGCTGGGTGCCTGAGTGACTCAGTCGCTTAAGCATCTGACTTCAGCTCAGGTCATGATCTCATGGTTCATGAGTCTGAGCCCTGCGTGGGGCTCTGTGCTGACAGTTCAGAGCCTGGAGCCTGCTTGGGATTCTGTGTCTCCCTCTCTTTCTCTGTCCCTTCCCCACTCACACTTTGTCTCTCAAAAAGTGAATGAACATTAAAAAAAAATGAAAAAAATTAAAAACATGACATGCCAAATTGTCTTCCAGTAATTTTATTCTAATATCAAATTCTGAAATTCTACCAACTATGTGTCTGATCTGCTCTGTAATCCTTCCTCTCTCTCTCTCTCTCTCTCTTTCTCTCTCAAACACACACACACACACACACACCCCAGGACTCTAAACATGAATCATTAAATGGAACCAAAAAACTTCCTAAAAGTTTCAGTAAAACTACCTGGGAAAACTTTCTGCAAAATTACCCACCCTAGAAATTGGTATGCTTTCTCCGATGGAGTCAAAAAAAAAAAAAAAATGTGTTTTCTCTGGGCACTTTTCAACCGGATAATTATAGTATAAAACTTCATGTTTCTTTCTAAGGTGGAAAGAAGCTTTTTATTTGAATTTTATTGTGTCTGATGGAACTCCTTCATGCATTTATTGCTTTGTTTCTAAATATAAGTATGACAAGATGAGTGGTGTCTGTGGTCACAGAGGGGTTTTTGGAAACAATTTTAACTTCGGGCATACCCCTGAACGTGGGCAGCGCCTACACATTGTGATCTTAGCCTCGTCTTACCCTTTTGGGAAGTCCTGATACCTTCCAGAGGACAGATTTTTTTTTTCTGCTTTATTTTACCATTCTCAACTCAACGGGGGGTTTCCTTACACCCCCAGCCTAACTAAAACTTACACAATGTTAAAAGGCAGTACTAGATTGAGAACACAAGTTCTAGAATATTGTTTCTCACCTCTGGCTACACATTAAACTCACTCAGGGAGTTTTGTTGTTTGTTTTTTTTTTTTAAGGGCCATATCTGAGCCCCATCCTGATATTCAGATTTAATTTGTCCGAAGTGCCAACCCCAGCCACGGGTGTTCTCACGTGGGTCTGTCCTCCACCATCTGCGAATGAAGTTAGAAAAAGGTAAAAGGATACAAGAGAGAAGATACTCATGAATCAGGAGTGGAAGTCTCTCTGTTGTTGTAGTAAAACAAGGTTGCGACAGAGAAGGTTAAATCATACTGGTTTAGGAAAATTAGATAATGTAAGAATTTTATCTTTTCTTCGTTGTGTTTGGAACATCCCTTTCAGCTCAGTAATCGGGTTGCTAAGTCGTAAGTATCTTCAAAAGGTGTCATTTCATGGTTAATTACTTCTCATTTCCCTTCAAGCAAGGAGGCAAGGAGGGGAGAATAGAGATGGGTGAGGGGAAGGACAGGGAAGGAGAAAGGACACAAAAATATGTGAAGGTCCAAAGTAAGGAAAAGGAGAGAAAGCATGAGCAAAATGAGGGAAGAGAGCAGGTGAGCACACGTAGAGGAATAGCAGATCAGTGGCAGAAAGGGGATGCCCTCGAGGGACAGGCAGGGACACTCAGGGAACATGTGTCCAGTGAAAAAAAATCGATAGGAAATAAAGAAGTCATAGTAGAAGAAGACTGATGGAAAAGGAGGAAAAGGCACTTGGAACACAAATGCCTGGGACTCACCTCGGCCAGAAAGCTGAGGCAAAATGTCGGAAAACAAGAATACAGCCTGCCCATTTGTTTGTATGCTCCTACTTTTGTAGGGCAAGTGAGTCCCAAGCGTAGGTGATTCAACCCCCAACCCTTCTTTCAATAAGACTGCAATTACTTATACTATCATACATGGAGATGCTATGAGTTTCCTCAGTGATCTGTTTATCTTACAATTGTATATGCCTCAGTTTTTCTCTTATTGAATAATGTCTATGCAGTCACAAATTAGAAATTAACATGGTGTTTATCTTCCTTTATACAGCATCAGTGTATATACGTATATGGGGCCAAGGTGAGAAAACCTTGTTTCTACTGACCAGCATCATCTGTACTCCTTCTGTGTGAGTTAAGAATGCTAGTAACGACATAAACCCATGTTCTTAGTTGTATTGTTTACAAGAAGTCTGAAGGTAAGCACATCCAGGTATCATTAAGTGACTCAACAACTGTGATGTTTCCAAGCTGGGTGTCTTTCTGCCCAGTCAGCCTCAAGGGGTTGTATTTGTCCTTATGGTTTGCTTCATGGTCGTTAAGACTGTGTCCTCAGTTCAGCATCTCAAGCAGGAATCAGGGGCAAGGGAAAGTTTCTGTCCTTTTAATCAGAAAGCAAAATATTTTTCTCAAAAGTCCCTCTGCAACTCTACTTAATGCCTTGTTCACCAGAAAACAGTCAAATGGCCACCCTCAGTCCAAGGGAGGGTGGGAAAGAGACTCTGTGGCTGTTTAGGTTTCATAATGGGAAGAGGGACAGGGGAAAAGGGCTGAGATTGGCTTCGGAGAAGCCAACCTACAGGGACTTCCATACCCTCATCCCTTTCTTGGCTGGGATCCTTCTCAGTGCTACTCTCCTTCTGAATGCCTTCAAACACCATTTTCAGAGTATATTCTTTTTATGGAAACACAAGCCTGAGGAATTTCCATCAATTAAAATAAAGCCCAGCACATCCACATGTATTTTTGAAACACTGTTTTTTATAATACCCATATTTTCCCCCTAGGAGCATTACCTTAGCTAATAGATTATCTGGGTCCCTTGACTCTTCCTCAGCATCTGCCATCTTTAAAAGTCCCAAATTCAAGTATAGCATAGCTGTAGCTACTCTTGCAGCTGAAAGAAGATGACCTTGCCTAAAACAGTCCTTTCTTTTCTTTTGCTTATCACTTGTCCAGCTCCATTTCTGCCTTAAAAAGTCTTCCATTTTATCCAGCTCCTCGAAGCTCCTGTCTGATTGCTACCTAGGAGGCTGCCCAATTCATGAATCATTGAACAAAGCCAATTACATCTTCACATTTACTCAGTTAAATTTTGTTTTTTAAGAGATTTGGTGGCAGGGGTGGGATCTGATGCAAACTTCTGATGGCATTTGGGTACCCTGTGAATTCTTTTGGGTTCTCTTTCTTGCTGTTTCTGAGGGCTGTGGATAAGATCCTCTCAGTTCTTAGCTCCACTTTGCCTTGAGTTCCCAATCTGTCGATTAGATCTATCAATATACTGATTGGTTTCCCACTTTTCCTTATTTGGTTGGGAATTTCAGCCCTTGTTTTTCTCCCAGATTCCCAGATTCCAGCATGCTGGAAGCTGCTGGGAACAGCTGCAGTTCCCTATTTGTTTGAAGTCAGTCCGTTTGAAGTCGGTCCCCATTCCCTGAGGTCTACTGTTTCATTCTTTTCCCCAATCCCCAGATTTCATGTTGGGAGCAGTTGGTGGTTGAAGAAGAAGAAGAAGAAGAAGAAGAAGAAGAAGAAGAAAGAGAATGGGAGGAAGAAAGAAAAAAGAAAAAGCCACAGAATTGGTGGGCATGGGTTGAGCATTTAAAAGGTGTTAGAGTGTTACCAGTCTACCTATTATAGCCACTAACTCAGGAAACAAACAGGTAAACCCTGGCGCAGTGCTGCTCTGTGGCCAACTGCTCTGTCCTGGGGAATGCCGAGGGGACTGGACAAAGCATAGCTCCTGACTAGGTTTGCCCACACTGTTGCTAAACAAACTCAGATAAACTTGTCACAAAAGTCAATAATTTAAGGGTTGAGGGTTTGGAGAAGAGAAAGGGGGAAATTTATTTCGGGTGCCAACAGCTGGCAGAGGTAGTCAGCTCAAATGTTAAAAACCAACTTCTCCACCTGCAAGATGGACACCTAGAGTTTTATAGAGAGATGTTCAAGGGGGTACAAGCAAGAGAGCAGGCAGGGAGCACATGATCATGAATGGGAGTCTGTATGTGTTCAGCCCATGATGGTGGGCACAGAGGGGGATGTGTGGGGTATGGTCTTCTAGGCATTCTATTGCTATCAGGCTTTTCTGGCCCAGCAGTTGGAATGTTCTGGTCATTGCAAAACACCTTTATCAGTGTGTCATGAAAGTTCAATAAGAAATAACTGTTGGCAGGGCGCCTGGGTGGCTCAGTCAGTTAAGCGTTTGACTCTTGACTTCACCTCAGGTCATGATCTCACAGTTTGTGAGTTCAAGCCTCACGTTAAGCTCTGCACTGAGGTCCTCACCCCCTCCTCCCTTGTCCCACTCTCTGTCTCAAAATAAATAAATAAACATTTGAAAAGAAAGAAAGAAAGAAAGAAAGAACTGTTGGGATCTATACTTGAACAAGAGAGTTCACTGACAAGAGGGCTCTCCACCTAACTAAAAGATTCCCTTGTTAGGATAATTTGGTCATAAGATGGTTTACATTAGCTCTAGGTTACCCATCAACCTCAAGAAAAGTTCCATGCAGTGGGGTGCACTGTAAAATATCACACAATTCCCAACCCTGCATCACACCCCTTTTGTCTCTGAGAGACCCAAACAAGATTAAATGAAAGAAATAGGATCTTCTAACCTAGAGAGTTAACTTCACCACTTTCTGGCACACCTGCTTATTTTGTGTCTAAAAACTGTAGTCCCAGAAGCTATACATGACTACAAAAATGGCAAAATCTTATTAATCTTCTGGATAAAACAAATAGAATGGGACACCTATTCTAGCTTTGGGAAGCTCCCAAAGGGCTTCGAGTTGCCAAAAGAGCTTCATTAAAAGACTTGTTACAAAAGTCTAATGAAAAATTAAAAGATACACAAGTACCTAAAACAAAAGCCAGTAAGATTGGCATTCCTACTGCCCCCTATACTTTTCTTTCCCTGAGTGCTCATACTTTACTAACTCTTTGTCTGAACCACGTTTCCACCCTGGGGACACTATTAAACAGTTACCTTTTAAAATAAAACTACCCCAAGGTTGCAGGAGATTGTCCTCAGACATCTTTCACTTCCTGGTCAGAGGGCAAACTTCAGGCCATACTTAGAGAATTTCCTAAACCTGCGAAAGACCCCAAAAGTTTTCTGAAGAATTTAGTCGTTATTGGGAACTGTGATCCTGGGCTGGCAGATCTTTATCAGGTTAGGGATATGGTGAAACTCAAAAACAGATGCAGGAAGCAAAATGGCCAACCCCTGAAGATGTTATTTGAGATTCTCAGTCTTCAATATGTTCTCCTCGTGGATCAGAAAAAGGTGGCAAAATAGCAACTGATCTTTTACAAGCCATTCCTAAAGTCTTGCCAGCCTGAACTGATTGGTTTGTTATTCAAACATACAAATAAAAGAGAGAGAAATCTGTGGCAGACTTAAAAAAAAATGTTTTTAAGTTTATTTATAGACTTTGAGAGAGAGCATGTGAGTGGAAGGAGAGGCAGAGAGAGAGGAGAGAGAATCCCATGCAGGCTCCAGGCTGCGCGGAGCCTGACTCGGGGCTCAATTCCACGAACCACGAGACCGTGACCTGAGCCGAAGAGTCAGATGCTTAACTGACTGAGCCCCCCAGGCGCCCCTGTGGCAGACTTTTTTGAAGCCCATTTGAAAGCTCTTTTCCTACAGCATTCAAGTTTCCACGCAATAAATAAGGCCACCCAACCTTCTCTAGCTGCTCTATTTGTAAACGGATTATCTTCTGAGATCAGTGGATTGCTAAAAAGGCAGAAAATAGGGTAGGAGGCCACCGGCGGATTCATGAGCATAGCTGAGCACTTTGAAAAGACTTTAGAACAAAACCTTAAACAAGGTTTCTTTCGCCAAACTATTGGCCTTACAGACACAATAGCTCCAAGGCCAGGCACCTAAAATAACGCCTGGGTCTTCCACAGTGCACCCTTCCAGGGGTCCATTACCAAAATGGAGGACCAAGTTGTAATCAACTGGGACACCGAAAAAGAGATTGTCCTCAAAGGCCCAATATAAGTTCTGTCACATTAACTGGAATGCCCCCATATCAACCCTCAAAGGAGGGCCCAAATGGGTCCCTCCCAAAGTGGATGGGGCTCTGAGGGATTATCTGATAAACTGTAATGTTATTCCCTTAAACAGCTAAGGGGAAACTAAAATTAAAAGTAACAGGGTTGTTTGGGGGCGCCTGTGTAACTCAGTTGGTTACTTGTCTGTCTTTGGCTCAGGTCATGATCTCACAGTTTGTGGGTTCGAGCCCCACGTTGGGCTCTTAGCTGACAGCTCAGAGCCTAGAGCCTACTTTGGATTCTGTCTCCCTCTCTCCCTGCCCTTCCCCCGTTCACACTCTTGTCTCTCTCTCGCGCGCGAAATTAATTAAACATTAAAAAAATTATTTTTAATTAATGGGGTTGTTCAGTACTACCAGAAATATCTACTGTTTGTCCCAGCTGAAAGCTGACAAGATACCTGAAAAGATGGAATAGCTTTATGAGCAGGAATTTGTCCAAATCGGAAGCTGATATTTACAGCCTGGTAGGAATTTGTTTTGAGGCTTTCTCCCCTAAGCTAAATGTACCTAGAGGGAAAGAAAAACGCTTTATCCCGGATGTATGGATGTATCAGTTCCTGATATCATTTGGGCAGCAGCCCAATCCTTCGAGGAGTTAAAAACAGCTGTCCTTGCCTTACAAATCTAGTCTTTGCAGGACCAGAGATACAGATCCTACAATTCAGTTTCTCCATCCTTTTTGCAAATCCCCAAACCTCCCTGTTTATCTTAAAAGGGGTGTAGGAACTTGCATTTTTTTCCCTGTGCCCTTGAGATGAAAATATTCTACCCAGGGTCTTCTCCAGCATTCTTACCTAGATCATGGAAACTCAATGTGCAAACCTCAGAGAGATAATTCTTATCAAAAGAAAAAAACAAAAGGAGGAAAGTCATTTGGAACTTGACTTGTCAAGGACAAATGCAAATCTTAAGTATCTTCTCCACAAATATTAATACAAAAAGCTTTGTCGTCTGAGCAGGTAACCTTAATTTATTTCCTCAACCAAGAGACAAGTTAGATCTAACTTCTCCTGCAGCTGGTGAGTTTTGTATTATTGTGCCTGATCTGTGACGTAATTTTTAAAACGGAAGCTATAAGTTCTCTGTTTATACCTGTATGTTTGTGTATGTGCATGTGTATATACATGTATGTGTGTGTTTTACATATATGGATATTTCTTTTTTTTTTTAATTTTTTCTAATGTTTATTTATTTTTGAGACAGAGACAGAGCATGAACAGGGGAGGGTCAGAGAGAGAGGGAGACACAGAATCTGAAGCAGGCTCTAGGCTCTGAGCTGTCAGCACAGAGCCCGACGCGGGGCTTGAACTCACGGACTGCGAGATCACGACCTGAGCCGAAGTCGGACGCTTAACAGACTGAGCCACCCAGGCGCCCCTACATATATGGATATTTCTATATCCAGATAGTATTGCCAAAATTAATTTGTAAAAGAACTCTATTTAACTGGCTTCAAGAAAATTAAATGTTTATTATATAAAAGGAATTCTCACAGATATAATAGAAACTAACCCAAATGAATTTCAGGTTCATGTGACCTGGAAAAATATTTGGTATCAATGGTATTTTAAATTTGCTGATTTCATTAAAATAGGCCTACCTTTAGAGTTATCAGCATTAAATATAATACTTTGATTCTACCTAGGCTTACTAAGTAAAGGTCAAATGAGTTCATGTTATCTCTTACAAAATTTGTCAGCAAGAAAAATAGCGTGGGATGATGGCTGACTTCGCCTAATGTCTCATAACATTTTGTGGGTAGTCTAAACATAATTGCTAAGAACGAGTAAATCAAATAGATGAAAGTAGGATAAAAAAAAAAAAAAGGTTTTCGCTGAACTTTTTAGATAGTTTCCCTAAATCTTAAGTTCATTAAATATCCAGGTCATTTCTAAATAAGATATATAGTTTACAACACCTTACTTCTTAGTTTTCACTGGAAATTAAAGGTTTCTGAGGGTTAAAAATTCCAATGTATGTAATGAAACCTAGAAATAGTAAGGGAAAGAAATTTTATATACAGTCAGGATTGGCTAAGACTAGAATGAATTTTTAATGAAGTAAATGAGTATTCATATCAAAAGTTAAGTCCGTGCAAAATTAGAATTTGGTTTTCTCAGTTAAAAGCACAAAATATTATTGGACTACCAGTCTGTTCTTGAAATAAGAGACTATGAAAGGTTTTTCTTCACCTGTTAAGTAATCGGCTTAGAAAAAACAAAGATCTTGTGTTTTGTCAAAATAACCACCCATGTTCCTTGTTGTTCTTATCAGGGTCTTTGATAAGTTAAGCAAACCTAGTCGTGTCTATACTAAAAGAGCTAAGTTTTGCTCAGAACAATGTCACTTTCTATGCCTGTGAAGTCTTTAGTTGCCTCTTTGGGTAAATGGATAACTAAGAATTGTTTCACAATGACAAATGAGCCAAGTGTTCTAAAAATTCCATTATTTTTGACAGACTTTCCAAAATTGAACTCTAAATGACATCTTTCTGACCTTGAAATAACTTTGGAATGTTTCCCTACCACATCTCAAAAACTTTATTTTCTCTCCATATAAAAAGGGAGGTGTTAAACTCATTAGGTACATTCAGTATGTTAAATCATGTGGGAAGCATG
This sequence comes from Panthera uncia, assembly GCF_023721935.1. Classification (NCBI taxonomy): domain Eukaryota; kingdom Metazoa; phylum Chordata; class Mammalia; order Carnivora; family Felidae; genus Panthera; species Panthera uncia. Next base: position 92,840,098 of record NW_026057580.1, read on the forward strand.
TCAAATAAGCCTCCCTTACATTGTATTTGGTATTTGTACAAGTATATGTTATAAGTGTTGCAGAAATTATCTGAAATTTCTAAAATCTGATATGTCCTGGTATAATGTTATCAGTTATAATTCCAGTTATTTTCTTAAAATATTGTGTTATAGAAATAACCACATTTTTTTTTTATGGTCAGTTCCATTATAATGAACTCTCATCAGATCTCTAACAATGGACATTTTTAAGTCTTTTGTCATTTACAGTTATTGTTTTACTCTGACCCTTTGCAAAGGTGTTCCTGCAAAAGTATTTAATTTTCAGGGAGATTCAAGGAAAGGACTTTTCTGATAACTTTAAGATCACAAAACTGAACTGGGTAAGGATTTCCAGAAAGCTGGATTCAAGTTGGAACAAGAATCATTTACATGGGACTGAATGAATCAAGGAAGTTGATTTTAAATTTTATAACTTCTTGTTTAAAACATTGCTGCTTCTTTAATACTTTGTTTTCCCAAATTTTAGGAAACCTTTTTCTCTTTCTCTTATGCAATCAACAATTTTGTGAGACATAATTTGAGAACAGAGAGGAAACATTTACTTTTTCTTCCTACTTGATCCCTCCAGATTTCAGAACCTTTGAGTATTCTTGTCATGGATATATAGCTATTTACGTAAGTTCAATGAGAATCTGTTCTTGTAAGAGGAGACTTTTGGAAATATTGATTTTATTACCCAGACTTTGACTGTAATGTCACATCTGAGAGAAATGTGCATAGACTCAGATATGACCAGGCAGTATTATAAGGGGCTAAAGTTGACTTTATGGAGACAATAAAACTCCTTGGAAAAATTGACCTGTTACCTTGCTTACAAGGATATTGAAAAAACAACCTTAAAAAGAGCTTATATGGTCAATCAGTATTTTACTGCACTTATGTAAATAATCAAGTCAAGTCTAACACAAACAAATCAGTTCTACTGTAACTAACCTTGGGGGGAAATGGAGATAAATAGGTTTGCACCTTTGTCTCTCTTAGATCCTAATCCTGTGAATTGTCTTTGAGTTTCTGTCACAGACCTGTAAACTGGACTAGATCCTGACTCCTTCTGGTTTCCTCAAATATCTGGCTGCAACTCAGTAAACCGATGTTTCCCAAACCACTCTTCTGATCTGTAATCACTAAGGATTAAAGACTGCTCCTGAATCTTCTTTGAAAAGACCCTACCAGGTCCTTGTTACTACTTCGGAGACTTGAACTTTGAGTACACACCTCACAGCCAAAGAAGGCTCCAACTGAGACCTGGTCCTGGGCAAATGCTAGAGACCTCCAAGTCAAATTGGCTGGTGAGGAAAGTAGCCGACCTCTAGGTGGACACCTCCCAAGACCCCAGATCAAGACTTCACACCTTAATCATGAAACCCTTTCTTCTTCCTTTTCTTTCCTTTACTCTAGAGTTGGCCTGAAAAAATAATGTCGTCATCAATATCTCTCTGGTTATTGCTAAGGAAGCAACCTTTGAAATGTAGAACAATTTTTTTTTTCAGGCCAAGAGAAAACCTAACTGACCCTTGGCTTGAACAGGCAAATGCAACAATCCCTATGAATGACTTTATTAACAGTACCACCTTAACAAGAATGGTTTGTGCCGCAACAGGCTTTATGGTTGTCTGTGTGGTTGATGTGGAAAACAAAGGCAGAAGAAAAAAAATAAATTCCCTTACAGCTTACAGCCCATTGGCAAGTCCTCGAAACAGGCAGAGTGGCATCCCTCTAAGAACTCAGCTGCACTGATGATGACACTTTGCTAAGGGCAAAAGGCAGTTTTAGTGCCCCCCCCACCCCAGGATCCTGTAAAGTCTACTTTAACACATAAAAATTCCTTTGGAAACTTCCTTTATCTCTATCTGTGCCCCCCAAAATATGTGTTAGCGACCATACTCCAAGCTTGCGGCCCACTTATATACATCTGAAGAGTCTCATGACTGAGTTTCTTCTAAACAGTAATAAGTGACATTTTCCTAACAGTAACTAGTCCCCTCAAGGTCCTGGAAACCTTGCTTCCAAAATTCCTTAGAGACGTATGCTATCCCTAACCCGCTCTCAACTTGAAGGTATGTAATCAGTCATCTGTCACAACCCCAGTGCAGCTCTTTCTGCCCATGGGTCCTGTCCTTGTGCTTTATTTAATAAAACCACCTTTTTGCACTGAAGACATCTCAAGCGTTCCTTCTTGACCTTCAAGCTCTACATCAGTGGTTATCATTCGCCGTGGGCCTATGAATGCCTAGATACCTGGCACATAGCTGAGCAATGCCCCTTAGCTTACTGTGCCCCTAACTTTTTACAAACAAACTAAGACACCTCTTTGGTCGACTGTGCTGAATTTACATCATCAACTTAGAAAGAACCTACCAGGAAGTTTCCGTGATTCATGATCCACTTCCTTTGGCAGGTCCCTGGACAGGAGTAAGTGCAAATGAGGCAATGACCAAAACTCTCTCCTTGGGGCACCTGGGTGGCTCAGTCTGTCAAGTGTCCAATTCTTGGTTTCAGTTCAGGTCATGATTTCACGGGTTCATGAGATCGAGCTCCACATCAGGCTTCATGCTGACAACATGGAGCCTTCATGGGATTCTCACTCTCCCTCTCTCTCTGCCCCTTCCCCCTCTCAAAATAAATAAACATAAAAAAACGTTTTTAAAAAGAAGAAATCTCTCCCTAACTCTCAAAAATATTGCAGAATCTGCTGCAAACGGGATACCTGCCCAGCAAAAATCTTTAGACTCTCTGGCCAAAGTTGTTGAAATGGAATAGCTCTCGATTATCTCTTAGTTGAGCAAGGAGTTGTCTGTGCTCTAGCCAGCACCACCTGCTGAGCCTGGCTTACCACTTCTGGGGAAGTTGAAAGTCAGTTACAAAAGATCACTGAGCAAGTCGCTTGATTTGAAAAGGTAACTCCTTCAGTGGGGTCTTTTCTGTGACTTACTTGATTTTGTTTTGTTTGGGCCTTGGGGACCATGGCTCTGAAGTACACTCCAAACGTTGTGAATTATACTGCTTAGCGTAATCATAGGTGCGTTATATTCTCTCAAAGGCTTTAAATGAATGTTTGCAGTCGCTGGCCACCAAGTAAATGACCAACTGAAGAACTGTGAGCTGGAAATCATGATCTATGAATGCCATAGAGATTCAACAAGACATATCGTGACCTATACGTATCATACAGAGGATCAGTAAAAGCCACGAGAACTACAGAGTGGTAGCTTAGAGTTGTTCAAATGACTTCAATTCTGATCACATGTCTCAGGCTGACAGTCTGATCCAAAGGGGAGAATTGTTCAAACAACCGAAGAAACAAACAATGACTCCAAAATAGAATGACTTGTTCCCACGATTAACTGCAGAAATATGACCTTCAACCAGTCAGTCTGCAATTTCCTGATGGGCACCAGGGAGGCCATCTGCATGATAGACCCCTGCCCCGACCCCAAAGGAGAGTGACCTTGCCTGACACAGTCTTCTTTTCTTTTGCTAAGAACTTCTGTTCCACACTATTTCTGTCCCTGGAAATCTTCCATTTTGTACATCTCCTCACAGCTACTTTCTGTCTGCTACATGGGATGTTGTCTGACTCATGAACTGTCAGATCAAGCCAATTAGATCTTCCAATGTACTCAATTGAATTTCGGTTTTTAGCACCACAAATTCTCTAACTTCTTCAAAATCTCCCTCCACCTCAATGGTCTTATTCTTTTCAGTAACAGGGAATTTTCTATTCACATTTGATTTTCCTATAAATAAACAAGAGCTCAGCTGTTTTTATTATTAGAGTGACCTTTATGGACATGAAATGTTACTGTCCACTAAGATGTCTTCCCTCAAGGGTTGGAAAGTTTGGAGAGGTCGGAAGCTGGGTTGTGTGCCCAAATTAGGTTCCTGGACCCAGTACCAATGTGGGGATCAAGGGGGGAGCTTCCCAAACAACACCAAGCAATTCTTGGACACAGGGGTATCCAAGAATCCAATTCAACTCTGACATTATCTACCCAGAGATAATGTCAGATTCCACAAGTTAAGGGTTCAGTCCTGTAAGACTGCTCTCCCTTCCACTTCGGATGCCAGTCACAAATCCAGGTTGTGCATTATATTCTCTCAAATATAAGCCTGGAAGTTTCAACCCTCTAATCACTTGGTTGGTTCCACTGGCAACCAGACCCATCCTGTGCTTCTGACTGAGAGGCTATAGATTGGGAGTTCCAACAACTCCCTCCTTGGGCTTCAAACACAGGTTCAGGTTGTTGCCTGTAGTTCTGACCTACTGGCTATAGATCAGAGGTTCTCATGACCCCCTTTTCAGGTTCAATTCACAGAACACAAGAAAACATTTTACCTACTAGATTACCTGTTTATTATAAGACGATATAACTCAAGAACAGCCAGATGAGAGAGATGCATTGGGCAGGGAATAGGGAAGGGACACAGCTTCCTTGCCGTCTCCAGGCATGCCACTTTGTCTAAACGTCCACATGTTCATCAACCCGAAAGCTCTCTGAACCCTGTTCTTTTAGGGTTTTATGGAGGCTTCATTACATAGGTATGATTGGTTGAATCATTGGCCATCAGGGACTGAACTCAACCTTCAAGTCCTCTTCTCTCCCTGGAGGTCTGAGGGCGGGCCTGAAAGTTCCAACCCTCTAATCGCTTGGTTGGTTCCGATTGCAACCAGACCCATCCTTAGATGCTGTCCAAAACTCACCTCAATAACACAAAAGACACCTTTAAGCTCTCTAGCAAATTCCAAGAGTTTGGGAGCTATGAGCCAGGAATTATGGATGAATCAAAATGAGCGAATATATATTTTGTATAAATCCCAATATCACAGTGCCCTGTACTGTATTCTCATGGTTTCCCATGCTTCCATTGCTCTGTCCTGCACACAAGCACCCCCGACATCAACCCCACAGTGCAAGCATTCTGTATTCACCTCGTCATCCCTTGAGCCCTGTATAACCTCCAGATTAGCAGGGGAGCACAGCACAGACACTGAAAAGTGCTGATTGAAATGAAGCTAAAATATCTGAAATGTGCTGTCTGGCCGTGTGACTTTCAGCTGGTTGCAGCTGATATGCCCAGACCGGATGCTGATCTGTAGAGTAAGTCCCTCTGTAGCTTTCGTCAGCCAGTCTCTCACCAGGCTGTCCTTCATCAAAAAACTTCCCTCCCATCAAGTTAAGCTCAAAAATAAGCAGATTTAAGAAATGAATGAAAGTGAGGATTGATGGCTAAAGCTGCACTTTTTTTTGGCATCTTCGCTGCTCATTTGTGCTGGGGAAACACCTTTATGCTACAGAACAGGTCCCTTGGCTCGACAACAGGCAGGGAGTATGTTAGGGAAACAACAGAATCCTGGAGCCAGATTGTCTCTTGTCTCTCTCTTGCCCCTTAAGCTCTTCTTCTTTGGTGGCCATTCTTTCCATTTTAATTCATTTCCTATTTAGAGCTTCTTCATGGGCAGGCCCTGAGGGCATCCTAACGAATTTGTCCAGCAAGCACAATTACTTCCTTTTTTGTCAGCCTAATATATCCTCATCATTTTTAACTCTCTCTTCATCGAACTCTTTGAAATCAAATTGCGCCATATCCAAAAGCAGTCTTTCGTTTATCAGTACAATTGAAAAATATACCACTTGCTGAAAGACATATGATTAATTCCACCTGACTTTATAATCACCCTTCAGCGTATCTTGTTAGCATTTATATTCCCAGCATCCCCCTTCAACTTGTTAATAGTGTGAGTGATTGATCTCCCCAGTAAGAAAGCAGGCTTTTGAGAATAGGACTACGTTGTGTTTCATAATTTAAAAAAATTCCCACTTGACAGTATTTTCCCACTAACGTGCTCACCATTCCATGGGTCTATGCAAGTGATGATTTTGCGGTGGATTTAACCTGACCCTGTCATGAACCAATCCTGACCTGTAAGGACACTCAGTTCAGTGTGAAGTCACCTGTATTCTTAATTAAATCATATAATGATCTACATGTTGTAAATGCTGAGTACTGCCTATTAGAATATAAAACAGTATGTGTACGTATCACGTCAGATGATTGTGAAATGCGTTTCTCAAGTGTGTATACTATTGGGTATTAAGGATGACCACAGAGGAGTTGAAAGCTATATTTGATAACATTGGAGAAAATCTAAGTGACCTCAGGTTTGGCAAATGACTTTTAAGATACAATACCAGTAGCATTATGCATGAAAGAAAACATTGATCCGTTGGATTTCATTAAAATTTAATGCATTACTCTGTGAATGACTCAGTTAAGAGAATGAAAAAAGACAATCCATAGACAGGGACAAAATATTTGAAAAACCTATCTGTTAAAAAAACTGGTATCCAAAATAAACAAAGTACTATTAAAATCCAGCAATAAGAAAACAAACAATCCATTTAAAAATAGGCAAAACAGGGGCGCCTGGGTGACTCAGTCGATTGAGCGTCCGGCTTTGGCTCAGGTCATAATCTCGTGGTTTGTGAGTTCAAGCGCCAGTTCGGGTTCTGTGCTGACAGCTCAGTGCCTGGAGTCTGTTTCGGATTCTGTGTCTCCCTCTCTCTCTGCTCCTCTCTCTCTCTCTCTCTCTCTCTCTCAAAAATAAATAAAGATTAAAAAAAAATGGGCAAAACATCTGAATAGACACCTCACCTAAGAAGACACACAGATAGCAAATAAGCATAAGAAAAAAAATGTTCAACATCATATGTCATCAGGGAATTGCAAATTAGACAAGATATTACTATATATCTATTAGAACAGCTAAACAAAACAAAGCAAAACGAAAAAACTGGCAACATCAAATGCTGGTGAGGATGTGGAACAATGAGCACTCTCACTCCTGGCTGGTAGGAATGCAAAATGGTACCGCCACTCTGGAAGATGGTTCAGCAGTTTCTTCCAAAACTAAACATTCTTTTACCACACAATCTAGCAGTCATGCTCCTTGATAGTTATCCAAATGAGTCGAAAAGTTAAGTCCACACAAAAACCTTCACAGTGGATGCTTGTAGCAGCTTTATTTACAATTGCCAAAACTCGGAAGCAATCAAAATGCCTTTTAGTAGGTGAATGGAGAAACAAACTGTGGGACACCCACACAATGGAATCTCACTCAGTGCGAAAAATAAACGTTATGAACCATGAGAAGATATGGAGGAAACTTAAATGCACATTGCTAAGTAAAAGAAGCCAATTTAAAACGCCTACATATCCTATGATTCTAGCTATAAGACATTCTAGAAAAGACGAAACTATGGAGATAGTAAAAAGATTAGTGATTGCTGGAGGTCTAGGGGGAGGAATAGGGGGAACACAGGATTTTCAGGGCAGGAGAACTATTGCGTATGACACTATAATGGTAGAGATGTGTCATTATATATTTGTCAAACCCAGAGAATGTACAACACAAAGAGTGAACCCTAATGTAAACTACAGACTTCGGCTGCTAATAATGTACTGGCTCATCAATTGTAACCAATATACCACACTAATGCAAGATACTAGTAACAGGGAAAACAAAGAGGCAGAGGAAGGAGCCTATGGGAACTCTGGAATTTCTGCTCACTTTCTCTGTAAACATAAAACCACTCAAAAAAAAATAAAGTCTATTAATTAAAAAAATTCATGTGTCTGGAGCACAGGCCACCCTTGATAAATAGTAGCTGTTGTTATTCACTGTCTCCCTGGTGAGTGGTTTACTGAGCATTATAGGATCTTGGTAGCATCTGCTCTCTTGGCTGGAGAGAACCTGCTTTCCACCGCCATCCCCACCTCCCCATTCCCATCCTAGGACAACCAGAAATGATTCCAGACCTCGCCAAATGCCCCCTGAGAAGAACAAAACCACCCAGTTGAGAGCCCCTGCAGGAAGTGCTTCTGAATAAAAATCAAAGGGCTCCAAAGATCTTCATCTGTACCACTGTCACATTAGACAAGAGTTTCCAAACTCTAAATATAAAATGTGCTCCACTAGAAATAAATTATATCCGCTGGGGATTTTTTTAGTTCGTGATTCTGGCTTTGGGACCAAAATAGACTGGGGCCAGATTCTAGTTTGCATCACGTGAAAGCTGGGAAGCTGATCATTCTCTGCTTTTGGAAGTTTCTTTCCAAACGGATCCAAATAAAACTAAAACCATATGGCCAGAGCAGAGATAGGACGCCCACCTTTCCCCACCTCTCGCTATTTGAAATGAGCACAGGGGCCAAGAGTGGCAACCCCCTGGCCAAAGACCATGTTCAGCCTGGTTTTTTTTGTTTTGTTTTGCTTAGGATATCTTGATACCTTCATGGCATTTTCCTCCGGAGAAAAAAACGTTTTCAGATGAGTAATATTTTTCTTCGCTAATCTCACTCTTAGCCACTAACCCTCAATCAAAGGGTCTGGAGAAAAGCAAAAGACCCTGTTGTTTGTTATTTGTTAGGCTAACAGGGGATTTTATATGGGTACCTTAATTGGGTCGGATACTCTATGACTATCTTATTGAAGTTTGAAAGCTGGGAGTTTCCAGGATATGTGCTAAACTTGATTTGCCTGTATGAGTTTTTGCTTAGGTACCAGCCAAAAGATTTTATTTATTTGTTTATTTATGTGAAGAATGAGGGATTTCAGCACTCGGCCTCAGTCCAGGGGAATTCATGGTTCAATAAAGACTAACAGCCTAGACAGGGCGAGTTCTTACCCCACTTAGTTTCCCCAGACTCGTTATCAAAGGAAAACAGGCCTTCTAAGAAAGAACTTCAAATGAATCATTCCTTCTTGCTAAAACTTCTTAGCACGGCTGAAAAAATGCTCTAGCAAGTTCAAGGAAGGAGAGGGAGAAGGTCGGCCGAGGGCAAAAAGAAACACGTACCAGATAGAGGTTCAGTAAGATCCATTCTCAGAGAAGGCCGCAGGTTACCGGACTGCCCAGCGGGGCCATTGCTAACATTGCAGAGCTCCTGTGGGGTTTAAAGGCTGTTAGTTGTTAAGAATGTTGAAGGTTATGGCTTGAATACTAGGCCAGCACTGGATGACAGATTCCAAGCCCCGAGCCACTCATGTGTTCTTCAATATATTTATTTTTTATATGTGTGTGAAACACTGGACACTTTAATGTGCAGGGCCCAGCTGATTCTCACACTAAATAAATAGAGAACATCAGTCATCTAAATCACAAAAAGACAACTACTCCGAGATTTTGGTGAAGGTGGCAAGTGACCAACTCTGGCTGAATCACCTGTGGAGTTTTTTCTAATACTACAGACACCAACTTCTGCTCTAGCTTTTCTTAATCACATTTCTGGGGGTCAAGTTCAAGCATCAACATTAGTTTGAGGTTGTAAGCCAAGGTTACGTAGGCCATGTGAAAAACAGTAATTACAGAACATCACCCAACTATGTGTTCCATTTGGACACCTGATGAGTACCAGAAGCATATGTCATGCCCAGTCCTGGTGAGGACACCAAATGGAGAACAAAGGGTGTCTTTCTTCCCCCACTCACCTTCGATGGCCGTTGCCTCACACTTTCCAAGTCGTGTATCCTACTCTCTGTAAAACTATTACCATATTCCACTTCCTGTCTGTGCTTAATAAATTGACCAGTGAAGACAATAGATGCCTTATTCCATTGTCCAGGTCCTTACTCCAGTCTTCTCAGTCAGAACCTAAATAAATATGAAAAGAAGCAACACAAGTTTGAGATTTCTGAGGGATCTGAAATAATTTCCTATGGGAAAAAAAAATAGTTCTCATAGGAGGTCATATGTAAAAAAACCTGAAAAAGTCCTGCCAGAAAGTGACCTTTTTAGGGAAAAGTTGAGCATGTTTAGGATTTTAAAAGTCTTTGTATGAAATCAAATGTTTTGTGTGAAGAAAGTGTAAAATTTATGTTCAAGAAGATCAAATTGAAACTGAATTATGGACATTGCATATTAAACAAGATCCTTTTGGTCCAGTCTAGGGAAGAACTGGAGGAGCCATCTTGTAGAGCTGACAGTAGAACTAGCCAGCATGGCTGCTGATTCTGTGTTGCTCTTGGCTCTTCCCATGATGCACTCTGATCTCTGGAGTTCAAAACCCCACGAGGCATGGACAACTTTTTGATGCTGTCTTGTAGAAGATATGATCTTCAATGATTGAACTTTCAGATTCACCAGTGGGCAAACTCTACCTCTTATGGAGTCCTGAGTGAGGGACAAGGCCTTGCAAATGGGCACCTTGAGAGTTCAAAGGTGAAATTTAACTGTGGTGAAAAATCATCTCAAAAGTCAAACCACAATCAGGTGGGTAAATTGTGAGTCTGCCACTAAATAGCCCTATGTGAGTTAATCAGTTCATTTGTTCATTCATTCATTCATTCATTCATGTACCAGTTATGTGCCAAAAGGTGTCTCAACAGAAGGTGATACAACAGTAATCAAAGTAGAGAGCCCCATGCCCTTGCCTGGTGGGGAGACACACATGAAACAAAGCATTGCACAGATACATGCAGAAAACGTACAAGGTTTGGGAAGGAATGGTGTAACAAGGGGGTCCTTCCATTAGATGAGGGGTCAGGGAGTACCTCTCAAGGTCCTCAAGGTCTCAAACTGAGACCTAAGGGATTCAGACAAAATGGTGTAGGAAAAGGGTACCAGACATCAACAACAGCAGGTGTGAAGGCTGGTGCTCAAGAGAGAGTTTTTGGAGAGGTAGGCGTGGGAATTACAGATATTTGCCTCACAGTCATGAAAAGGACAGGTTCTACATTGGGCATGAAAGGAGAGGACAGAAGGAGGAGTTGAAAGAGGAGAGCGAGGGGTGTGTTGGTAACCTGCCTATGTCTGATGAGATTGGAGAGTTGTTGGAATGAAGGAACTAGGGCTTGCGTCTAAAAGGATAAGGTTTTTCTCTTTGGAGAAGTTCTTGTTTGAACTAAAAATAGAGGTGGTGTCCAGGAGGAGGCAATGGGAGTGGATGAGTAGAGTGGAGTGCAGGAGAAATGTATGAGCAATGAGAAGGTCATAGAAAAGAGACCGTTGGTCACTGGGCTGTATGTTGCATGGGCCTCTGGATATTCATTTCTTACAATAAAGATTGGTGTAGGTGTTAAAGTCCTCACTGAGTGAGGAGAAGTGACCAGGAGGCTGTCAGACAATCTCTTCACTATCCTGGGGAGCCCCTAGGACCTTTGCTGTAAACAATAACAACAGTCACTGTCTTCTCAATTCTGTCAACATGTGGAGAACATGCTAGACCAAATCAGAAGCCTATGACTCTGTTCAAGTTCTAGCCTATGACTCTGTAGATGTGCCCTTTACTTTGGCAATATCACTCTTAGCTTTTGAGTCTGGATTTCTTCATGTGCTGATTACATAAATGACCTTCAGAACATTGGTGGGAGGTGGGGAAAGAATGACCTGCCTCCCTAGGGAAGTACATGAGAATTTCTAGGGCAGTGGTTTTCCACCCTCCTTCACATGAGAATCACCCCAATTTGGTCTAAGTTGAGCCAAGCTTTGGAATTTTTGAAAAGGTCCCCCAGTGATTCTAACGTGCAGTTTGGGAACCACTGCCCAAGGAAAACAGATTTCATTTGAGAAGTATATTCAACATACACCACTAGAAAAAGCCTCATGTTTCTGTTTTGTTCACTGAAATTACCCTAGTGCCCAGAATATCTGACATACAGTAGTCACTCAATAAATTATATTTGGGCAGTGCCATGGTTACAAAGCAAATCAGAGTATTGCCCCAGAGATATAAACAAAGTAAAAATTTTCACTGAATTTCTTACTTAGTTACTTAATTCTCTGGTCAATTCTGGCCACAGAACTGGGGGTGGCCTTTCAGCCCCAAACATAATTCTGAAATACTATGTAGGATTTATTTACCTACAATGACCTCCTTCCAAATGTCCCCCACTCTACCCTAACCCCCACCTCCACACACACAAATATGGCCTCAGTCTTATAAGGGGTGTCTGTATTCGGGGTATTTCTTCTCATCACACCACCAGGGAGACTGAGGCTTCTTTTTCTCTCTGCTCCCATTGTACCTCAGAAATCACAGAGTGTAGAGATTGTTTATTTGTAAGCCTGTCTCCTCCCTTTACACAATGTTCCCTCTAATCAGAGTTGACATCTTTCCTGTAATTTCAGCACCTATTGACAATGATAACAACGATGATGATGACGTCCCTGGCATCAGGACAATATTTTATCTTTTCATTAATAAATTCGTAAACTGTCTGGAACACCTTAAGGATTTTCTTGCATTGCACTTCTCCTCTGACAGAGAAAGAACCAGGATTAGACTACAGACGCCAACCAGAAATTGAATTGGTGGTCAGTGGTGGAATAACTTAGATATTTATACTTTCCTGGAACAAAAATAAGAGGTAAGGGGTAAGGAAAGCTTTGGTGGGCTCTGGGACCTGATGATGGCCTGTGGGCTTGGGTTACTGGTCTTTTCCCAGCCAGTTTTGGGGACGTCAGCCGACCTTGACAACAAAAAGAACATAATGGGGGGAAAAAACAATAATAAAGTTTATAATGAAGTTTGAATGAAGGAGAGCCTTAATGGGATCAGAAAGAGGTGTCCTTAGGTGAAAATTCTTCCACTGTGTGGTCACCCCAAAATAACTAGGGAATGGAAATTTGGAAACTCAGTCTCCTGTCTTCTCGTCAACTGGCTGACTGATACTGGGCATGCCACTTAACCATTTTATGGGGTAGTTTTTCATCCATAAAAAGAAGGGTTAAAAATTGTTGCCTTACCCACAGTGCAGAAGCAAAAACAAAAATGAGGTAATATGTGTAAAACCTTTCTATAAAGAACTCTGTGCTATACAGAATGGTATAGATAGCAAAGCATTGCTCATACTGTGTTAGTCACTTGGGTGTCTGGGAGTTTGCCCCATAAGACCCATGGAGCAACACTCTTTTTTGTTGTTGTTGTTAATGTTTATTTATTTATTTTGGGTTGGGGGGGGCTCATGAGAGAGTGCACGGGTAAGGGAGGGGCAGAGAGAGAGAGAGAGGGAGAGAGAGAATCCCAAGTGCTGACAGCTGACAGTGCAGAGCCCATGAGGGGGCTCGATCTCAAGAACCATAAGATCATGACCTGAGCTGAAATCAAGAGTCGAACACTTAACCAACTGAGCCACCCAGGCGCCCCAGAGCAACACTCTTATGAACAGCTTTCTGCTCTAGTACAGGGCTTGAGAGTAGGTCTGGTGAATGGGTTGTTGCCCATATTGCCTGTCATTTTAGCTGTAAATGGGGCTATTGTCTTTCCCAAGAACAAGACAAGAGCCCATTGGAGCCAACGGAAACTCAGACTTTCCAAGATATTTCAAGCTATCTGTTCCTTCCCCGACCTGAGCCCACCAGCTGCAAAGTAATAACCAGAGTGCTGGTGAAAATGTTGAAGTACCTGCCCAGGCCTGCTAGACCTCCTACCCGTGGATGCCCAAGCCAGACCTGTGAGGGACCCTAAAGGCCTGGGATCACCCACAAGGTCCCCTGCCTGTCCTTGCCCTTTGCAGCTACACTTCCACACCCACTTTTGCACATGATGATAGCCCACAAAAACAATTCCTCTTTCTTAAGAGACCCATCCTTGACCAACTCATCATGAAGCTGGCTGAACTTCTGCCTACTCCCTCCTGCTCAAGGTCACTTTCCTTCTCCACTTTAGAAAGCTCCTCTGGAGTCTTCCCGTGCCTGCCATTAAGTACATAAGTAATTAAAGGTTGTAAGTAAAGGTTGATGTTAACGGTGTTCTTCTTATTTTTCGTCCTCTGCTCTAAGGGACCTAGATTCTGTTTTTATGGCAAGTGGGTGCCAAATAGGGGAGACACAGCATTTCTTATTTTCTGACTTCCTTCCATAGTCAGAAAAACAAAACAAAACAAAACCAGTCACGTTTCCTCCTCTTCTTGCTGTTGTGATCGTTTAGACACGTTTGAGTCTTCTCAGGGAGGGGGAAAAATGTTTTTTTTTTTTTTCCTTCTACCCATCTTAGGCTCTCTGGGACACTATAAACTGAACTGACAGAAGACAGGTTAACAAGAGAAAAACAAACAGGAGCTTATTGACACATGCATCATACTTACACATGGAAGCACTCAGTGATGAGTGACTCAAAGGAGTGGTTAGAACTGGGGGGTCTATGTATCTGACTTAGTAGGAGAAAGGGAAGGGGGAGAAAGGTCACCTACGGGAAAAGCAAATGACTTTTTGGAAAGATAAATGAGTGCTTAAAGGAACAGATGGGAGACATGATAATTTGGAGGACGATTGTCTTGGGTGTGGTGCTGATTTCTTGGCTCCCAGAAGAAAAGAGCAGAGTTGTTTCCGGGAGAGGATGTCTGACAATTGAGTCCTTTGGGGAGGCTCTGCTTTTAAGCAGATAAGGGATTTCAGGAATTCAGATGTCTTTAGTTCAAAATAATTTTTAGGTCAAAGTAGGGTATTTGGGCATGGCATACCCTGCTTCTCTTCAACCTTTGTTACCAAATTACTCTACTTTGTATTCTAGGGTTGACTTTAGGCCAAGATAGAACTTTGGCCTTGCTTTGGGTAGGGTTGGGACTAAGTTGAGACAAGCACTCACCTTGACTGCAGAATTTAAAGGGAGTGGCTGAAAACTCAGTCACCAAGATCGTTGTTTTATTGTAATATTTTTGAAAATAAAACCTAATGCAAAAAAAAATCCAGGATGAGCAAAACATGAAAATTTGAAATTAAGCTTGGATTACTACTATTGAATATAGGCCTCTGGCCTTAGGGATCTATTTCTAGATAGTGATTTGTACTGCCTACTTCAGAGGCACCTGCCTGGATGGCTCAGTCCATTAAGTGTCCAACACTTGATTTCAGCTCAAGTCATGATCTCACCATTCATGAGTTCAAGCCTCACACAGGGCTCTGCGCTGACAGTGGGGAGTCTGCTTGGGATTCTCTCTCTCTCTCCCTTTCATTCCGCCCCTCCCTCATCCATCCTCTCTCTCTCTCTCTCAAAATAAATAAATTATAATTTTTTAAAAACAATTTAAAAATTTATACTACTTCATTGTCTGGAGCCTGCTTCCGGTGGGGGTTTTCCTAAGCCACAGCGTCCCCCAAAGTCTCCGACACACTCCTGTCCTTCTGTCACCTGTGATTCCATCCTCACGTGCTTCGTAGCAGGAGCCAACATTTCTCAGTCACTTGTCAGGCACTGAGTCATGATCTTCACATTCATTACGTCGGTGATCCTCACAATTTTCACAGGTACCAATAAAGCAAGTCTTGGTAGTATTCAGAGTCTACGTTTATGTTTGAGGTTGAGAAAGCCTCAGAGAGGCACTACCACGGCCACGGATGACACAGATAGTACACAGCAGGGCAGAACCAGGACCCAGAGCCCACTCTTGTCCACCCCTCTATACTCCTCCTCACAGACTCAGTCTCCGTCTCGTCTGTTCTTTGTACTGGCCATGCATCGAGTGTAGTCACTATCCCCTTGGCGGGACCTCCCAATTTTTCTTTGTAGGGGCTTCATATTGAATCAGAAGCTTTGCTGAAATTCATCTTGCTAAAATGTAAAGCTGGAAGGGACCTTACAGAGAAAGCAATTAATCCAAAGCATTTCATTTCCTCAAGATGCAAAATCAGAAACTTGAGTCTTGGAAAGGTGGTATGATTTGCCAGGTGTACATGTTGGTAATACTCTGCCTTTACTCCTTCCACTGAACCCTGGTTCCTTATCCTACTGTCCTGTCCTGAATATGCCCTCAAACAACTGCCCACTGAGATTTTTCCATTAGTTTCCAGGTTGTGTGCTTCTTTCCCGAGACTGCTCCAGTTTTTTCCCCTTCAAGCCCATTTGCTGCCTATACTCCAGAAATAGTCACTGATCACTTCTTATGTGCAAGGGTTTTTGCTGATATTTTAGGCAGCACTCTAAATACATACATACATACATATGTACATACATATGTACATATGTGCCTGGCTCAGAATAAAGTTGTAGGGCTGGAAAAACAGGGATGGGATGGGATCCCAGCTTCAGAGAGAAAATCAGCTCCAAACTTTATAGTTTTCATTTACTTCTGAGTACAGTTCAGGAAGCCAGTCACCATCCTTAGACTAGGACCAGTTCTGCATGGAGAGGTCTTTCAACATCCAAAACCTCTCTGTCTCCTGACTCACCAGTTCCCCTTCACTGTGTGAGCTGTTGTGAAGTCATTAGAGTCAGGTGGTTGGAGGGGGAGAGGGGCGGGGGAGGGACTGCTTATAAGGCTTCATTAAAACGTACCCAAATTTCCTTTCTCTTTTTTTAAGTTTTTATTTATTTATTTTGAGAGAAAGACAGCATATGCACGGGCGTAAGTCAGTGGAGGGGAGCACAGGGGGAGAGGAAGAGAGAGCATCCCAAGCAGGCTCCTCACTCAGCACAAAGCCTGACTTGGGCCCAATCTATGAACCACTAGATCATGACTTTAGCCAAAATCAAGAGTCTGATGCTGAACCAACTGAGCACCCGGAATTCCCTTTCTCTTAACCCCAGAAGCTCATTAATAGATTAGGTGTCAACCTCTTGGAACACACCTTGGAAAGAAAACAGGATAGTTGTAAGGAAAATGTCCTCCGGGTAAAGGCATCAGCGCCTAAGAGTAGCCCCAAATGGCCCAACTTGTTAGAGATTGGCTTTGCTGCCTCACTACCCATGGTTCCCAAAGTCCATCGTGGGGTGGGTGAGGGGAACAGTCTGAGATTTGCTCAGAAGGGCTGCTTGCTGAGAATGTTCACGCTTGTTCCACAAATGATTAGTAAGTTGGGAAAAAAGAACAAGAAGACTTGTTATAAAACATTCTATAAAAATGTGGTTAAGGGAGTGAGGACCACATCAAAACAGAAGGAACTGGCTGTTTCAAGCTGATGGCGGTCAGGTAAAGTAGATGTTTCAAAATATTTGATGGCAAACTCTAACCATCAACCAGCGATTTGGCATCATCGCTCCAAGGCAGGGGCAAGAGGTGAGTGGGAAGAATCAGCTTCTCTGAATTGTTTCGGGCACAGCAAGAAAGAGCTTTCCCCTCCTTGTCCTGCTCTTGTCCCATCAGCTCCACGCTGGGGCTGCTGGGGGGCAAAGCACTTTACAGTTACACAGAGAGTCATGTGCAGGGAAGATAGCAAAATCAGTGGAAACTGGATTGAGCAGACCATGTGCTTTCCCAAATCCAAAGTCAAATCCACAGCCACACATAATGTCTCTACCCCTCACCTTGCTAGGTAACCAGAGTGCATCAAAGAACCCCTGCTGAATCATGCCTTAGGTCTCATCTGAGCCTTCCCAAAAAGCCCATCTTTGAAATCCAAACTTTCCTTCCGGGGCTATGGCATTTTAAAAGGATATTTTTGGATTTGCTTTTTTAAAAATAATGTTTGTCTTTAGTTTTTAAGCAAAAACGCTCGTGATAGAATTTATTTTTTCTTGACTCTACTTTTGCATTACGTGTAAGTGATATTCTAGGTTACATAGAGATTCCTGTGGCTTGCGGGTTCCAGACCAAGCCTTCGGGGCTCCCAGAAAAGTGCAACCAAAGCACAGCTCCACAAGTGAGAGCCCCCCCCCCCCCGAGAAACCACTGCCTAGATCTGGGACATCTTCTTGGTGAAAACCACAATATGGGTTTGAAAAGTACAAAGAAACCTAAAGAAGAAGAAGAAAGAAAAGGAGAAGAAGAAGAAGAAGAAGAAGAAGAAGAAGAAGAAAGCTCCTTATCGTTTCATGGCTTTCAACATTTTGATTAAAATATATTTTCATCAATGCAATAGTGGTGTCATACATTTTAAGGAAACATCTTGATTCTCAATGGAAGCCCAGGGTAAATGAGGCCGTAAAAATTGAGCACTGTGCCATGTTGAAAAGTGAAAAAAAAATGGACTTGAAAAGCCA
Source organism: Panthera uncia (assembly GCF_023721935.1). Classification (NCBI taxonomy): domain Eukaryota; kingdom Metazoa; phylum Chordata; class Mammalia; order Carnivora; family Felidae; genus Panthera; species Panthera uncia. The sequence continues at coordinate 92,858,056 of NW_026057580.1, forward strand.
CGAGGGTGAAAAGAAGCTTCTAAATATAACAAACTTCCCAAAAATGCAATCTCACACCTAACTGAAGTCATACTATTTTTGAAAGTGGAAATCCCCTCCTTCACCACACAACTCCGAGGTCAGCCGTCTAAGAATTCAACTTCTGTGCGGGTGCTAGGACAAGCCGGTCCTTCCGTGAATGCCACGGTCCCTCCTCTTCCTTCCTGCGATCCAGGGCGTCAGTAGCCAAAGCCATCAGTTAAACGTGACACCGTGCCTACGGGCTGAATTCCCTGTGCTGTGTGTGCAGCGCCTGCCGGAACGGATGTTCCTTAGAAGCACCGCTCTTGGGCCCTCATTTCAGTTCTGTGCTGCTCTCTGGACCTTGGCCAACACTTCTCCGTGAAACAGCTGGTATTCGCTGAAATAAAAAAAAAATAAAAAAATAAAAAAAGAGGCAGGGATTTGTATTTTGGAAAATATACTTTGTGCGTGTCTCTAATTTTTGGCGTGGCCTGAAAGAGAAACGTAGCCCTTTCGTTCCGCAAATTTTAGATATTGGAGAGGTATCAGTCACTCCGTGGAGAAAGCCACGCTTTTCCATGTACTGACACACCCCCTCAAAGTTCATGCCCATGTCCAATGTGAGCTGGGCTATACTGAGGGTGGGTGACGGGATGGATGCCCGATCCCCAACAAAGCAAACTGCTTTTGTCCTCTACCTCTTTTCTTTTTTTTTTTTTTAACATGAAATTTATTGTCAAATTGGTTTCCATACAACACCCAGTGCTCATCCCAACGGGTGCCCTCCTCAATGCCCATCCCCACCCTCCCCTCCCTCCCATCCCCCATCAACCCTCAGATTGTTCTCAGTTTTTAAGAATCTCTTATGGTTTGGCTCCCTCTCTCTCTAACTGGTCCTCTACTTCTTTAAAACAAATTTTTTAAAGAGAACAATTTTAGGCTTAAAACAAAATTAAGACGAATTTACAGTGATTTCCCATATACTTTCCAGGCAATTTTGCTATCTCTTTTCTCCATTTATTTTCACGGCTGAGCCCGGACACGATATAGTAATATCTCAAGGGCCCCTAAGTGTTAAGAGAAAACAGTTAACATCACATTTTACCTAGCTGGAAACAGAGGTCTCTCACTGCTTATTCATGTTCCTCATTATAACTCCTTACTTTTAAATATGCTGCTGTTAGGTTGACGTTCCTATTTTCTCAGGCAAGAATTCAGACACAGAAGCAGTAGGAGTGAGGTGACCCTGCAAGGGGAAGCAGAGACAGCCTTCTTGTCCATCCTGCATACTTTTAAGCATTAACTTTTGTCTTCTGATTATGTAGGTAATTCATGTTTCCTTGTAAAGTTTGGAAATTATTAAAAAAACAGAAAGAGGGAAATAAAATTACCAATATAGATCATTTTCCCAAAACTGTCACTCTAAACATTTTGGGAAATATTCTTCTAGCATTTTTTTTTATACTTATTAGCACACCTTACCACCCTCCCCCCTCTAGTTGGGATCATGCTAGCCACAGTTTCATAATACACTTGTTTTTCACCTACTATAGTATAATCATTTTCCTATTATTAATTTTGTATACCTATTGTTTTATTAGTCATTATAAAAATCCAGAGAAGTAGCCAAGGCAGTTATTAGCCCCATTTTAGGGATTGGGAAAACGAGGCACAGTGACTCTGTTAAGCCACAGAGCAACTCAGCCTAGGTCTTCCAACTGCCAATATAATGTTCTTCTCCCTCATCTAATTAAAAGGACAGAAAAGCACAAAATGAGGGATACTTAATATTTCTTTGCAAGGATTAGAGGAATTAATGGTAAGTAGTTGCTACAGTGACTTCTTAGAAAAGACTAGGTAGTAGCTTAGTATTTTATCTGTAATGATACCAATGCGCAGATGAGAATAAATACAATGTGTTCCGAAATTTAAAAATGACTTGGGAAATGTTGGTGAAGGTGTGGAATTCTCATCCATTGCTGGTGGGTATATACATTGGTAGGACCACTCTGGAAACTGGCAAAACATAATTAACATACAATTATCCTAACACCTAGCATTTCCCGTCCTAGGTATATACCTAAGAGCAGAGCAAGGCTCAACTGACTATGGTCTACAGGCCAAATATGGTCTTTATAAATCAAGTTTTATTGAAATATGGCCACGTCTATTTGTTTATGTATTATGTGGGGCTGTTTTATACTGTAATGGCATAATTGAATAATTGTGACAAAGACCCTATGACCTGCAAATCCTAAAGTATGTACAATCTGACCCTTTATAGAAAAAGTATACAGCTTGCCTGCCTAAAAGGAAAAAGGCACATATTCACAAAAGAACATGTGCAAGAATATTTATATGTACAAGGCATTTATATGCGCAAAAAGATACACGCAAGAACATCTTATATACAATTGTCAAAAACTGAAATCCACCTGAATGTCTACCAATAATAGAAAAAAGAAATATTTTATGCTATGTATATTATATTCTATTGTATTTGTACAATAGAACACTGCACAATAACAAAAAAAGAAATCTCTATTGCTATCTATAGTACCACATCAATGTATCTTGTGCACATAATGCTGACTAAAAGAAACCAGGCACAAGAGAATATCAACAAAATCATTCCATTTATATCAAGTCCAAGAACAGTCCACATTAATCTGTGGTGATAGAATTCAGAATAGACTGGAAGGATATATAAGAGAGGCTTCTGGGATGCTGGAAATCTCTATCTTATTCAGAGTGATAGACAAATGGATGCCTCCATGGTTTAAAACCCATCCAGTTCTACACTTAAAAGTATGTTCAACCTCAAAAAAATTATGAAGAAAACTTGCGAAGTATGAGAAAGTGTCAGAAGAACTTGTGAAAGGAATACATTGCCACTATATTATGAGAGAGGCCTCTGATTAGACAGAATAAAGGGACAGCGGTTTGGTTAGAAAAACGAATGGAACAACATCAGCGCAATGAAAAAAGGTCACGTTAGCAAGAGATAAGTTTGTTGGCCTTGCCTGGTAAGTAAGTGGTCCTCACTGAATAATATGAGGGACTTAAAGCTTTCTCCAGGAGTAGGCAAACTCTCCAGGCTCCATCCACAGCTTCCCAGAAAGGACTCTGAAGGCAGGCAGAGGAGGGGAAAAAAAGCAAGGAGACAAGGGAGGGAGACCAGAGAAAAGGATTCACCAAAACTATTCAAACTGTTGTCATTCCAGGAGGTTCTGTTTGGACTGATGGGTGACTTTTTTTGGAAAAAATAAATAAATCATTTGCCAAAATCTCTGGACTCTGTAAACATGCGTGATAGAGCAAAAGTAACTCTATCTTTCTGAAAGCTGACAGGTCAATACACCCTCCCAGACATTATGGGCATAGGTCCTATTAATTGAATATGTGAATAAAGAAAATCAGCAAAAAGGAAACTATAAACCTTGGAAGAGAAAAGCTCATTCTTTATCCACTCTTCTTTTATCAACTTCTTTTTTTTTTTTTTAATTTTTTATTTATTTTTGAGACAGAGAGAGACAGAACATGAGCAGCGGAGGGGCAGAGAGAGAGGGAGACAGAGAATCCAAAGCAAGCTCCAGGCTCTGAGCCATCAGCACAGAGCCCGATGCGGGGCTCGAACTCACAAACAGGGAGATCACGACCTGAGCCAAAGTCGGATGCTCAACCAACTGAGCCACCCAGGCGCCCCTCAACTTCTTTTTTAATTGAATTATATTTGACATATTGTGTATTCTTAAGATTCACAACATGTTGATCTGATACATGTGTATGTTACAGTATGATTGTCACTGATGCATTAGCTAACACCTCTATCACATCATATAATTATCATTTCTTTTTTGTGGTGAGAATAATTAAGATCTAGTCTCTTAGCAAGTTCAATGTTTATAACATAATATCATCTATAATTACTGCACTGTGCATTAGATCTCCAGGACTTATTTAACTGTAACTTGCAAGTTGGTACCCACAAACAACATTTCTCTTATCTTTCTACCCTCCAGCCCTAGTAATAACAATTTTACAAGTTTGCCTTTTTATATTTGCATTCAACCACTTTTTAAAAAAAATCTATTTGTATGTATTTATATTTACACTGGCTCCTTCCTGGAACTTTCTTCCCCTGTAAACATCTGAATGGCCACATTCCCATCTCAATATTGTGGATTTTCCTTACTCTGCTGGGTTTTTTTCCATTGCACATATCATTTCCTTATATACGATGCAATTTACTTATTTATTATGCCTCCTGTCTGCCTCTTTCCCAATAAACTATGAACCCCATGAAAGCGGAGATTTATTTCTATCTTATTACTTCTGCATTCCTGGCATAGGGATAAATATACGTGGCCTAGAATAGTGAGTAAAGATGGGCAACAATCTTTTGTGACACTACTATTTAGCATTGCAACAATCCACAGATTCTTTCCAAAAAGAGTACAGTAATTTGTACGACCAACTAGTAATACATGAGTATGCTTATTTTTCTGTATTTTTATGAGCAGTGCATGTTATCAGTCTTTTTAATTGCAAACCATTCATCAGAGGTGAATACACTTCACTGATCTTTTTTAATATCGTATGTTTATTAATCATTTGCATTTTCGCTTCTACGAATTGCCTGATTGTGTCATTTGACCACTTTTATTTTAGAACTGTCTCCTTTTAACTTAAAGGGATCTTGTATAAATTAACTTAATCCCTTGTCAATCAGAGAAAGTCCAAATATTTTATACCATTCTCTCTTTGTGTTTTATACATTTGATTTGAAGCATTTAGATGTTCTCTGTTCAAAGAAGTGTAAGAATGTGAATGTTCCCTTTTATTATCTAAATGAAACAAAAGATGGTTATTTTATAGACAAACTTTATGGTGTCTTTTTTGCAGGAAAGGATTATTTTCATGGATCAAGGCTCAATCAAATTTCAGTAGTAGTAGTTAGTAGCAAGGACAGGAAACTGTCAGCAGACGACTTTGCACAAAATCTTGCCTTTCAGGAAAAGGGAAAAAGAAAGATAATTGCTAGACAAGGTTTAATCATTTGACAAAGAGCAGAACTCTTTGTACATCAATGAGAAGATTCAAAGTTCATTGTTGTTGCCTTTTCCTTTGTTTTTAGTAGAACAGAAAATCCAATTGGGTCCCTAGATAACCAAGCCATGATTCTGTGAGCAAAGAATAAAAACTATACAAAATAATACATTTCATTTGTATAATGATTTACAGTTCCAATGTGCTTTCATAAATATCATTTAATTTAATCATCAAAAAAAAAAAAAAAAAAACTTTTTTTTACAAAAAAGTAACCAGAAGTTCATAAAGGTGACCAGGACTCTGGTGACCAGGTGACTAACTCTGGTGACCAGGACTTCATCGTGTTGATTCCATGGCAGAACCAGACCCCATGGCTCCTCTTAGAATTTCCTATGCAACTGATTATTTAGAATTTTAATAAATAATATTAAAGAAAATATATTAGGATATTAAATTGAACAGGTTAGGCCTAAAATAGCTTATTTCTTCTCTTTGTTTTACAAAAAATTCCAGGTTCTCATGTATCTCCTTCTGTCTAGCACAAAAACAGTGACATCTATCTGGTGCCTATTCTTGCCCGGGGTCAGTATTTACAATTCAAAGAATACAAGTCAACAGTGTCATAGAAAAAGGCTTCTGGCAAATATAACCCTATTGTTTTATAATCTCTTAAATTTTGAGGGCTTTCTTTCTCTACTATACATTCTTCTTGGTTCTGTAGGTTGAAGAGATTTTTTTTTAAAGATGCAAAAGAATATTGACAACTCTTTAGATCATAATCAATGCGCTGTTAAAAGTATATGAGATGACAAAGCAAAGCCTATAAATGTACTTGAAAGCTCTTCAGTCGTAGTTAAGGGTAGATGGCAATTTTATGTTACACACCTTTATTTTCTTTTTAGGAAAGTCATAGTAAAGACCATAATGAAGTTAAACACAAGGAATACTCCACTCGATTTACCTTCACAAATATTCCTAGTGAGGTGTTAATTAATACCCAGAAATGAGCACGTAGGCTACAGAATATATTTCTAAGGTAGGGCTCATGTATATATACACCGAAATCACTTGGGCTCCCTTAGTTTTATAAACTAAGCTTAAATCCCTGTCTGCCCACATATTCCTCCCTCAGCTGGCCCCTGCCATTCTTAATTAATCCAGTTTGTGCCAGATATTTTTAATCTTTTATGCCATCTGTTTCCAAGCACTGTTTTGCTCAAGGCCTGGCTGGGTTTCCATATCATTCAACCTTTCCTATTTTAGCTTCTCAGTTTTTGATTGCTGTGTTTCAGAGTTTGGTTGCATGAACGTAAGTCATGAGCTCAGCAAAGACACCAACACTGCCTTTAATCCAAATAATTCTGGCCCTGGGCACTTCCTTAGTGTTTAATCTGAGAATGAGAAGACCTTGTTGTGCCTGAAAAAGGAGATGGCCAGCCAGGCTGTGTATCAACCTCAGTCTAGAGACCTATTCATATCATCATTGCCTCGTGCCAATAAACCAAGGACTTCAGGCATTTTGAGGGAATGTTTTTCTTGTGCTGTTTTTCTTGTGTCACAAGTGAAGAAGGGACTTTTGGCTTGAAACCCCATGGGGAACTTGCTCACAGGGATTTATTCCAGAATAACCATTTTTCTACCAGTAACACTTCACCAAAAAAATAAAAATAAAGATCTGTAGAGGATACGTCTACACAGGATGCCTATTCACTTTATTAAAATAGACTTCTTCTTGCATAAACTTGTTCATGCTTCTAGAGAAAATTTGTTAATCCATATATTTCTGAATTGTAGCTTGACTCAATACTCATCCCAGGCAACAGAAATTTGTCTGGGGTGATAGCATGGCAAGAATGTTGAAAATAATACTATACATCTGCCCCTTGAACAACATGAGTTTGAACTACGCGGGTCCACAGATACGTGGATTTTTTCCCTGTAACTACAACACAGTACTGTAAACGTATTTTCTCTCCCTTATGATTTTTATGTTTTTATTTTTTTAATGTTTATTCATTTTTGAGAGAGAGAGAGCGCGCACGCGGGGAGGGGGTGGGGGAGGAGCAGAGAGAGAGGTAGGCACAGAATCCAAAGCAGGCTCCAGACTCAGAGCAGTCAGCACAGAGCCTGACGCTGGGCTCCAATTTATAGACTGAGAGATCATGACCTGAGCCGAAGTCGGTAGCTTAACCCACTAAGCCACACAGGCACCCCCCCCCCCCAATTTATGGGTTTTTTTTAAACAACATTTTCTTTTCTCCAGCTTATTTAATTGTTAAGAATATGGTATATAATACTTATAACATACAAAACACGTGTTAACTGACTGTTTATGTTTTGGTAAGGCTTCTGGTCAACACTAGGCTATTAGTAGTCAAGTTTTGGGGAAGTCAGAAGTTATGCAAGGATTTTTTACTATTCAGGATATTTTACTTGCATTGGTCCAGTCAACGGTAGTCTAAAAATCAACTTTATAGCTTACAGCATTAGGGCTTTCCTTAACCTAGGTCACTGTTATCTGCCTAGGATTTTCTTTTCCTTTCTTTCTTTTCTTTTCTTATCTTTTCTTTTCTTTTCTTTTCTATTAAACATTTATTTATTTTTGAGAGACAGAGCACAAGTGGGGGAGGGGTAGATAGAGAGGGAGACACAGAAGCCCAAGCAGGCTCCAGGCTCCGGGCTGTCAGCACAGAGCCCGACATGGGGCTTGAACCCACAGACAGAGAGATCATGGCCTGAGCCGAAGTCGGATGCTTAACCGACTGAGCCACCTGGGCACCCCTAGGACTTTATTTTCTAAGGTGGGGACCATATCTGTTTAATTTTCTTCACCTACAATTTGCCCCGGGATAATATGTGATGTGGTGACATTATTGACTACTCACCCATAGGGGCCCTGTATTTTATCAATTTGATGAACAGACTTCTTATATCAGGTGAGAAGAATAATGAGATGTATATTCTTCTCTCTTCTTACAATATAACTCCCTCCCAATCATTGTCACAGACCTTTTCTCCCAGCATTTTCCCCTTCTTGTCACTTTTTTTCTTCCCTTATGCAAAAGAAAAAAAAAACATAACTCAGATATCTCCTTCTGGGAGTTGGGGAGGGGGGGGAGGAGGGTGTTTTACCAAGAGCAGGCCCACCACCTTTTGGGCACTAGCTAACAGGCCCAGGTGTTCTCCCCGCCTCCCCCATCCCACCCACTTTAACTCATGCCTCTCATGTTAGGATGGGCCCTCATGCTCTGTTCGGGCATCTATGAAGAAAGGACACAGAGCCCAAGAGCCTTATATGCAATTCCTGATCCTACCAACTGACTCAGCTTTCTGAGTTAGCTCTGTATATTAACTCTGTATACTAACTGTGTATATATATATTGTATATATATATATATATATATATATATATACTATATATATACTTTACATATACACACACAATATGTGTGTATATATATATATGTGTATGTGTGTGTATATAACTCTGTATATATAACTGTATATTAATTCTGTATATTAACTTTCTGAGTTAACTCTATTACAGTATAACTCTGTAATAACTTTGCTGAGGTTTTTGGTGGTTTTGCTGAGGGTGAGAGCCTGTTCGAATATCTATAAAAATAGGGTAAGTACCCTTTCACTTTTTCTCTTCGTTGAAATGGATTATACAGCCTGAAGTCATTGACCCCATGTGCTCATCAATAAATCATCAGTGTCACAACTGAGACTTCTTAGTGGTTTAGGGGGACTCCTCCCACATCTTCTCTAAACCTTATTTTAGAAAAGGGGACCATAGGGGAATTCTGGTATTTACACCCCCTGCCCCCATCTCTTCCGGAAGCTGCCAATGGTACTATCTCTAGAAACCTCAGGCAGGTCTGAGAAACCCCTGATCCAACACCCTGCCCAAGTTTCAAAGGGCTCAGATAGGTCAGGTCGTGGCAGAAATTTCCAGTCGCTTTTTGGACTGTTTGGGTTTGAGCGAAATCACTAATAAATACCAGTTTGTCCTCATGCTGTCCTCACTTTCACAATTGCTGCTATGCTGTGCTGAAAAGAAATGAGCCAGAGTTTCCACAGTTTCATATGCTCCTAAGAGAACTTGAAAAGCCAGGATCCCTTTGGTGGACTTCTCCTGAAGAGAGTTCAGGAACCAAGGAAACGACATACCCCAGATATTTAAAGATCTCTCATTGTTGGAGGCCACTGGGGCACAAAAGGTATACTGAAATAAAGCAGGTAATTCCATAGAGGGAATTCGCACATACACTCACATTCAGAAGATTTGGGGGATGACGCGTTCTGTTTAACTATTAGTTAAAATATAGCTTGTTGGTTAGAATATTGGCTTGGCTGCAGTCACAACGAGACAGAAGAACAGTGCTTTAGAAACAGAGACTTTTTCTGTGTCTCCAGTATAAAAGAGCAGGTTGTCCGTCCAGGCTGGGGAGGGAGATCCGCAATCCTGAGGCTCCTTTTTGTTGTTCTTTCATCCCCAGTAACTGGTTTCCAGCTGAATGTCTATGGTTGTTGCTTTGGATCCCTCCACCACACCTGATTCCGAGCCGAAGGATCCTTCTTTTGAGCTCACAGAGCATGGGAGGCTCACCATGGTGAGCAAAGACACATTGTACCTCTGTGCACACAGTCACCTGGCCCATGCCCATAGCTACACCTGTCTGTAAGCAAGGCTGCAAAATACATGCTTGACCTGGGTGACCATGCACACTTTTAAATGGGAGACAATGGCTGGGGTGGGGTGGGGGAGGCAAGTGGTAATTTCTGCCACAGCCCACCCTCCGAGGATTAGGATATAACATCTACCGTTAATACAGAGAATGGTTCTGACAACTAAATTCCAACCCCTTCCAGTCACTAAGGAATGGATGAAAGCCAGAGTCTCAAGTTACCCTATTTTCATTGTTTTGACTCCAAATATGTTCCCTAATCCTTTTCTGCCCACATGTTTTATAAGCCACATTGATCTAAAAATACATAGTCATTCCTTTACATATTTGTTAATGTGCATTAATATTAAAGGCAGATTTTTTTTTTTTTTTGCCTTGGTCTAAAACTTATACATGTTCAATTTCAGGTAAGTCTCTTCATCAACTATATTCTGCAGGTATTGATGATTCTGTTTATATGGAAGAGAGGCAAACTGTGTATGAACTTTAAGAAGGCAATTGGGAGGGAGACGCCTGGGTGGCTCAGTTGGTTGAGTGTCTGACTTGGGCTCAGGTCACGATAACACGGTTTACCAGTTCAAACCCCACATCGGGCTCTGTGCTGACAGCTGGGAGCCTGGAACCTGCTTCAGATTCTGTGTCTCCCTCTCTCTCTGCTTCCTGCCTCCCACCCCTGCTCACGCTCTGTCTCTCTCTCTCTCAAAAATAAATAAACATTAAAAGAAGAAGAAGAAGAAGAAGAAGATGACGACGACGGCAATTAGGAGGGAGGTAAGCACTGTGGAGGTAAGAGTCAGATTTCTCTCTATCAAATCTCTGCTCAACTCTTTACTAATTGCCCGCTCTTAAACAAGTTATTTTTACCTCTTTGAACTACGTATCATTTTTTGGTTTTAAGTATAACAAGCATCTAACACAGAGCCTGCTATGCATCAAACGCTCAGTAGATGGTCATTCTTTTTGCTCTAGTTGTGTATTTATGTATATACGTCATAAAATTCCTTCATCTAGAAATATTTTCCTTCTCTCGCAGCTCTGTATCATGGAGAGTTGAAGACAGCCTTGACTTTTTGGTGACTCAAGCACCACTTTAAGATGGCATATTGTCTAAAGAATTCTTTCCCAGAGTGCAGAAACCATTTCCTGTGTGAAACCCAGCCTCACCATCTCTTCCAGTGCCTTCCCAGTAGTTACAGGGCAGCTGTGTTTTGCAGGTGAATTGTTTCATGCCAACCATGTTTGAGCTAAATGTGCTCAGGCTAGACAATATCTACTTACCAATTTGCATCTTTTTTTTACAGTTAATTTATTTTTGAGACGGAGAGCAAGCAGGGAAGGGCAGAGAGAGAGGGGCACGGAGGAGGATCCAAAGCGGGCTCCAGGACGTCGGGCTTGAACACATGAACCATGAGATCACGACCTGAACCGAAGTCAGACGCTCAACTGATTGAGCCACCCCGGCGCCCCAATTTATATCATCTTTACCTTTAAAAAGAGTTTTCAGGCAGCTTATAAACATATATCGAGTACCGTAAGATAAAACTAGAAGGCAAAACTAGAAAATGAAACGAATGGAAAACAAAGAACGGGGCATACACCAAGCCAGGGATGAACTGAGCCCTACGATGCACACACCAGTTACAGGTGCCTCCCTCTGCCATTGGACTAAACATTATGCATTATTTCACTGGGCCTCACTCCTTGGCCACCTTCTTGTTCTCGTGACGTTCTCCCTGCGCATGTGCGTACAGATTTCCCTTTCTTACGAGGACGTCAGTCATCCAACAATGAGGTTAAAGACCTCACTTTAGCTCCATTGCCACTGCGAAGACCCTGTCTCCAAATAAGTTCACATTCTGAGGACTTCAATTCAGCCCCGGACACATGGTTTCTGATAGAACAGACTATGTTACTTCACTGTATTGTGTGTTATAGGAGTTTCCCCAAAGATTTTTCTAAATCTTGCTTCAGGCTTTCACAGCGTCTTTGGACGATCATTTAAACATCAGTTCCTACGCAGAGGGCTAGAGAAACCCTCCTCATGTGGGTTTAGGGGTCACTAGGATTCTGCTAAAAGGCCACTTGATGCCCTTTGGGTGAAATACACTCTGAGGGCAGCTGGTAATGGAGGCTTTGTCAGATCTCTTACCCTGTATCTGTTTCCTCCACCTCTAACTGACATAAGTCATACTTTCTTCCATTATGTTCCATAGTACTCTCTGGAGTTCATGACTGTATCTGCCTTCCGGTAGTTTCCTAGCGGTTTTGGGGAGTGCAGTAATCTATCAAAATATCTATAGAATTTGGATCAATGCCTTTTCACACCTCTGAGAGAAAGGTCAGAATTCAAGAATCTGTCTTCAAGCCCAAAAGACAAAGGTGTTTGCCTTTTTAGATTTCCTCAGTAAAAATAATAAGGCCTCCATCTAATCTCTGTGGCAGTAATGCCTCAGCCTCCATGTTTGAGAGAGAAAGAAGGTGTGCAAATCACTATTTTAGAGTCAGAAGGCCTTAAATATCATCCTTTTCTCATTTTTAGGAGAGAGAATGCAGGCCCAGAAAGGAAGTCTCCTGGCTTCCTATCCAGCCATCTTTCTATTAAGCTTTCTTATCTTTGTCAGACCCAAATACAAGTGCGTCAGACACTGCCTATGGATGGGACTGGGACGTGAGAACACAACTCAAGTGCCTTTTATCTGAAACCCTTGAGGCCATATGTGTTTCCAAATTAAAAATGCGTTTGCACTTCAGAAAGGCAATTCAGAGCATATACCAGATTTCCCATAACATTTCCTTGTGGGGTTTGGGTAGCACCTTCTAATCAAACACATTTAATAAACATTTTCTGCAGCAAACTGTGTCAATGTTCACATTACCTACAATAAAAAAGGGTCACACATACCTTCATGGTACTTCGTGGGTCATAGTTTGTGCCCCAAATGAGTTATGAAAAACTTACAGTTTTCAAAGTTTTCAGTACTTTCTGGATTTCAGGATTAGGGAGAAAGGATTGCTGGCTCACTTTGGTCTAGAAGAGAGATTCGTCGTTGTGTGTTTCTTTTTTTGTTTTTGTTTCTTAATGTTTATTTATTTTTGAGAGACAGATTGTGAGCAGGGGCGGGGCAGAGAGAGAGAGAGAGAAGGAGGCACAGAATCTGAAGCAGGCTCCAGGCTCTGAGCTGTCAGCACAGAGCCCGATGCGGGGCTCGAACTCACGGACTGTGAGATCATGACCTGGGCCGAAGTCCGACGCTTAACCGACTGAGCTGCCCAGGCGCCTCTAGAAGAGATTCTTAAGCTCGGTTGTGAAAAGGAACCACGCCAGGTACCCACACCACCACCCCCCCACCCCCCGCCACCCCCCCCAGAAGCAATCATATTCTGTGGGGTGTGGCTCGGGAATTGGAACTGTGGACAAACAACTCAGATGATACTGGAGTAGATGGCTGGGGAAACGCAATTCACGAAATACTGCCTAGAGCGCAGTGTTACAACATGAGAAACAGGTGGGAACCGCAGCTGGGCTATTTTTAGCACATGCCTCTCCCAGCACCTCCCTGTGACATGGGTTTGACCCTGCAGTCAAGTTTCACAGAATTTCTCCATGACATTTTGATGGGAACTGGGTGTCCAAAGGGCATGCGTATGTAAATAGTAAAAGGGATGGGAGAGAAAAAGAGACTCAAATGAAGAGGAGAAAACTGCTATTCTAAGAATGCTCAAGGTACAGTCTGGTCACCAGATTAAGTCACATGTATTCATTATTTATTGAGCGTCTACTATGAATTCACCGCTGGTACAGGTATTTGCACAACCACAGGATAATTCTATGCCAAATACTCCATTCTTATATTTTTTTGCAATTCCCCTGCTCTTTCCCCGTAGGTCTTCTGGTTATTGGGTTTTTTTGGTTGTTTTTTTTTTTTTTTTTGGTTGTTTTTTTTTTTGAGGGGTGGGCGTGAGCTGTGGGAGCATATTGAGCCCCTCCAGGCTGTAGCTCCATCTGCTGGAATATAAGGAAAGTAACCAGTGTCTCACGATTCTTTCATATAGACAATTCTTTGCACGTGTATGAAATCATAATTCATTATTTGACCATGTCAGTTGTGCTAAAGGAAGCTTTTTGTTTGTTAGCTGTAGGTAAGCATAGGAGAGAATTATCTGTGAGCCCCATCGGAGAGCATTAGACTAATCTACATGGTTGAGAAGGCTTTAGTGTTAAATAGGTTAACACCCAGGGAAACTTCCCTAATATAGCCTGCACTTGCTGGAGATGAAGAACTGACCTTCTTTGCAAGAGTCTTACTCTAAGCTCCTGAGAAAAGCTCCCAGCCATGGCTCTCACCACCTCTGGGTCTTGGCAATAGGTAATGAGCTAGGCATGGGAGCACAAAATAGCACCAAAAGCTCATTCGTGGACCTTCTGGGGTTGGCATCTGTCTGGGGGAGCCTGAAGTTGTTTTTCTGGTCACTCATTTCCCCTCCCCTTTATCATTATTCATTTACTCTGCAACACCCATTTTCTCCTAAATTCCCTCTTCTGTTTTACCCGCCAAGGCTCATGTTTTCCTTCTTCCTCTGCTGAAGGTCTGTCCCTCTAAGTTTGTCTCTTTGTATCAGTTTACCTATGGACATCTGATGGTCCCTACAGGGGCTTCTATGTAGATGTCTCTGCTTGGAGCAGATGTCTGCAAGTATATGTGTATCTCAGGGGGAGCGGGTGGAGGTGAGAAGGTGATGCTTACGTCTAGTTCCATCGACAGCTCACATAGGGCAACGTAACAGCTGCTGTTTCTACACTGTTTGGCTTCTATGGAAATAAAGGACTTGAAAAGGATTTGAAAAGTAAAGGAGAGGAAAGAGGTTAAGGAGGAAGAATGAGCATTTTTGGAGGTGGAAATGGACATGACCCATGAGAGGGCCCATGAGAAAATGAGGAGAAAGATCTGCCTCCCCAAAGGAAATTCGACAAAAGCAGGGACTTCACCTGTTCTGTTCTCCGGAGTCCCTGCAGGAGGCTGAACAAGACGTGACCCACAGCAAGCGCCCAATATTTGTTGAACGAATGAACGTTATTGTGGTGGTGGTTACTGGTACCTAGAAGAGTACCTACAGGTACTTTGTAAATTGTAGAGTGCTTCTCAGTCAATGAATATTTAGGAACATCTGCGGTGCCAGAAAAGGGTTGAGGAAGGAGGCATGAGTCAGCTGTAGTTGGCCATGAGTGCTAGACTGGAGTTCTGAAGTGGAAGAAGCTTCCGTGGTAGTCCGACCTTCAGGAAGGGGGCTTCCCACGTGCCAGACTCTGCAGGACCCTTCGCAAATCCTGCATCAGTAATCATCACTCAGCTCCTTACTAACTGGGTGACTTAGGAGAGGTTTCTTTTCTCACATCTCTGGATTCTCCTCTTCTGCCTGACCTATAAATTATAAACGTTAGGGGTCCTCTATGCTTATGACCTGCCTTCTCTTTAAGTGTATTTTCTCCTTTAGGCCAATGGCTGAAACTACCGCACATACGCAGATAATCCTATATTTTTATCTCTAGCCAGACTTCCGATGCATGTATCCTAATGTCTAATTGACCTCTCTTCGTTTGGATGCCTGCTCATCTTTTTTTTTTTTTAACATGGCCAAAACGTAACTCTTGATTTCACGTCTCATTTCTTTTTCTCAAAACCTGCCTCAGCTCCAGTCCTCCTAGCTCAGTTCTTGGCCCTGACATTCACCTAGTTGCTTCAGCTAGAAACCTATCTTTGGGTCCTCCCTTTTCCTGACTTTCCTCCACATCTACCAGCAAGTTGCAAAGACTCTACCTCACAAATAGGCCCCTTGTCCATTCACTTTTCTCCAACTCTACTCACTCCCAAACCCAAGTCCCCACCATCTCCTGCCTTCACTGTTGCAGTCACCACCCTCCTGGTTTCCCAGGGTTCCATCATGCATTCCTTCAAGGCATTCACCATACTGAAACCAGAGAGCTATTTTCAATTTTAATTTGGACCACTCTGCACTGCCCGAGTCTCTTCGGTCTTCTCACCGGATTGGAATAAACTCCAAACTCCTTGCCATGGTGCACAGGAATCTCCTCTTCTTGGCCTCTCCCACTCCATTTCCCTCAGCTCCCCCAGCCCCGGCTCTGCTTGTCTTTAAGTCTCTCAAATATGCCAGCCCCTGCTTGTTATGAGGCCTCTGCACTCCGCCTCAGGGCCTTCCTGGTCGAATCCTTTCTCATCACTATGTCTCAGCTTAAATGGCACCTTAAAGAGAAGCTTTTTAAAATTATTCTATCCAAAATAGGCCAATACACCTGTTACTCTGTCTCACAAGACTCTACCGTTTACTTCACAGGACTCTTCACAGTCTATACTTATTTCACTTGTTGACTTGGTTATTCCCAACTAGGAGATAAGCTCCTTAAGACCAAAGATACTGTCTTATATCCCGATGGGTCTCAAGCTCTTAGAAAGGGTCCAGTATAGACTACGCATTCAGTAAACATTTGTTGAATCAATGCATGAGCCTCTGTAGGCTTCATTTTTTCATTCTGTGACCTAATAATAATACGACCTGCTTCAAAGAGTTACTATGAGAGTCAAATGAGAAAATGCTAAGGGATCAATAAATGTTAGCCGTAATTATTATTACTATTACCAATGGTAGTGCCATTATTCTTTTCAACAACACTCATGAGGTAGTCAAAATTAACTACAATTTGCAGACAAGGAAATGAAGATCAGAAAATGTAAATAGCCTCCTTCAACTCACTTAGCTCGTACCAAATAGAGTTTGAATTTTAAGACTGAAGAATTGGAAATTACTACAGATCTCAAGCCAGAGTGATTGAAGGAAAAGTATTTCCAATAAAATAAAAAAGTTTTAGACAGAGGTGGCTCCAAGGGGAAGATGTATTATGCTCAGCAGAGAGCTGGATACCCAAAATTTGATGCCTGGTAAACTTGGAGATACAGAACTTTTACCTGGAGGAGAGGTCAGGGGTTTGATATTGGAGCAACAAAAAATATAACCTTACCACTTTGATCACAGTAGCATATCAGGAAAGCTGTGTGTGTGGAGTCTATAAACAGAAACACACACACATACATTCACATTTCTTGAGACTGAAGGATGGGTCATGCTCCTCATATGGATACAGGTCTCTCTCTCTCTCTCTCTCTCTGTCTTTCTCTAATCCACCCACACTCCTTCCTACCCACCCTCACTGGAATTCCCTCTGCTACTTCTGTTCCTAGACCTTTCCTCACATCATCCCATATCCATTTTGCAAGCTCCCAATGAGGTCCTCAAGAATTAACTTTAGGACTCTAAAGTAAGTGGTTACCATTACTGTAGGGTCATGCTCAGGTAGGGCGAATTTTACTGAATGGAACAACAAAGCAAAACATGACAAGAAAACTCTTTCTCTTCTTATATTAAGGTTTCTAAAAATAGCTAAGATTTGTGCCAGGAACTATTCTAAGCACTTTATACATGTTAACTTCTTTGTTCCTTATAACAACCCTATGAAATAGATGATTTACTTTCTTTTTTTAGAGTAGATATTGAGACACAGAGTGGCTAAGTTTGAGAGCTGAGGTTCCGACCCATGAAGCATAGTTTTAGCCTTGTTCTAAAACCATCAGGCTACACAATCTAATGTGGGCTCTATCTCTCTACTCCATCTTTCCAAAGATGCATTTCCCATCAGAGTTGAGGGGAAGAGAGCCAAGAGCTAGAGAGAAAGCCATCTTGCCACAGAAATGGAAGTTCTATGCATAAGTCCCTGAAACCACGCACTTCAAGGAGGAGGTAGTCAAGAGTATCAAAAGTCTTAAATTGGGAGAAGAAAATTAGGTTCAAATATAACTTCAGAGAAGTATTCTTTTTATTTCTTTTAAGTTTCTTATTTACTTATTTTGAGAGAAAGAAAGCACAAGTGGGGGAGGGGCAGAGAGAAGGAGACACAGAATCCCAAGCAGGCTCCACACTGTCAGCACGGAACCCAACGCGGGGCTTGAACTCACCAACTGTGAGATCATGACCCGAGCCAAGATCAAGAGTCAGACACCTCACCAGTTGAACCACCCGGGTGCCCCCAAAGAAGTATTCTTAAAAAACAAAAAAGAATAGAGAGAGAAAGAGAGAGAAGTGTTCTTACATAGGAGGGGATTTCGAAACCAGATCACTAGCGAAGTGGGTGATAAATGTAAGTCAAAGGTAGTCTCTTCCACATATTTGATAACAAACAGAAGTAGGCAAGGACTATCATTGCTAGAGAAGACAGCAAGGTAAAGGGAGATATTTGCTAATCAGGAGGCCTAAACATGCTGAAAGGTAGAATGCATGAAACACAAAGAGTGGGGAATGAAGATGTGAAAGAGGGAGAGGATAAGGGAAGAAAAGAACTTAAGGACAGAGGCCCTTCAAACTGCCACTGTGAAGAGAACATAGAAGAGGCTCCCTCAGCAGAGAAGCAACAGGCAACGTGAAGAGATAATGGCATTGTGGCACCTGAATCTTCATTGGGCCAGGACTTCACACTGATTGGTCCTTTTACAGCCGTGCTTCATAGACAGGTGGAGATGGAGGGAGAGTTGATGGAGGGTGATCCGCGGTTGGGTTGGGCTCAGGAGGGTCAAAGAAAGAGGACGTGGGTCTCCATGGAGTCTAGTGTTGTGGTGCGGTTGGTTAGGGAACAAGCTGAGTAGACTCGGAGAGTGGGAAAGAAGGCCAGTAAGGAGGTTGTAGTTTGAGAAAGGAGCATTCACAACCGAGACCCCACATGTGAAATAATCCTTTGGGATCTATAACTCTTAGGCACGTCAAAATATTTCCCATTCAAATATAGGTTTCCTCTAAAGTTCAATGAAGTTTTGTGAAATGAACGGCAGATGCAAATTTGCAGATCGATCACCAGACATGGCTCTATTAGCTTTTAGGCAAGTCCCTTTGTGGATCTCCAGGGCTGAGTGTCCTCATTTACCCCTAGGAAGGGACTTGCCTGGATAATTTCTTGTGACTTGTGTACCTGAACAACTGATCTGCTTGTTGGGTTGCTCAGCCGCATACATCATCAAGCTAATAAAAATATTCTTCCTTAGGATAAGTTATTTCCCGTTCTTTCCCCACCCCAAAATATTTTAATGCCTTCTCTTGCCTCCATGTTCCCATCCCCCAAATGGCGGTAGCAATCTTGATATTAGAAAGAGGCATCTTTAGGGGAAAAACCTCAAGGTTCCCATTTGTTTTCTAACATTAAACTAGCAAAAGAGTTTACCGGCAATCCACTTAAAGAGATGGAGACTTATTAAAACCAAAAACACGTCGCTCATGGGAAAGCTTTTGTGCACTTAAGCATAACTCCTCATTTGTGTCAGCCAAAAGTCGTACTGACTTATATTGTCAGGCGTTTTAACCAAATTAAAGTATCACATTATCATTACGAGTTTCACAATTTGTATCCTAGAGTTTTCTTCTTCTTTTTTCTTTAACCGAAAAGTGGAGTTTAGGGTAAAATTTCAACCTGCAAAGTGAACGGGCTCACCTAGCACGCTGTCAGCTGACTTGCTTGTTTCATGTTAAATGAAACTAACTTTGGCTCTCGATTCTCCCTCCTCTCTTCTCCTCTCACCTACTTCCTGAAAATGTCATTCAGGTCAGAGGTCTCAGATGCAAACCAGGTGCCACAGCGCTGGGGACTCCGTAATGGTTAGACACGGGTTTATGAGTGAGTCGAGTCTAACGACAGAATCTTCTGTATCGTGCAGATCCCACAGAAATCTGGAATTTCTTAGTTACCAGTGAGCTTGGTTACAAAAGCAGAAACTGTGCGTGTGTTTGTGTGCATGTGTACACGATATATACATGCACGTATAGGTATATATATGTGTATGTGTGACCATCCCACCAGCTTGCAAATGAAATCTCCTGAAATACAAGGGAAACCTTATTAAGCAGTTCCTCTATTCCTAGCAAGAGCAGTAATGATTTATACTATTCAGTACATTCCCACATACGCTTAGGAGGTATTCTTCACAGTAACCTTCAGAACTGTGCAGAAGGTGGCAGGGCATTCGGTCAGTCACCTGTCCCATCTTGAGCCAAATGGTCAGGTAGTGTGAGGAAAGGCCAGGTACTGACAGAGGTCGATTGTATCCGGGACTCGGAAGGTCAAGAAGCCAGGCGCAAGGGGCGCAGCCGTCTCCGTCACAATTCGTGTAAACGATTCACACACTGGAGCGAACAGCACAAGATTAACAGGCACCTGACAGCTGGGCAGGGTCAACACTGTTGCAGAGCCAACCCACGAGGCGGGCATTCGTGAGGGGCAGCTTGCTGGAACAGCATATTCCCACTTTGTCGGGGAGAATGACCCATGTTTAGCCTCAAAACATCTTAGGGACCCCCCCCCCTCCCAATGCTAATCGTTGTCCTCTTTGTACCTGTGAATTGAGAAGTACGTAATGATAAAACATCAACGGGAAATCACTGAAGCTTTGAAATAAATTCGTGCTTCAGAAGTTTCAGCAGTACTCTGCCCGTTTTCAATGCATTGCCTTCAGTTCCAAATTCCTTCCACAGCTGCTCTACACACATGGATTGAACCCTTAAAGCATTTCTCCTTTACAGTGAGCACGATCTCCCTCTTTGTTAGTGAGGGCATGGCTGGAACGACATCGGCAGGAGGCGAGCTTCTCTTCCCGGTTTTGGTGTGCTGTGTTTTGCTTTTTCTTGCTCCTGCTGCACGATTGGTTAGCGGTGCCACGTGTGGGGCCATCTAGTGGTGCCCTGCCCCTGCCACAAGCCTCACGCCCAGAAGTACAGTCTCTCAGCCGCTATTCAGCCCCAGCCTGGGCCTGTGCCCACCTTTGAATTGTCCTCCAATGTGGGTGTGCTCCAGGTTTCACATCCACAGGGACAGCCAGCTCCCTCCATGCACCCTCTTTGTACAGCTTCTCTATGCATTCGCCCCCCAGCCCCAGCTCACCTGTGCCCTGGAGGATGGTTCTCCACGGCTCTCCTGACACATACACGGAGCTCTCAGTTCACGCTGCTAGAACAGAATACATAGATTGGGTGGCTTAAACAACATTTGTCTCTTACACCTCTGGAGCCTGGAAGTCCGAGATGAGGGTGCACACATGGTCGAGTTCTGGGTAAAGTACTTCTTCCTAGTTGATAGATGGCCAGTCTTCTTGTAGACAGGAGAGAAATTGGGAGAAAGGTCTAGCTGTCTTCCTGTTCTTGTCCCATCCGTGTGGGGACACGGGGCTCCACCCTGATGACCTGATTTCCTTCCAAAGGCCTCACCTCCAAATACCATCACATTTGGGCCTAGACGTATGCACTTGAGAAGAACATAAAATTCAGTTCACAGCATGCACCCCTCACCTGCCCACCCACAAGCCTGCTTGCCCAGGCTGAAGGAGGAGGTT
Source organism: Panthera uncia (assembly GCF_023721935.1). Taxonomy (NCBI): domain Eukaryota; kingdom Metazoa; phylum Chordata; class Mammalia; order Carnivora; family Felidae; genus Panthera; species Panthera uncia. The sequence continues at coordinate 92,879,237 of NW_026057580.1, forward strand.
GCTTCCTGCTTGCCCAGCAACTATGAATCAGCTTCAGTCCTGGCAAACAACCATCCTCTCGGACCTCCACTGGGTTGTAAACACACCTTCTCCAGCGAGACCGAAACCCCAGCTTGAGAAAGGAACACCTCTTTCCAAGCTATCCATCCACGGGTACTCTTCCTCAGCCCTAGGATACCTTTTAAAGTTCTCTTTACATCTTTATATTTATTCTTCTATCACGGTTTAGTAATTCTTTATATTAAACTTCCCCTGTTTTACGTTACCCTTTGGTTTCTGTCTCTTGATTAGACTGAAGTTAATATAAGTTCATCTGGAAAAGTAACGATACATATGTGTTAGCGATATCCCATCTCCAGGCAATGTTTAGAATATAAAAGGATTCTCAAATCCCTTGCAACTGCTACCTGCAGTCTTCTGGGTGTCCACAGTCACCAGGTTGGGAAACCCTGGACTGAAACTGCCAGGAACCAAAGCACAAACCCTAACGTGGATATAGAGCTGTTGGGAGACGCAACCCATTTTCCAGTCACGCGTGTTGCACTTGTAAACTGGGTATTCTTGAGCAGCTTACCTAATGCCACCCCTGCCTTGTATCCTTACCCATCAGATGCTTAACAAATGCCGCTGTCAGCTCTACCCTCGTCTCCCCAGCCTTTCTCAGATCTTTACGATTGTGTTTGCTGTTGTCTCTCCTTCCTAACCTGCAGGCTCTGTCCCAGTCTAGCTTCCGAGTGCATCTTGATCGAGAGTGGACCCAGTCCCCTTCACTCATGGCTTCAATCCAAGACAGATTTAGTGGTTAGGACGTTCATAGATTCTGGACCAAGAGGAGATAGGGCTGACCACCCAACATCAACACCGTTTCCTAACACTCAAAACTCCCTCAACCCCCAACCCACAACATTCATCTTATCCCCCCATTAACAACCATTTCACAGAGGCATCAGAGAAGGTTACATGGCCTAGCTCTCCACACACAAATTCAAATATCCCAGTATGACTTGTTTCTTCCACCTCCACACTTTTTATCCAATTGGGAGGTTTGCCTTCCCCCTCCAATTCTTAGCCCAGCTGGCCCTAGGCTTTCCCATTCCAGGATCTTTCCCCAGACATCTAAATCTCTCTTCTATTTATCACCAGAACAATTTATTTCCACCCAATCCAACATCTTCTTAAATCATATGTTCACATCTAGACCCTCAGCTAAAGAGGGGCCCTTCAGATATTAAGACCACCCATTAGAAGGCAGCAAGGAATTGTAAATAAGAACAGAACTCTTTCACAATCATATCTCTGATTGTGCTTTGGCATTCTACTATTTCCAATAACAGTTGTCTCTTTGTGTTGTTCAGATTTTAGAAGTTACATAACCAGGATGTGTTATAGTAGCTTTGTGGTAGTGACAAGTGTCTGTGCAAATTATGTTGATTGAATTGACTCTGAAGCTGATTTATTTTGTCTTTCAATGACTAACTTTATAAATTACTTAACTACAATACGTGGTTTGCTTCATGGTGATTCTCAATGTTTTATTTTGAATTACTTTAAGTTTTATTTGAGAGAGAGAGAGAGAGAGCGAGAGAGAGAGAGCACATGCACATGCATGGAGGAGAGGGGCAGAGGGAGAGAGGGAATCTCAAGCAGGTGCCACACTCAGCGTGGGGCCTGACACGGGGCTCAATCCCACAACCCTAGGATCATGACCTGAGCCAAAATCAAGAGTCAGTCACTCAACCAACTGAGCCACCCAGGTACCCCTCAATGTTTTATTTTTATTTTTATTTTTTTTAGTATTTTATTTATTTGTTTATTTGTTGTAAATTTTTTTTAATATGACATTTATTGTCAAATTGGTTTCCATACAACAATGTTTTATTTTTAAAGACAACTAGTCTAGGGGCGCCTGGGTGGCTCAGTTGGTTAAGCGTCTCACTTCGGCTCAGGTCATGATCTCACAGTTCGTGGGTTCGAGCCCCACATCGGGCTCTGTGCTGACAGCTCGGAGCCTGGAGCCTGCTTCAGATTCTGTGTCTCCCTCTCTCTCTGTCCCTCCCCTGCTTATGCTCTGTCTCTCTCTATCTCTCAACAATAAATAAACATTAAAAAAAATGTGTCTGAAGAACAGTTGAAAAAGTTGTCTGAAGAAAAAATGGAATAGAAGACAATATTTACAGTAGCATTTAAAAAAATAAAACACAGAAGTGCCTGGTTGGCTCAGTCGGTTAAGTGACTAACTCTTGATTTCAGCTCAGGTTGTGCTCTCACCGTTTGTGGGATTGAGCCCTGCTTGGGGCTTTGCACTGAGAGCATGGAGCCTGCTTGGGATTCTCTCTCTCCCTCTCTCTGCCCGCCCTCCACTCATTCTCCCTCTCTCCCTCTCTCTCCCTCCCTCTCTCTCTTTTTCTCTCAAAATAAATACACTTAAAAAAATAAAACACATTGGACAAAAACTGAACTGCAAACGTGCAAATTTATTTGACAAAAATTTTCAGGTCCCTCTGAAGAATGCAACAATATACTCTGAAGGGGTTTAAACTATGCCACCCAAAAATACGCCATTTCAACAAGTACTGTTTGGGGCTAAAGCAATTAAAAAAAAGAAGACACAAAAAACTCTGTTCTACCCCCTCTACCAGGAAGGGCAGGATGTTTCTTAATAACCAGAAGCAACTCTAGACTCTTCTCAGCCCAGAGACTCTACATAACAAACCTTACTAACTAGCCCTTACCTGCCATTACTTTTCCCCTCACATTTATATTCCCACACCCTGCCACCCCTAAAACACTAAACCCTCTTTCTTTTGTCTTGTCCCCTCTTAACAAATTTATCGTTATTTTGCTAAGATGCTATGTAAGTCTCCGTTTCAACCACCTTCTTGAATTCTTCATCACTGAGGTTTCTCCGCCATGAGCACAGCATGTGTTAATACACTGTTTTTCTCTTGTTAATTTGTGTTTTGCCACGCTACTTTGCAGGGCCTCAGCTGAAGAACCTAGGGGACTAGAGAGGGAAGTTTTTTCTTCCCCTACATTCTAAATGAATATAAAGACATGTCTTGGATATTGTGGATAGGGAGACTCAATAATGAAAAGATGTCAGTTCTCCCTAAGTTAACTTCTAAATACAGTATTGTCCCAATAAAAGCAACACCATACAGTTCATGTGGAAAAATAAACCAATTTAAATAACTAGAAAAACTAAGAAAAAAAGGAATACCAGGAGCTTCAATTTACCAGATAATAAAACAGGTCACAAAGTCTTATTAATTAAATGTCTGGGATTGGTACATGAACAGAAAGACCAGTGGAATAGAATAAAATCTTCAAATATTGACTCAAATACATTCAGAAATTTGGTATATGATAAACTTGACATCCATATTAATAGACTAAAGATAGATATTTAGATTAGTGGGACAATTGGTTGCTCATTTAAAGAAAAATAAGTTTGGGTCTATGCCTCACATTCTACATCAGGAGAAGCCTTTAATTACATCAGATATTAAAAGTAAAAATAAAGAATAAGTTAAAATGGTGAAGAAAATATGGGTGAATTCCCTGCTAACCTTGGCGTAGAAAAGGCTCTTACGTGACTGAAGATAAAGAAGCCAAAAGATTAAAGAAGGTAAATTAAATGATATATTTTTTAAAAAATCCATTTGCATGGCAAATACAGATAAACAAAGTAAATGACAAAATGATAAGTTGGAAAGAAATTGCGAATCCTATCAATGACAAATACTGTTATCCCGAAGAGATAATGTACTCCTTAGGAGCTCCCAGAAATTAAGAAGATTAGGAATAATCCAGTAGAAAAATGAGCAAAACACATGAATAGACATTTCACAGAAGAAGAAATATTCATAACCAAATAGAATAGAAATTGATATGATCAATACAAATGAAAACTACATTAGCACGAAGGGAGAAATGGTCCAGTCCCTTTGGAGGAGAGTCTGGCAATACCTGCCAAAATTATGGTCGAGTGTTCCCTGGACCCAGCAATCCCACATCTGGATATCTTTCCTACAATCACATCTGCACACATAGTAAATGAAAATCTACAAGGCCACCTATTGTGGCGGAGCTTGGACAGAACCCAAAAAAACCATGGCACATTTACATAACTAATACTATGCAGCTGTAAAAACATAATGAAAACCTTTTCTATACTGATAGAGATCTTCCGGCGATATATACTGTTAGGTAAGGAAAACAACATACAAAACAGTATATATTATATGCTACATTTTGTGTAATAAAATGAAGAGGGTAGGTAAAAATATATTGTATTCTTATCTATTTGCATATGCATAAAGAAATAAGAAATAAGCCAACAAGCCAAAACTAATACAAAGAGTAGGGAGTTGAGAGGATAGGACAGATGGGGACAAATGTGGAGTGAACTTTTCTGTGTGTACCTTTTATATAATTTTGATTATTTTTGAATCATGTAAATGCGTCACCCACTTGGAAAAAAAATACTGTGTTCTTTGAAACAAACGACTGTTTTGCATTGCAAATAAGATGAATAGCAGGGCCTTGGACCCAAACAAGAAAGTTCTTAGTTTCCACACTTTAAACATGACTTTTTCAGCAGTTTTCTTCTTTGGAACATGACTTTTTAAGCTTTTTTTTTTTTTTTTTCTTAATGGCATGAGTCATGGCAGATTTTTACATTGAATCTCAAAAGGTTCCCCTCCTCACACACACACCCATTCAGCCTTCACACGGTGCCCCAACCAGTCAGTCCCCGCCCCCCTCCCAGTCATGTCCCCACTGCATCAGTGAGAGCCTTCACCTGCCAACCTCCTCCAGAGCTCTGAGGCAGCTGCATTCATGCTTTGTCACACTTGTGTTCGGTTTGTACCAGACTGAACCTAAAACATTGGTCATTCGTCATTCTCGTACGTGTTCAGGATACAAGAAAAAGGAAAATGAAATAAAGCTTCAGTGTAACCAAAATACCTTGACAATGACTTGGAAGAAAATTGTGAAGTGAGGGTTGTCAACGATCCTCCGCCATTTCCCTTTCTAAGGGTCACCTGCCATACTGTGCTGTCTTCTCCACTAGGGTGCTCAGCCCCATTTGCTGCCCACCGCCATCCTGTAACCCAGCATTAATAGGAAGAGTGCCACTGTGGTGGGCCCAGCATAAGGTAGCTGCTGTTTATTATGTACTGATTTCTTCTCTCTTTCCCTTAATCCAGATACTGCTTAAGAAAGCTGGTCTTACTTTCCACTTTCATAATGTAACTTGAACCTGAGGCCCAGAGAATGAAGTCCATGCCCAAATTAATATTTCAAGCACAGTTGACCCTTGAACGCTATAGGTTTGAATTGCATGGCTTCCTTTATGCCGTATTTTAGCCTTTACCACATTCTTAGAAAGTAGGAATTATTGTGACTTTCATTTTATAGATAACGACATTTAGGCTCGGAGGGCTCCAGTGCATGAAAGAGCCTTCTTAATACTAGTCTAGGCTTTCCATCCCGGCATACCTCCTCAATCCCTGGGCTAGCCTTGGTTCCCCTGAGATCAGACGTAAGTTGAGTTCCTATAGTGGATCAAAGTAAGACTTTCTTTTTCCTTAGGTCTCACAGAATTCGTGGTCGATCACTCCAAAGAAATCCTACCTCCATCCAGACAAGTTGCATCGTCTCACTATCCAGCCCGTCAGCACGTCCCAAGGTCGATTGGTCCTCTTCCAATGTTTTCTTTCTTTCTCTCTTTTTTTAATAAAATCTTTTTTTAACTTTTATTGATATTTTAAATAATCTCTACACCCCACATGGGGTTCAAACTCATGACCCCAAGACAAGAGTCTCCTGTTCTTCCTCCTGAGCCAGCCAGGCGCCCCCTTCCAACTCTTTATAAGTGTAGTTTTCCCGGTTGGTCATTTACTCTTTGCTGTTGTAAGTCCTTCAGCCCAGCTATATTGTTAAAGGTAGTTCCCCTCTTTGTAAGCAACTACTATTATTTGAAGGGTCATTTTGACTGTATACTATTTATGCCTCTTTAAAATCTCTTTAGTACAGGCCATTCTCCTACTTCTCTAAATTTAAGCTTTCATTGGAACATAGCCACACCCATTTGTTTATATATCATCTGTGGCTGCTTTCACGCTACAATAATAGAGTTGAGTAGTTGGGACATATACCATATGGCTCATAAAACCAAAAATATTTACTATCTGGCCCTTTACCAAAAAAAATAAATAAATAAATGGCAAACCCTTGCTTTTTGGAACATCACCCCCTACAAGATGTGACCCCACTTAGTGGTTATGGGTTTTATGATAGAATCAAAGCAAGAATTTGAATTAGAATCTGGTGCCTCCGTTTTGTTGACTGGGCTTTTAGCCATGCTTCTTAACCTCTTCTAAACAGCTTCTTTGTCTTTAGAACAATGTCCATAAGAATAACACTGGCTCTTAGGGTTGTGAGAATTCAGAGAGCTACCCCACAGCACACACATACTACTAAAGAAAAGGAGCAAGTCCTCAAAGTATGTTATTATTGTCAATATAATGATTGATATTATTATCGACATTTTATTTAAGATTAATGGGCACATTAACATAGTTAAGAGTCGAGGAAGAATTTTATTTTTTTTAATTTCAAAAAAAATTTTTTAATGTCTTTATTTATTTTTGAGACAGAGAGAGACAGAGCATGAGCGGGGTAGGAGCAGAGAGAGAGGGAGACACAGAATCCGAAGCAGGATCCAGGCTCCGAGCTGTCAGCATAGAGCCCGATGCAGGGCTCGAGCTCAGAGACTGTGAGATCATGACCTGAGCCGAAGTTGGACGCTCAACCGACTGAGCCACCCAGGCGCCCCAGAGGAAGAATTTTAGAAATAGAAAGTTTTACTTTGTTTACTCTATCATTTCCCAAATTTCTATGACCAGAGAATGCCTTTCCGATACTCTCCGGAGACCCTCCAGAGACAGGACCCTACCTCTAGTCATTGGAGGGAAGGGTCTGTCTTCCTCCAGGACTTGCCTCTCCTCTTTGCTCTTTACCTTTCTGCCATGTCTTGCTCCTCATTCTTTTTCCTTCTGTGCTCCAGTTCTTCCTCTGAAGTGCTTAATATTTCAGGCCTCAATGTTTTCTTAGCCCTCATTTCCAACTCCCAGCTAACTGAAAGCCACCCAGTGCGATCGAGGAGCTAGTCCTTGCTAATAGATTAGTGTCTGAGGACGATACCCCTTTGCATTCTAATAGGGCCTTCTGGACACATTAGTGTCTTTCCCAAAGCAATCATTTCACTCAATCCCAGAACCTAAGGCATCAGAAGAGCCAGGTAAGAAAAAGATGTTAGGGCAAGGGGCCATTCAGCACTTTTCCAATACATAGTGCACACCTGCCTATAAATAGACTAGTCTCAGATAGTTGCTAAAGGAATATCTGGACATTTGTCTGATTAAGGAAGGTAAGGAAATGACTTGGGAAAAAAACCCCACCCCCACATGGATGCTGACACCGCCCCCTAAAACTGGCTACTGCGTTTCCCCCACTTTCATAGCATTCCCACAAATTCTGTATTTCTTCACGCCTGTGCACCCCTGCTAGACAGTTACCTCCTTTATAGCGAGTATCACGTCCTGTACATCTTCGTGTCTCCACATAATAGAGATATTTGTGGTAAGTAGGAAGGAAGGTATAGAGGATGGGACGGAGAGGGGAAGGAACCTTTTTACTAGCTCTGGGACTTTCTCATCACTGAGTTTTTCTTTACTTAAAGCTTCCTTTGACTTGGTTTCATTTCATAGCTGGGCGAGGGGCTTTGATGTGAGCGGATATTTGACACAGATGGGATAAATAAATGGCAATTTAAAGTTCTCGGGCTTGACCAGAAGCTGGAGGAGAGGCATGCCCTCGAAGGGTCCTGCGATCCAGGATGTGAAATGGCGATTACCTCCCTCTGCAGTCAACCCTTGATGCTTTAACCATATGGGCATCTGATCCAACCTGGGCTTCTCCTTAGGAATTTGAAACTTTGGCGGTAATCCCAAATACTGACATTCCATTGGCGAGGAAACCAAAACTCAGAAAGATTAAATGCCTGTTCAAGTTCCCACAGTTAATAATGTGGTGGACCTTGAATCCACATTCAAATGTGAGACTCCAAAACCCCTCTCTGTTTGCTACAAACACTATCTGTTAAAAAGATTATTTTAGCCACTGCTGAGAAGAAATCAGGCTCTTTTCCCACATTAAACCCATATTCAATAATACAGGCACTTTAAATGTCTGTGATAGGAAGACCAAAGCATGGGGAATGCTCATCTAATGAATTCAATAATTTATTATGATCTTGCCCAATTCTTATAATACGCATTGCTCTCGAATTAACAAAAAAATGGAGAGGCACCTGGGTGGCTCAGTCAGTTGAGTGTCCGACTTTGGCTCAGGTCATGATCTCACTGGTTGTAGGTTCAAGCCCCGCGACGGGCTCTGTGCTGACAGCTCAGAGCCTGGAGCGGCTTCCGATTCTGTGTCTCCCTCTCTCTCTCTGCCCCTCCCCCACTCATGCTCTGTCTCTGTCTCCCTCAAAAATAAGTACACATTAAAAACAACTTTTAAAAAATGGACATCCCTGCCCATTCTGCATCAGAACCCTGTATAGGCTCATTTTTCCGTGTCTGTGCACCTGTACTAGACAGGTAACCCCTCTGAAGGAAGGATCATGTCCTATGTTCCCGGAGCTTCCTAGAGCAAAAGCAGAGCCTGGCCATATTTTCCTTCCTTCTCTTCTACAGGTGAGGACGTAAACTATATTCACCTGCTAAAAATTCTTATGTTCCCTCATTTGATGGGCCTGACCTGTGTTTGGAACACAACCTAAGAGAGGAACTAAAATATGAGAAGCGGAACAGGACACAGGACTAAATAGCTCAGAGGATCAGAAAAGCTTTATTAAATGCTGGCTTAGTGCTGGAGACACAGAGAGAAGCAAGAGGACTGTGCTCACACTCGAGTTTCTGGGGCGGATATAGAGAGAGGTAAAATGAGAATTACAGGATAATGGGAGAAAATGATTTGGGGTAACACCAGGGTGCCATGGTATAGAGCAGCAGTCTTTGAATTGGGAGTGTGTGCCCCCAGGGGGTAGCAAGACTTCTAGGGGCGTGTGGACATAGTTCAGAATAGATAGTCAGATTCTCAACATCCATGTTTCTTTCTTCTTCTTAAAGTTGATCTGCTTGAGAACCTCCTTTTGGTGAAAGTAAAATGTTTCGTTTCTTTTGAAACATAAACAATATTCTCACATTGAGAGGAAAAGCTGTGGAGATACTGAAGTGACTTTGGAGGGCAAAAGAAAAAAAAGGAATTACAGTATATAAACTTCCCAGTTGTTGAAGAAAAGCTTGCCCTTGTATTTTTTTTTCCCCCAAAGGATGATGATGAGAGCTGCCGATAAGATGGATACTTAAGCTCCGTATGTATCCATCATATCACGTTTTAATTGAAACCTGCCGTTTATAATACATAAGAAATTACAACCTTCGCCACTATTTAAGTTTATGATGAAAAGTTGCAGAATAGCACATGGAAAACACACAAAGCAGCACATGGTTTTTAAATGATCTTAGGCGGGGCGCCCAGCTTCTGTTTCGGGCTCAAGTCATGATCTCACAGCCAATGGGATTCGGCGCCCCCATCAGGGTCCGCGCTGGACGTGACGCCTGCTTGGGATTCTCTCTCCCTCTGCCCCTCCCTCCACTGGGTGTGCTCTCTTTCTCTCTCTCTCCCCCCTCTCTCAAAAATAATAAATAAATAAATAAATAAATAAATAGACTTTAAAATGATTTTAGGTGATCAAAGCAAAGATATTTGAAGATCATGCTGGAAAAGGATGGATATCTACATTAACCACCAGGATTGGGCGACGAACGGGAAGGAGTACAGTTGGTAAAGGTGGACCGGAGGAGACGGTGACTGAACAGCTTGGAAGGGCGAATGGTGGCTGCCATGGCGGAGCATGGGAGAACTTTCTTGAGGGGGACCAGCATGTGCCACACCTCAGAGGCAAAGGAGAGCCTGGAACATTTAGGTAGGACAGTCATACAGCGTAAACACAGGCAAATGGTGGAAAATGAGACGGGGAAGGATGGGAGAGATTCACCTGAGGAAAAAAACTACCTACCTTAGCAAAGCCACCTCATTCTCTTTGTCACGAGTCTGGGCTCAGGGTGGTGGTTGAAATGGGCTTGAGCCCAGTGAACCCCAGCTCCATTCCTATTATCTGCAAGACGTTAGATATATGGTCCTCTGGTCTTTGTTTCTGTATCTGCAAAACAAGGAACGTTCAGGGTACTTACTTCATAGAGCTGTTCTAAAAATTAAATAAAGAAAACCTACCGTAACGCATTTGGCACGGTGACTGTGAACATAATAAACACTAGGAAAAATTGGCTGTTTATATTATTTCTAACACCTTAACCTGATGCTATCATCCTCTGCTTCAAATCTTTGAATTATTACTTTTTGCCTTCAGTCTACAAAGCCAAACTCTCTAAAGTTATCTGAGCCTCCCCCTCCCTATTTTTTAGTGGAAACACCTATCCAGCTGTCTCCCCAGAAAAGAAGTGAGAGAAGTGATGAAGTAACATCACCACGAGCAAGTTAAACTGTCACAGATGATGCTGCGTGAAGGGGCCTGGTGACCTCCTCTAAGTCAGGAAATCAGGGACTCTGTCCCTGCACCCAGCTCTGTCCCCCACCCCCACCCCCACCTCTCTGCTGTCCCAGTCTCATGCTCCATACAGTTAGGGCCTGAGATGTCAAATCTTCGATGAACTCATTCTAAAATGATGCAGTAAAGAGGCAACATCATCCAATTCTGAAATGACAAGCCTTTACTGAGGGATACTCAGTACAGTGAAATAGAGAGAGGGAAGTTAACAAGTGATTTTGAAATATGTGGTTGGAATTGCCCCAGTCAAAATATCTTTTGGTTCCTTTTTGCTCCTTTTTTTTTTCTATTTTATTTTATACTCTTTGAGGGAGAAGCTTTTCAGATGGGGGCAGAGCAGCCATTATCATTAGACTTAACCGTATCTTTCAATGTTGCCTCCCTACTTTCCTCTCTCTGCTGGCAGGGAGGAGGCTACTGGCTTTGTCTCACAGATGGCTAGAAGGCCTGGAACCTGGCATGTGTAATGTCCTGACCCTAATCACAGTTCTCTGTGTGTATGCTCAGGCACAAGTGTGTGTGTGTATGTGTGTGTGTGTGTGTGTGTGTGTAGGGAGGGGTTTCCGCGGAAAGTGGCAGAACTCATCTCTGCCCCAACAAACTTCATATGTCACCCATGATACTCAGACTATGACCATAAACACGGAGAGGCAGAGGACACGTTCAGATACATCCTGGGAGTCTAATCTAAAAAAAAAAAATAATTCCTGATTAAGTGAAACAATCAGGGAAAATAGATATCTAAGAAAATGCCCATATCTCTAGCTTTGGTGACTAAATGGATAGCTATACCATTCAATGAGACAGGAATTATGGGCTTAGTGATTTAACTTATATATTTGAGGTCCTTCCACAAGATAGTTAAATAGAGAATGTTAGTAGGCAGCTGGATATATGGGTCTGAAGAACAGGTGTGAGATCAGGGCTTGGGGTACTGAATTGGTTGTAATTAAAACTTCTAGCTATTGACAAGCTTGCCCAGGTAGAGTAGATGGTGTTGAGAAAAGAAGAGCTAAGACAACCCTATGAAATTGCATCATGTAAAGATAAGAAGCCACAAAAGAATCGACAGAAGGTTAGAGTGAAAACCCCAGAGAATATTATCTGAGTAACTTAATAGAAAAACGACAGTGAAATGTGAAAGAGGTGGCAAACAGGACTCATTCATTCACTGATTCATTCATTCATCAAACAACAAATGCCTAATATGTGCCAGAGATTGTTCTAGATGCTGGGGACAGAGGTAAATATGAAACCATCTTGCGCTCAGGGAACTTTGTTTATTGAGTAAGACAGAAAGGAAAATAGACACTTACAATATAAGATATAAGGAATAAATGAGGGTGTCCTGTGATGACATGAGCACGACTGGGCCTCAGGGACAGCAGTTTCAGTGGAGTGACAAGGGCAGATATAAGCTTACGCAGCTGCTGCATTTAGGAAACTTGGTTCTCAGCAAATAAGACACTGAGAGTGATAACTAAGGATGAACACGGGTGGGGAGAGGTGTTATTTTTGGAGATAGAAAGAAATAGCGTGGGTTTATTCGGGAAAGGGAGCGATAAGAAATCAGAAATAAGGGAGAGGGCAGGTGGGGAGGAAATTGGATTCCAGAGTACAGGTGGACCGAGTAGCCCTATAGGGAAGGAAAGCCTGTCTCTCTTAGAGATAGCTATCCCGAAGAGAATGGATGGATGAATGGACAGATGGATGGATGGATGGACGGGCGGGCAGATAAACTTTGAAACCAGAATGATTGTGTTTTAAGTGCTAGAAATGATCAATCAGTAGATAGAATTATTAATCGCATCTTTCCTCCCCCCATTCATGAAAAAAAAAAAAAAACAGTGAGTAAATGGATTCACTTGAATGAGCCACCTCAAAGACCTTTCAAAGAATCTCATCAACTTTGCTGGAAATACTTTAATCAGCAGCCTGATACATGGGAACTGGGTCTGTGGGGCTCTGCTGGGAAGTGTTTGACTGCCTGGGCCACAGTTCTCCCGAAGAGGGGGGCTTTCTCATATCAGCAACCATGAGGCACAAAGGTCACCAGGCCCGAGGAAGCAATACATCCCTTTCCTCCCCACACGTTTCCTCTGTCACATTAGCAGTCAGCCCTTCTGCTGCTACTGCTTCCTCGAAACTTGTTCCTTGAAGGTCACCGATGACATCTTTATTGCTAATTCAAATGGCCTTTTCTTCCACCTTATTCTCATCATCCCCCATAGTCTATTGTTTATCCAAGTCATTTCAGTGTCTCTGACACAGCTGACCTCTTTCTGAAACTCTCTCTGGCTTCCATGATACTGCAGTACTGTGATTTTCCTCTGACTTGTGAGTAAAGGGTAATTCCTAGAGGATGGAAAAATAACGTTGGCAGTGTAACTCAATGAAGGATGTATTTGTGCTTGTCCTCGGGATGGTTGCAAGGCCCAGCAAGATCTGACCTCCTCTTCGGCGAATCTGCACTCGCTCCATCCCAGCCACACTGTCCTCTCTGTCCTGCGATCTCAGCAGACACACCTTTAGCATTTTCTCTGCCTGCTGTGCTCTCCTGTGATAGCCCTGTGACTCACTCCTGCACTTCTGTGTATCCGTTTCCTACATGTTTCTGAGACTATTCAATTCTGCTCAGAAAGTTATGAAAACCAATGAGAAGGCTAAAACTCCTAAGATACGCTAAGTATAGTAAGGATCCTATGAGACATGTTAAAGATAAACTGAAAGTGAGATATATGATTTTTGAAGCATGGGCTGATCAAAAGCGTTATTTCTACAAAGAAAGGGATGGAAGGACCAAGTAGCCAGGTACTGATCATGTCACCTGCAGGTTGATAGCTACGTAATCTCAAATTGGCCACCCCTTGGCGATATGCGTTATGGTCCCCACTCTGGCTCCACATGTTTTCTGCCCAAGAGAACCAGAAAAAGCTCATCGCTGCTCAACAGGCTAGTACATGAGCCATAGCTCTTGGCCAAGAATACTTAGTCCGGAGTCTCTCTGCTATTGGTGCCAGGCACTTTCTATCTGCTGAGGCTCTGGGTTAAGTTCAAGTGCAGTCCTTATAACCTCACTCTGAGGGAGAAGGCTTCTGGGGGGAGGAGTATTAATATTGCATAACCCGGGACTCCCATATTGTAAGCCTCCTACCTTTATACATTTCCGTAAGTATGTTAACCTATACCATTTCTTTACTTCTGCTGCTTTCCATGTGTTTCACTTTGATCTGATAATTTAGATGACTGAAGCATCTGAATTTGGCCTGTGAACCTTTCTGCTCCACCACAGAATAGCTGCCCTGGTACTTGCAGGTTCCCAACGGGTCAAGGTCATTTCCCACAACCGTCTCCAAGTCTTTGTTTAAATGTCACCTTCTCAACGAGGCCCACCCTGACCACTCTATTTAAAGTTGCAGTGCCCATGACCAACCCCCTTATTCAACTCTCTTGTTTCTTTTCCCCTTAGCAGATAGCATTTTCCAATATTTGTCATTTACTTATTTATTATGTTCATTGCTTATTGTCTGCATCTCCCACAGAATATACATCCTGTTGGGTTTTGTCTGTCATTCAGTGATAGACCGCATTCATAAAACAGTGCCTGAAAAATAATAATCACTCAAAAACAGTTGTGTGGAGTTGTCACATACCAGGTACGAGTTAAGGAATGGTGTAAGTGCTGGGGTATACAGGTCGGTGCTCACAAAGGTGTGAAAGTCAGCATCAATGGCAGCGTTGAGCAACAACCACGATGACAAGTTTATAGCGCACAGTCACAGGAAAAGGCTAAACAGCCAAGGGTAATTTCAGTGGAGAAGACAGGAATGCAAGGAAAGTCTAATAACAATCTTTGGATGTATAGGAAAATGTCGAGGGGAGGCTTAGCTTTTGTCTCCTCTATCTAGTGGACTACTAGAAGAAATAGTAGATTTATAACGGGTTTTATCAAATTAATTTTTTGAGAACACCTCTTTCTAAATTTCGCTGCAATGCCACCGCTCATAAGGGCTAAAGAGACAATTAAGCAAAGCAAGAGGAGAGCAATAGAACAGGTCGAGGTACGGATCTTGCTGAACTGGAAAGCCCCCTCACCCATGAAAAGAGACAGCAACCCCTCCTTGACTTCAGTCAAAAGTTGAGATATAAGAACGTGGGCCCAATGTCGCCATATTCAGGCATGCTAGGAATCCAAATTCTTGTGTTTTTTTTTTTTTTTTTTTTTAATTTCTTGATTTGCACAACTCTGAGCTGGACAAAACACACTATTGTGGCCTGACAGTGTAGGACATCTGGATTATATTCCAGACCCTCTGCCTCCCTTCCCAACTGATGTGACTCGTTCTCAGCATGGCCGCCTCTACCCTGTACTCTCAACACCTTCGCGCAGCCATGCTGTTCCTCACAAGATTACCCTGGATGGAACTGAACCCACCCTTGCCCATCTTTCTATCCCATCTCTCTGGTTCTTCATTTCTTAAAGACACTCAGGTCAAGACCCGCCATACCCCCAACAATTTCTCAATCACTCTGCGCTACAGCAATGTGTCTTGTAATTTTTATGGCTTTTGAAATAAATCATCTACAGCCTCGGGACATTAGACACCTTTCCTATGTACCTGTGTTATTCCCCTAACTAGATCCTCAAGGGTTAGTGGCTGGCACCAGAGCATGCACAGTTCTTGGTGTTGGAAAGATCAGGTTTAATCTGGCCTTTGCCACCTACTATTAATGTGACACTGAGCCAGTGACATGAACCCTCAGCCTGTTTTTTCACCTATGGAATGCAAATAATACTTCTTCATAGAGATCCTGCAAAATTTAAATTAGATGAATAAAAAGTGGACATTCTCAATGGATAGAAATGTGTCTGGTACATAATAAGAATGCCACCAGCCTTAATTGTTTTCTTTTCTATTAAAAAAAATTTTTCTACTATTGATGTAAATGTCGCAGGCACTTTTATTCTGTTTCAGTCATTTTTCTTCTCCGTTTCACCAGAATGTTGGCCACAGTCCCCACGCACTGTTTCCATGGGCCTGTGAGTCTTTATGAACATCCCTAATCCCTAAAGAAACAGGTGCAGGGCTGGGCCAAGCCCTTGAGGCCAGCAGGATGGGGAACAGCACATCATCATCTTTGGCGAAGTTAGCAACCACTCCCATAAATCAGATTCTCTCGAACTAACAATTTCTGATAATTGAGTAGTGATTTTCTCAAAAACATCTTGTTCTTACTGTACAATGGCAAAAAAAAAAAAAAAAGTTTTCCATGACATGCATGTTAACTATAACGTGGTGGAATTGAACATGCTTGAATATGGAAGTCAATTTCAAGATGCTCTCGACAAAATGACTTGTGAAAGAACTGTACCAAGAATATTTGTCAATGGACCTTTTATTGGAGGTGCAACCGACACTCATAGTCATCAAAAAGAAGGGAAATTGCTTCCACTAGTTCATCATTATTATTTAAAAGTAAAGGGCGCCTGGGTGGCTCAGTTGGTTAAGCGTAGACTTCAGTTCAGGTCATGATCTCATGGTTCATGGGTTCGAGCCCTGTGTCAGGCTCTGTACTGACAGCTCAGAGCCAGGAGCCTGCTTCACATTCTATGTCTCTCTCTCTCTGACCTTCCCCCACTCACGCTCTGTCTCTCTCTCTCCCTCTCTCTCAAAAATAAAACAAACATTAAAAAAATTTTTTTTAAGTAAGAGGGAAGAATTTTAGTGATGTAGGTACTTATAACATTGCTAGTAAAATGTTAGTGATTTAAAATGAAAATCCCTGGGGAGCCTGTTAAGGCATTATATAAGTGTCTAACTCTTGATTTCAGCTCAGGTCATGATCTCATGGTTCTTGAGTTCAAGACCCACATAGGACTCTGCATTGACAGTATAGATCCTGTTTGGGATTCTCTTTCTCTCTCCTCCTCTGCCTCTCTCTATCTCTCTCTGTCTCTCAAAATAAATCAATAAACTTAAAAAAATTAAAAATGGTAATGCCCAATAATGCCTTTTGAATATTTGAGGATGCTTTAAAAATGTAAGTTATCTTCATGAAAAAGTTGTAAAACTCATGAACAATAAATTGCTGTGGAAATCTCAAAAGTGAACAAAGAGTCTTACTTTTTTGTACACTCTATGGTGCCTGGTATAAGTTTTTGCTCAACAGAACATTCACAATAAATTTATGTTGATTTGTTCCATACAGAGAACATTAACCTGGCTCTAATAAAGGCATTTATGCCTGGATTTAATACTTAGAGATTTCTCACAAGGATTTGAAGAACACACATTTCTCTGATGATCCAATGTGAGTTTTGCTCATAAACAAGACACCAAGATGAACAAAACTTTCAGGATTTCCTTCATTCCTGCAGTTAGAGTTTATCTAGAGCACTTGTTCTCGTATGGGACAGTGAAGACAAGTTTGCTCCCCCGGAGTCACTTGGCAATGTCTGGAGACAGTTTTGGTTGTCACAACTGGGGAGACAGTACAGGAATTTAGTGAATACATGCCAGGGATGCTGCTAAATATCTTGCAATGGAGAGGACATCCTTTCGCCCTCCCCCTCCCCAAAAGAGAATTATCTGGCCCACAATATCATTACTGTTAAGGTTGAAAAACCTCAATCTAAAGATTTTCAATGCTTGAGGCAATCACCACTCCTACAATCTCTCCCTTTCCAGAACTCTCTGCTATGCCAAATTCATTAGACAAAGGAGAGCAAGTAGCTGGGGTTAACAGTAAGCCAAGTAAGTAGTGGGTGGTCCACGGAGAATCAAAGAGCCAACTCTAAAAGAATTCTTCTCAGCTCTCGGACTCTAAGGAGTGCTCAACTGGTGGCAGGCTTTTCATTTCTGCGGCACCAAGGCATTGCTGCCTGTGTGTGTCTGATTATTCTCTTCTTGAATAATCTTTTATTTCTTCACTCAATTAAACGTGGAAACCAACGTGTGAAACCTCTTTGAAGGATACTAAATAAAGTCCTGAGTACAAGCTGATAAGTATGCTAATGTAAGACTCACTTAAAAGGACTAGAGCCCTTTGTAAAATGTAAATTCATTCTCATAGTTTCCCAAAGAGACAGATGCTTTTATAAGAAGGTCAAATGTCTATCTTATACTCACACTTCAAGGCTGTGAATAAATGTGGTTACAGCACTGGTTTCCTCTCTTGGAAATTTCCTACATCGGTTGCTTGGTTATTTCCTTTTCTTTAGTTAAATATAATCTAGCTGAATGTGGCCTTTTTTCTTTGTTCTTTTCCTTTTCCCTTTCATGGCCTCCCTTCTCTCCTTCCCTCCATCCCACTTCCTTTTTTTTCTTCCTCTGTTACTTCCTTCCATATCCATTCCTTCTTTTCTTTTCAATTATAGGAATAAGAAGAAAAATTATTAGCTATGGTTCCTTTATAGCTCTTTATCTTCTATCGAAGCTCTAGAAACAGGAATTAGTCATCCACTTAAAAAAAAAAACAAAAAAACATTGTGCTGCCATCTTGTGGTAAACTGAGATATTCAGCAAGTCAAATAAATGTAAAGTTCAGAATTAATGAAATACCTAAAAATGCACAGCTGAGCTGTTGGGGCTCTAGTTAACTGAGATTTGATGTTATCTCATCTCATGGTTTGGTAGTGAGGGCCCCAACCTAAGGCTGCCTCAAGCCCTATATTCCTTACTGCCCTCAGGGCCTGTGATTTCTCCCAGAAAGAAGGCGAATTTACTGTTCCTAGACTGAGCCTGGAAAACACTGAGTATAGAAGAAGACCCTTTACATAGGTTTATGGCATGTTTTTGGTCTTTAGAAGGAACTTCTCAGGTATTGAGTCTTTGAGTTCTTTTCTCTCAAGCCGTCCATGGAGATTTAAGACCTACTGTATTAACATTGGGGGATTGCCCCGTTTCGTCAGGATGTTCACACTGTAACCTAGATGAGTAACCAGGAGTCAAATGGTTTGGGAAAGACAGAAAACAACCCCAAAAGTTAGTGAGATATTCTAAAGGTCAAAATAGTATCTGTTCAATGAAACAATGCAAATGATATTGCCTTATTGTAGCAGGGGAGGCACACGAAAAGTTGATACTTAATGAAAGCTCTAAACAGTATGGATCCATCAGGTGATGGCAGGACCTCCAACTCAGCAGATCCAAAATGCAACGTATTCATCCATTTCCCCAACCCAAGCCCTCCCACCTCCATCACCACACACACACGCACACACAAACACTGCACCTAGAATATCTCTTTAAAATACAGATTTGATCATGTCCCTATCCCTAGAGTCCTTCCTTGGTCTCTCTTGTCCTCAGATTAAAGTATGAAATCTCCAACCCATATCTGATTCCCTGTCCACTTCTCTAGCACCCTATGCCATTTATATTTGTCTACCTTTTTTAAATGTTTATTTATGAGAGAGAGAGAGAGAGAGAGAGAGAGAGAGAGAGAGAGAAACACGGAATGTGAAGCAGGCTCCAGACTCTGAGCTGTCAGCACAAAGCCCGACACGGAGCTCGAACCCACAGACCATGCGATCGTGACCTGAGCTGAAGTCAAACGTTTAACCGACTGTCCCAGTATTTGTCTACTCATCTTTTCAGCGCTGTGCAGTCTGTCACCAGGTTGCTTCCCCTTCCCAACGGCACCTATAGTTCTCTCTTTTTAATGATCCTTACACTGGCAATTCCATTTTTTGTCCCTATTTGTCCTGTTACAAGAGGGTAGGGGCTATGGGCATTTTAGTTGCTACATATTGAATGCTCAGAAATATTTATTTAACTTCCCTCTGAACGTGGTTTTCAGCAACAGTGAAATAAGGTAGGACTCTAGAGTGGGGAAGACTAGATCCCTTGCCACAGTTTCCAGATCAGAAACAGGCGCAGTGAGCCTGAGAAACTTGAAGTTCCCCTCACTTGTCTAATGGCAGACCTAGAATCAGAATCCAGGTATCCCGACAAGCAATTCCTAGGACTGTCCGGGAGAAGAGATGGAGAGGTGGCGTGCTTCCTTTGGCATAAATATTGAGTGTGATAAAGAGGTTGAGGAATAAATGTATGTCTGGTCTGTGATGCCTCCATTAGTGTGAAGCATCTCCTATCTCCCTGTGCTCTGAGAGTTTACACTGAGTTCTGTGGTTCTCTTTGGTCAGAAGCTTTCAGTAGTTCAATTCTAAGAGTGTATCGTTGGAGAAGTTCACTTCAGAGTGATTCTCATGTGGTCTGGCGAAAAGAAAGAAAGCAACCATGTATGTTTTCAGTTTTTGCAGCCCCTTGATAAAACATTCGTCACTCTCCCCAACACAAAGATGAGGAAATTTCGGCCCAGAGAAGTGAAGTGACTTGGTCGGAAGCCCTGTGGGCAAATGAGCTGTGATGACTGAGGCCCTCAACAGTGGCCGTCTTTGTCTCCAGGGAGACCCTCAGAGCTGGAACTCCGGGTTCTTAGGTAACCCTGGGGGGATACAGAAGACATTCCTATTGTCAACTGTGAATTCACCCTTAGGAAAGAGCTCAAGTGGTGGTGTCCATTCCCCATCTGTGATATTGTGATTTATAATAAGAAATCTATGTATCCGGTCTTCCTCCCTGGTCCTGACACCTGAAACCCTTGTAAATGTTTGTTCTAAGAAGGCATCTTTTGTTCTAGGGAGTGGTTCTGGGAGGCCTCCTGGATGGCTGCTGGATGGAGGCTGGTCACCAGAAAGACCAGGCCCTGATTAGAAGCTTAAAATTTGTAGTCTCATCTCCTGCCTTCCACAATGGGGAGAGGGGCTGGAAATGGAGTTAATGATCCATCATGCCTACCTGAGAACGCTCCCATAAAATCCCAGTAGTAGGGGGTCCAGAGAGCTTCCAGGCTAGTGAACACATTCACACCAGGTGGGTGACACATCCCCATCTCCACAGGAACAGAAGCCCCTGTGCTCAGAACCCTCCCAGACCTCGCCCTACGTATCTCTTCATCTGGCTGTTCTTCTGTATCCTTCATCTTATCTCCTAATAAACTGGGAGGTATAAGTGTTTTTCTGAGTTCTGTTAGCTGTTCAAGCAAATAATTGAACCCAAGGTGGGGAGGTCATGGGAACCTCCGATGTGTAGCCAAGTCTGTCAGAAGTTGTGGGTAGCCTTGGGACCTACTACTTGTGGCGGGAGGTGGGGGTGGGGACAGTCTCCTGGGACTGAACCATTAACCTGTGGGATCTGATGCTATCTCTAGGTAGTGTCAGAATTGAGTTATATTGGAGGGCACACAGCTGGTGTTACAGAGAATTGCTCAGTGTGGGAAAACTCAACACACATTTGGTGACCAAAAGTGTCAAGTGTTATGAGTGTGATAGTCATGTGAGAGTAAAGGAGACATACAGGAGAGAAGACTGGGTGGTTCTCGTCTTCTTTTATTTTAATCTTTTTTTTTTTTTTTTTTTTTTGAGAGAGAGCGAGCATGCAAGCAGGGGAGGGGCAGAGAGAGAGAGGGAGAGAGAGAATCCCAAGCAGGCTCCGCATTCTCAAAGCAGAGCCAGACACAGGGCTCAATCTCACGAATTGTGAGATCATGACCCAAGCCGAAATCAAGAGTCCACGCTTAAACAACTGCGCCACCCAGGCGCCCCAGACTGGGTAGTTTTCTAGCTCACCATCACAGGCAGGAGCCAGACCATAAGGCAAACCATATTTATACAGACTTTGTTGGATTCTAGAAGCTCCGTAGCACGACAATTTTAGTTATCTGTGATATATTTATTTGTCTTATATATTTGTGAGACACAATAAATCTTTTAAAATCACGGGGCGCCTGGGTGGCTCAGTCAGTTAAGCGTCCGACTTCAGCTCAGGTCACGATCTCACAGTCCGTGAGTTCGAGCCCCGCGTTGGGCTCTGGGCTGATGGCTCGGAGCCTGGAGCCCGCTTCCGATTCTGTGTCTCCCTCTCTCTCTGCCCCTCCCCCGTTCATGTTCTGTCTCTCTCTGTCTCAAAAATAAATAAACGTTAAAAAAATTTTAATAAAAATAAAAAATAAAATCAAAACCACCTGAGGACTTAGCTTCAGAGATGACTAGGAAGGGAGGAAGCTGGAGAGGAGGTAAGGTGGCCTGACCCTCAGGGGACAGTAGGGATCGGGAAAGCAGGCTGAGTCACCGGAGCCTACAGTAAAGGAAGAATGAAAGAACCCAGAGGGGCATGTGTGTCTGAAAAACAAAAAGCCTGGTCTGAGTAAGAAGTGGAGAAGCTGTACGAGGTTCTCTGGCAGGTGCAGGGTCAGTGATGGTAGAACTAGGGTTCACACCTATGTGGGAACAACCAGTAAACCTCTCACAACCTGTTTCCTATAAAGGGACGCTTGGTGGATGCCAGATCTGCTACGTGACTGGTGTACTGACTGTAAAGGGTCAGGGTCATTTGAGCGCATGGTTGTTTCTGTGCAAGGCCACAGGGACGGTGACATCTGATACAGTTGCGGCAACCTGTCACTAGAACTCTTCAAAACTGAAGATTGCCCGTCTCCCAGCCTGGATGACCGGTACAAGAGTGAAAGAAAATAACTTTAAAGAAAATAACTTTTGAGGCCCTCCAGTATCAACCTTTCTGCTACCCCAACCTCCAAGAAAGCCATTAGAACTTGGTCCCACAACACGGCCTCCCCTCTATAGATAAACCTCCCTGCATCTACTCAATGCCCATGCCACTTTCTCTCTTCCTTATACTTCCCTGGTAAAACCCAATCCTGGTTAAATCCAACCCTCTGTCCCTCTGTGCCTGCAACCCTGCAGCTGCACATGGCTGGAAAAACCACTCAACGATGGCTGCTGATCTTATTTTAAATTCACGGCAGCAAAGGTCTAAGGTTCTCTTAGGCCCATAGTAGCCGAAGCCATTCTATCGTATTTCCTTAGCCAGCTCACCCTTGGGACCTTTTAGATGGCTGTCGTACCCCTCCTCTTCTCTCTTCAACCTTCCGTCACATTCTCTCCCTTCCTGATTCTCCGCTGAATGCTTCGTTTCCCATTTCATGGTGCAAGTTGAAGTAACCAGAAGAGAAATCCCACACGCTGCCACTTCTGCATCCACCCACCTGTTTCTGTTCCCAAATACTTTGCCTCCTTCTGGAACTCTGGGTGAACAGTCTGTGGTCTGATCTAAGGCCAGCTTTTACACCGTGTCCCGTGTCTTTTCACCTACTGGAGAACACCATTATCCCTTTATCTTCCTCATCGCTCACCTCCTACCTCTACTGGATCAGTCCCATCAGCATTGACACACGTTGTTGTATCACTCCTGTCGTGCACACACACACACACACACACACACACACATTTTGAAATTCCCTTTCTCCTCTAGCCATTATCCCATTTCCCTTCCTTCTTTTATAACAAAATGCCTTAAAAGCATTTTTAATACTTTGTGATCACTTCCCCTCCCCTCATCCTCCCTGGAACCCACTGCAGTCAGGCTTCTGCCTGACCATTCCATTGCCAAGGTCAGAAACTTCCACGTGATTAAGCTCAATGATCACTTCACAGTCCTCTTGTCTGATCTGCCAGCCGTGTCTGCTATTCCTTTTCTGCCTTCTTGAAACACTTACTTCACTTGGCTTGCGGGCATAACTTCTCCATTTTCCTCCGAACTCGTTGGCCTCTCCTTCTTAGTGTCCATGGAGCTCATCCCCCATACACCCAACCTCTGGATGGTGGAGTGCCCCAGGGCACAGTCCTCTGACCTCTTTTACACTCTGTCAGTCCGCCTTCACCTTCTATGTGAACTTAGCTTTCAAAGTCACTGTAGGCCAGCGACTCCCACACTGACAACTCTAACCAGACCTCTCCTCTGAATTCCAGGCTCCTAAATCTACCTGTTGCATAATGGATCTCTGGATCTATGTCTCTGATAATCCATAGATCACAGTTGTTCTCTGCTTGGCCTCCAGAATCTCTCTGTGAGGGAAGCCCAGCTCTCCCATTCAGTAGACTTACGTGCAGGAAAGTGCTGACATATCAAGTCTGACTGCTATTATCAGAAAGGCCTCCTCACAAGGTTGGGCTTTGGTTGACATCTAGAAGCTGGGATATCAAGAGTGTTCCCTCATTTGATACTAGCTGGGAAGGAGCAGCCTACGTGAAGCTGGGCAGAAGCTGCCTACGAGCCCCCAACAAAAACCCTGGGCAGGGAGTCTCTAATGAGCTTCCCCGGAAGCTGTTCTTTGTTCGTGTTGTCACAACTCGTTGCCGGAGAAACTAAGTACATCCTGGGTGACTGTGTTGGGAGAAGACTCTTGGAAGCTTGTGCCTGGTTTCCCCATAACTTTACCCCATGTACCTTTTCCCTTTGTTCATTTTGCTTTGTATCTTTTCACTGTAATAAGTCATGGCCATGAGTATGACTATATGCTCAGTCCTGTGAGTCATCTCAGCAAATCCCTGACACTGGAGGAAGTCTCTGGAATGCTCAATATACACATATCTCTGGGCAAGTCACGCCATCTTTCTGTGCCTTTGTTTCCTCATCCGTAAAGTGGGAATAACCAACTCATAGGGTTGTTGTGAGGACTGAATGAGCTAATACATGTAACGAACTTAGAACAGTGCCTGGCTTATGGTAAACAGCCAGAAATATCATGTTATTTCAATCAGAAGTGTCCAAGAATGTACAATTAGATAATATAAGTCCCAGAGTAAAAACCTGAATATCTCTGATTTTGTTTTTTTTTGTTGTTGTTGTTGTTTGTTTGTTTGTTTTTTGGGGTCTTACTGTGAAAGTTATACTCTTGTCATATTGCAAACATTTAAGTTCCTTGGGACTCTGCATTTCAATACATTCACCTATCTGGAGTAATCCAATTCTGTAAGCCTTGTATTGGTTTCCCTACAGAAAAAAGTGATTAGAAGTTCATCAGTCAGTTTGTTTTCCTGAATAGTCACATAAGTATATGACACATTGAGTCCGTTAGAATATAACTTCAAGGGGTGCCTGTGTGGCTCAGTCAGTTAAGCGTCCGGCTTCGGCTCAGGTCATGATCTCGCGGTCTGTGGGTTCGAGCCCCGCGTCAGGCTCTGTGCTGACAGCTCAGAGCCTAGAGCCTGTTTCAGATTCTATGTCTCCCTCTTCCTCTGACCCTCCCCTGTTCATGCTCTCTCTCTCTCTGTCTCAAAAATAAATAAATATTAAAAAAAAAAAGAATATAACTTCAAGACATTTCGTTGACTATGATCTATTGAACGTTTTTATTCTATAAGGCATTGTACTAGTAACATAGGTCAGAGATAGTTGTTTAAAAGCTTACACATTTATAGCAGTCTTCGATTTCTCTTACTAAGCATTTGTGAAGGCTACTCTCTGCAAAGCTCTATAAAGGCACCGTGTTGCTGTGAAAAGCCATTTTGTGTTTCAGACTGTGACTAATGGACCTTCCCACTTAGCAAATAGAAGCTACCAGCCTGCTTCCTCCAGACTGCAGAAAATTCTAGGTAGAAGGACTTCTAGTTCATTTCTCAGATACACACACACACACACACACACACCCCTTCACACACAAAGCAGAGGAGTAAAGCCCATTAATCCTGATTAAGCTTGCATTGCTGCACCACAAATTCTCTCTCTCAGGTCTTCTTCAGAGCCCTCTCTCATCTTCTCGGTCAAGACCAGGAATGACCCATCTTTTCACTTCTCCACGTAAAGCATTTGAGAATATTTACTGATTCAAAAACTTATTCTCCAGAGGCACCTGGGTGGCTCAGTCCCTTAAGCATCTGGCTCTTGATTTCGGCTCAGGTCATGATCTCACTGTCGTGAGATCGAGCCCCATGTCAGACTCCACATTGAGCGTGGAGGGGATTCTCTCTCCCTCTCTTTCTCTGCCCTTCCCCCCCCCACAAATAAATATTAAACATTAAAAAAAAACACTTATTCTCTGGGGAAGCCTTGTCAATGTGATCATTTCTTTATGCCCTCAAATAAGGAGCCCCAATCTATGAGTTTCCTTTTACTCCTGGTCCCCTTTTTCTATTTCTCATGCAGTAAGCAGGTAGTTGGGTTGCCAGAACCTGGGCTGTGAAATCAGTCTGTAGGAGCCCTTCAGTTCTGATTATAGTCAGTAGGGGGCACCTGGGAAGAGAGGAAAGGAGGGCAAGTGTCCACCCTCAGATGGCACTGTTTACCAAACACCAGCATTCTCTCATCTTGAGAAGGAAGATGCCACTGAGGTTTGAGTTTAGAATACAGTGTTTTGTGTAACGAATCAAAGACAACTTTTTACTGGTCCTAGAAGGTCCTGATTCTCGCCCTCCTCCACCTCCATTTATTCTCAACATAACAGCCAGTTATTCTTTAAAAACTTAAGTCCAGAAGCGCCTGGGTGGCTCAGTCAGTTAAGCATCCGACTTCGACTCAGGTCATGATCTCGCAGTTCATGAGTTCGAGCCCCGCGTCAGGCTCTGTGCTGACAGCTCAGAGCCTGGAGCCTGCTTTGGATTCTGTGTCTCCCTCTCTCTCTGGCCCTCCCCTGCTTGCACTCTGTGTCTCCCTCTCTTTCAAAAATAAATAAACATTAAAAAAAATTTTTTTTAAACAAACAAAAAAACCTAAGTCTGAACACATCACATCTGTGGTCAAAGCCTTACAATGGCTCCAAATCTTCATTTGAGTAACAGCCAAAGGCTTAGGGCAGCTACAAGTCCCTGGATGACCTGCCCCCCACTTACTCTGACCTCATCTCCATCTTGCTCGCTCTGCTATAGCCCATATGGTTCTCAAACACACCAGGCATGTTTCCTGTCTGCTTTCAGCCCAGCTATTTACTCCTCCTGGATCTCCTTCCTCAGCACCCACGTGGTGGTGCCCTCACTCCTTAATGTTGATGTTCAACCCAGGAACTTCTGATTCATTTCACCCTGCTTTACTTTTCTCCACGGCTCTTGTCTTCATCTGACACACTATCCGTTCACTCAATTATTTGCTTATTGTCACTCTTCCTGGGTAGAATGGCAGCTTCAGAATGAAAGAGACTTTGCCTGCTTTGTTCATTGCTCAGTCCCCAGTACCTACAACAGTGCAGGTCCGTGATAGGTACTCAGGAAGTCTTTACAACATGAATGAATACATGAATGAATATCCAAACACTAACAAGTTACACAATTTAAGTCCTGTTTCACAAATTGATATTCAAGCACTGAGTCTCCAAAACAGGACAAGAAAACAGATCAGTGAAAAAGCCAGAGGAAAGTTAACATTTCTTGAGAATGCCTTTGTGTATAGAACCTGAAGTCTCTTTCAAAATTGAGTTGGTGGGGCACCTGGGGGGCTCCGTTGGTTAAGAGTCCGACTGTTGGCTTTGGCTCAGGGCATGATCTCACTGGGAGTTCGAGCCCTGCATCAGGCTCTGTCAATGCAGAGCCTGCTTGGGATTCTGTCTCCTTCTCTCTCTACCCCTCCCCCACTTCCTCTCTCTCTCAAAATGAATAAAAATAAACTTAAAAAAACAAAAAAACTGAGTTGGTAACAGAGTGTTAAAGGATCCTGAAATTCCTACAATGGGGAAGTCACAAGTCTCGAGAGATCCCGATTTACATAAGTACCAGGTGCTAAGGCTGGAAATCCTGAGCACTAAATTCTTTCAGCTCAGCCAGTCTTCCCTGGAAAATCCATCTTACATTTGAGTTAAGGTCAAGGGACAGATGTCAAATATGTTCTCCCATTGTCCCCATACTTGTCAGATAAAATGCCTCCATTTCTGTTTCAGAAATAACAACAGTCATAACTGCAGCATGGACATGACTTCGAGGATAGGTTTTGGCAGGGGAGGGAGGTGCAGAGATAGAAAGAACTGAAGAAACCATGTCACAAGTCACAAAAAGAAATAGATGTCTAGTTCAGCGGTTCCGTCTGGTTCGTGAGCATTTATTAATCACCTTTAGAGCATCAGGCATCACGCTAGGCACAGAGTAATCAGGGATGAATTAGAAATGAGGTGTTAGAATAGACACATCAACAGATCATCATGTTAATAGGATGGGCTCAGTGCTGTGAGCGAGTCATGATGCAGTCAATGAGGAGGAGGAGATTTCCCCAGTGCTGTTCTCTGTGCTCCAGACTGAAATGTCAGGTCCAAAGTTTTAAGTTTTATTAAGAAAAGGACAGACTTTAGAATCAGGTCCGCCATGCAGGTGCCCCTAAGTCAAATTTTTAATAAGACTTTATGGTTTCAAAGCACCTAGGTTCACAGCAAAACTGAACTGAAATTGCAAAAAGTTCCCCTGTACCCCTCTCCCTTACATGTTCATAGCCTCCCCCGCTGTCATCATCCCTCACCAGAATGGTACATTTGTCACAATTACTGAACCTACATTGATATGTCATAATGACTCCAAGTCCATAGTTTACCTTAGGGTCCCTCTTGGTGGCTTTGACAAATGTATAATGACATACATCCATCATTAGAATATCAGGCAGAGTATTTTCGCTGCCCTAAAAAGCCCCTGTTCTATGCCTCTTCATCCCTCCCCCCGCAGCCCCTGGAAACCACTGATCATTTTACTGTCTCCATAGTATTGCGTGTTCTAGAATTTCCTATAATTGGAATCGTACACTATGTGGAACTTTTGGATAGAAAAATAACAAATCACTATGATGTACCTCTGAAATGAGTAGGATATCGTATGTCGATTATCCTTCAATCAACAAATAAAGTAAAATCCGAGATCATTTTTTAAAAAGAATAAAAAAGATCCCACTACACATACACTACCAACTATATTTGCTGCGTCCTGATTCTGAGGAAATTGGGTCTATCGTGTGAATTTGAAATGATAAAATTCTATCAATCAGAATATTTAATAAAAATACTATTTTCCCCATCATATCAGAAAACCCAGTTTCCTGTTTAGAACACACAACATAGTTGGTAACATCGTGTCATGCATACTGGTGGGTTTCTCCACTTCCTGTCCAGAAGGGAAGCTCAGGAAGTGTCTTGATTTAAAACACGGTGCATCTCTCCTGGCGTGGGATCCTGAAATTTCACATTAGCTGATGAATTAGAGGCCGGTGTTTATTCCAGAAAGTAAAATCATTTTGTTGACAATGAGTATGAGCATAACATATCATGTCTTTAAAGGCAGTTTCATCTGAAGGCAAGAACAGCTTTCAACCGGATGTAACTAGTCATTTACAAAGGACTGTATACTTTTTCTTAGAGGAAAGTTATACCACATTCCTGGTTCTTCTTTGTCCATCTGTGAACATTAACCAAGCTCAATAACAGCGCTCAAAGAAAAGGATGCCAAGTCCTTGTGAACGGAAGGGGTCCCGAGGAGGTAGTAAGAAAATTGCAATTTAATGAGATACATTTACCTCATGGAACACCAAAACATGGCAATTCGTTCATGCACGTATTCATCCGTTTTTTAACAAATAATTTTGTAATGTTTTATTTTATTATTGAGATATAACATATTTTAGAGTGTATCATAAAAATTGCAGAGTTTTGCAAGTTAGGCAAATATATAAATGATACTGTATGTGAAACTGTATTGAAGCCTATCCACCCAAGTACCCATGTCATAGAAGAATCTATGTCATCCCTTAATGTTCTCTTCCTCTCAAGTGTGCCCTCCTTGAAAAATATGTATTTTAGAACAAATTCTAGTTTACAAATACAGTTCACAATTCCCTTTTGCTAAAATAGAAAGAAAGAAAGAAAGAAAGAAAAGAAAGGAAGAAAAAAGAAAGAAGGAAAGAAAGAAAAAAAGAAAAAGAAAGAAAAAGAAGGAAGAAAGAGAGAAAGAAAGAAGGAAAGGAAGAAAGAAAGAAAAGAAAAGAAAAGAAAGGAAGAAAAAAAAGAAAGGAAGAAAGAAAGAAAAGAAAGAAAGGAAGAAAAAAGAAAGAAATAAGGAAAGAAAGAAAAAAGAAAAAGGAAGAAAAAAGAAAGGAAGAGAGAAAGAAAGGAAGGAAGAAAGAAAGAAAGAAAAAAGAAAAGAAAGGACGAAAAAAAAGAAAGGAAGAAAGAGAGAAAGAAAGGAAGGAAGGGAGAGAAAGAAAGAAAGAAAGAAAGAAAGAAAGAAAGAAAGAAAGAAAGAAAGAAAGAAAAAGATTTGATAAACTAAAGTGCTCCTAATTGCAGTTGCAAGACGATTTGGGACGTCGCCTCAGTGCGAGCCTGCCTCCAGATGGCGCCAGAGTACAGCAGATGTCTACCGTCATCTCTAACCAAGTCGAATAAAAATGGGTTTTCCTGCCATCAAATGGACACTTACCTACAGAGACGTAAATTGTGGCTTGTTCATCTCTACATTATTTTCATAAATTTGAAACATTGCACTTTATATTATCGATAATCTGGCTCTTTGGCCCAATTTTAAGAGGAAAGAATTGTGAATGGTGATGTTTTCCTGACAATAACTTCCTGTAGGTATCAGCTATTCACATGTGTCTGTTTTATAATCCACGCTGATTCTAAGAGCGAGGGCATGTTTCATTCCTTTTTGTATATTTCCCCAGCTGCTAGCTAAATAGAGCAAGTGCCCAAGAAGGCCCCGATTCGTTGATAAATGATGCAGAGAAAAGAAGCAGCACAGTTTAAAACCAAAAAAAAGCCAGAGGCTGTTGTGATTATGGAAACTACAGCAAAGTGGAATGCAGGGAAGTTGCTTAGTAAATTTGAAATACGTATGTGGAATTGCGCAATTAAAAATGCCCTTGGGGCACCTGGGTGGCTCAGTCAGTCGGTTTAGTCCTCCGACTTCAGCTCAGGTAGTGATCTCACGGTCCATGGGTTCAAGTCCCATGTCGGGCTCTGTGCTGACAGCTCAGAGCCTGGAGCCTGCTTGGAATTCTGGGTCTCCCTCTCTCTCTGCCCCTCCCCCACTCATGCTCTGTCTCTGTCTCAAAAATAAATAAACATTAAAAAAATCAAAATTTTAAAAACTGCCCTTGATGGGGTGGTGGTCATTGTATTTTGGTTTTAAAATGCTATTTTATAGCAATGATGTCTTCTGAGAACTTGCAGGAATCTACTTTCCAGCCAGCAGAACAAATCAAGGGACTGTGTCCAACTCACATAGTTTACCCACCAGTGCTCAGGGAAGAGCAAATCCTCAGTACTTAGTAGATGAGTAAATGAATGAATGAATGAATGAATGGGTGAGTGATAAACAACCAGAGAAAGTCTTACGACGCTAGTAGGTTCTAAGTTGTAAGTCCTGGAACAAGTTGCCAGCCATCTTCCTTTATGGACTGATCAATTTATTTTGATTTCCAATATTTCTTCTTATATTATATGGTTATGTTACCTAATGTGGTTTTCTCTATTGATCACATCTATCCCCAAATAACATGTGTTCCACTATCACATCTTCTCCAAGGGTCATCTCTTTTCCTAGATAATATAATTAATGAAACTGGAAGAATTCAGGACTGCTTTTTAATTTAGCTTACTGTATATTAAAGTGTACTATAGAAATTTCCGAGTTTCACAAATTATGCAAACATACAAATGATACCATATGTATGCAAATGATACCATTGTATGCAAACATACAAATGATACCATATATGGGACAGGACTTAAACGTATTATGTCTGACCAAATGCATTTAGAAGCATCCATGACATATTCCTTTATGTTTAGCGTGTCCTCTTAACTCATTACATCCCTAAAGAACGATGTGTTACTGGCCAGCTGCAGCAGGGAAGGGCGTGGGGTTAATCATTTTAATTTTTAAAACTATGAGTCAGTCTCTGGGCTCCCATTAGCTGAGCTTTTCTTTCTAGAGCAACTTCAGGTTTATGCTGTGTTCAGCAAACATGGATTGAGTTGCCTTCAAATATTAAATATTTATCCTCTGAGATGGGACCTTAAGAAGCACTGGTGATCAACTGTGCCTCATGGTCACCCAGATTCAAAAACGAAGGAGTAGCTTAGCTCTGAAATTGGGGGTGGGCGGGAACATAATAATGGCGTGCTTTATACCTGACATTCCATTGGTGGGGCCATTGGAAAGGCATTGATTGCTCCTGGAGAGAAATGCATCGTAAATGAGGAACATTAAGAGGGTGTTCAGCCACTCTGCCTTTAAAATATCGCAACAATACTCTTATTTTGGCTCGTCTTCAGCAAACTGCTGAGCAACGGAGTCAAATTCAGATAGAATCGTATAAAAGGATCTATGGAATCTATTTTCCGGCCAGGCTTTCTCCCTGTTCCGTTTGAACTGTCATCTTCTTCCTTCTGCAGCCTCTCGTTTTTTGAGAACATTCCCTCCCCCCTACTGCAGGCTTTCTCAGTCTTTCCCTTTTCTCTAATGTCAATGAACCAACAGGCACAGAGGGCGGGTCTCGAACTTGAAGGCTTCGCAGATATTTTGAGGGTACTTGTTAAAGCAGCAGAGGACTGGCCCCACCTTACACCTGCCAGGGGAAGCTCTGGGGGTGGGGCTGGGAATCTTCATTTTCAATAAGCCACAGGCTCAGTTCTGATGTGTAAGTGGGAGCTAGAGCCGTGACCTATTTTCCCTCACACTCTTCATTCCTCTGTCCACTCCCCTTGGCCAAGGAAGGAGTGATTTACAGGGGGTGCTTCTCGAATTTTATTGTGAATTGAATCACCTGGGAATCTCGTTAAAATGCAGCTTTGGTCCGGGGCGGGGCCCGAGCTTCTGCGTTTCTCACGAGCTTCCGACTGGCGCGGCTGCTCCGTGGACCACGTTCTGAGGGGCAAGGACGTGGGGCAGGAAATCTGTGACCTTTTACAGAACGCCCCCATTCCTCCTCACTGGGGAAAATCTCATCCCATCTGATGCAACAGTGAAAATGTTCCCACTTGGGCTTACGATGTAGGTTTGCCTGTTGAGCAATAAAGTCCGAAGGCCGAACATGCGCGTGCCGTACCATGGTCTAATCAAATAAAACCTCCGGCAAAATTAGCTATCATTTCACTAATGATAGCATTTCACCAATGAGGTACCGTAGGGTAATTAGGCACCACTGCCGAGCAGGCCACATAATTGACATAATTAATATTGCTTTTCTACAAATCCCATCTTTAGATGTCCTCTTCTCATTCCATCATGTTCTTCCCAATGACGAACTCACACGATGGTGTGAATAAGTTTAAACTGGAGGACAGGTGATTTTGTGAAGCCATCTTGTTTTTGACATCGGGAATGGCGCAGGAAAATAGCAAGGTGTTTGAAAAGTAAGTCATTCAAAGGGCTAGTATCCAGAATCTATAAAGAGCTCACCAAACTCCACACCTGAAAAACAAATAACCCAGTGAAGAAATGGGCAGAAAACATGAATAGACACTTCTCTAAAGAAGACATCCGGATGGCCAATGGGCACATGAAAAGATGCTCAACGTCACTCCTCATCAGGGAAATACAAATCAAAACCACACTCAGATATCACCTCACGCCAGTCAGAGTGGCCAAAATGAACAAATCAGGAGACTATAGATGCTGGAGAGGATGTGGAGAAATGGGAACCCTCTTGCACTATTGGTGGGAATGCAAACTGGTGCAGACGCTCTGGAAAACAGTGTGGAGTTTCCTCAGAAAATTAGAAATAGGTCTACTCTATGGCCCAGCAATAGCACTGCTAGGAATTTACCCAAGGGAGACAGGAGTGCTGATGCATAGGGGCACTTGTACCCCAATGTTTATAGCAGCACTTTCAACAATAGCCAAATTATGGAAAGAGTCTAAATGTCCATCAACGAATGAATGGATAAAGAAATTGTGGTTTCTATACACAATGGAGTACTACGTGGCAATGAGAAAGAATGAAATATGGCCCTTTGTAGCAACGTGGATGGAACTGGAGAGTGTGATGCTAAGTGAAATAAGCCATACAGAGAAAGACAGATACCATATGGTTTCACTCTTATGTGGATCCTGAGAAATTTAACAGAAACCCATGGGGGAGGGGAAGAAAAAAAAAAAAAAAAAAGAGGTTAGAGTGGGAGAGAGCCAAAGCATAAGAGACTCTTAAAAACTGAGAACAAACTGAGGGTTGATGGGGGGTGGGAGGGAGGGGAGGGTGGGTGATGGGTATTGAGGAGGGCACCTTTTGGGATGAGCACTGAGTGTTGTATGGAAACAAATTTGACAATAAATTTCATATATTGAAAAAAAAAGAAAAAAAATAAAGTTGTGAGTGAAGAAGCCAAAAAAAAAAAAGAAAAAAGAAAAGTAAGTCATTAAAGAGAAGAACGTAAAGTTGGAGAAAGTAAAAACTCAAAACCTCCCGGATTCACAGTTTTGTCCAGACTGTCTTCCCACGTGCCTTTGAATGATACAGGCATGTCTGGGATAAATGGCTAACTTGAACATCTTCAGAAAGCCAGGGAGTAAACAGATCTGGACACCCACTGCTGACAGCGAGTTGGGAGGGGGACAGGTGTTGATACTAAGTGTATTGATGGTGAAACACCCATATAAAAAGGAACTTTGCACAAACATACCTTGCATCGGGGCACCTGAGTGGCTCAGTCAGTTAGGTGTCCGACTTTGGCTCAGGTCATGATCTCATGGTTCATG
Source organism: Panthera uncia (assembly GCF_023721935.1). Classification (NCBI taxonomy): domain Eukaryota; kingdom Metazoa; phylum Chordata; class Mammalia; order Carnivora; family Felidae; genus Panthera; species Panthera uncia. Next base: position 92,913,463 of record NW_026057580.1, read on the forward strand.
AGTTCAAGCCCTACATCAGGATCTCTGCTGTCAGCGTGGAGCCTGCTTCAAATCCTCTGTTCCCACCGCCCCCCGCCGCACCCCTCCCCTGCTCTCCTCTAAAAATAAACATTAAAAATTTAAAAGAAAAAACAACAACATACTCCTCCAATCGCCCAAAAGCAGGACGTACATTTGTAGAGGTATCCCCGCCCCTCCCCCTCTACCAGAAGAGACAGAAGATAATCATCAGAGACAACTGTAGACCCTTATCAATCCAGACACAGACACCAGAGGAATCTACATACAAACTTTACTGACTAACCTTATTTTCCATTAGTTCACCCATATACTTACCTTCTAGCAATTTGCTACTCTGGAAACTCAAAGTTCTTGTCCTTTGTCTTGACACTTCTCTGCATATTTATTGCCCTTTTGTCTAGATGCTATATAAGTCCCAAGTTCTAACCATCCCTCTGAGTTGCTCATCTCCGAGAGCTCCCATGTGGATGCATGCTGCACGTGTTAATAAACTTGTTGGTTTTTCTCTTGTCAATCTGTCTTTTGTTAGTCTGATTAATAAAGCCCTACTGGAAAAGCCAACATGAGTAGAGGAAAAAGTTGTTTTCCTCCCTACATGGCTGACTACAGAGAAAATCAGCTCGTGAACTTTAACCAATATAAGATATGCTCTCAGAGAAATTCAGCAAAGACTGTAACCCTATAAAATGATGAGTTGAAATACACCAAAAAATAATAGGTCAAATGGCATTTTCATTCTGTTACAGGGAGCAGAAAGACTGAGGAAAAGAAAATAGGAACAAAATCCCAGAAACAATAAAGAAAGACAATAATACAATAATAAATTAATGATCTTGTAGTGGCAGGTACTCAGAATAGAAAGGCTGCGTTTCCCAGGGGGCCAGTCGAGCGAGAGACTGAGTTATTCAGTTGGTTCTTGGTCCCTTGTGCGCAAATGAGAGGTGATGTGCTAATATTTACAAGGCCCCAGAAAGCACTTACTAAGGAACGAAGACGTATTAGAAACTGCCGTCACTTCTATACGTAGTCAATGTCTACATTTCTTTTATCCCTTGCCACAAAAACATTCTTTAGAAGTGTCTACTTACATTTAGTATTTAACTTATAATTTTCCATTCTCCCTAACCACAATAAAGTTTTCAGATAAGACAAATGTTTTACGGGGAATCTCCTGTTCTTTTGTTCAGGGTGGTGTTTGAGCAACTAATTTTTCACAGAAATCGAGTTAGAGCATTGAAATATTCTCCTACGGCAGCCCGCCTCCCCCAGGGGGCGCCAGGGTATGTACGTTTAACAGGAACTGTGGCCCTGCCCAGCCCTGTCCCAGGAATCAAACCCGGTAGGACTCCCATCTTGAATAGAGTTGGGAACAGCCCTCCGGCTCCTTCTGCCTCTTCAGGCGGAGAACAACACAGCCCGCTACCTTCAAGGGTTCTCGGGAGCCCCAGAACCACTTTGTGAAGAGAACACCCCCTAGCTCTTCACGAGTCCCCTGTGTCCCTGGAATTTCCAGGTGCCCGTGGGACATCGCAAGTCGGCTGCCTCCAAGTTTCTCCGGCCAGACTTGACCGGCAGGCGGTGGCGGTGGTTTCATTTGGGTTAACGCTACGGTCTACTGCACCACACAGATGACTAATGTGGTCTATGCAAGAGGAACCGGTTGGGCATTTTGTAGCGTGTGTTTATGACGCAGGCAAGTCTGCGTTGTACTTCTGGCATAGTTTGGTAGTGTGCTCAGAAACACGGGTTCTGGAGACGCACTGCCTGGATCTGAATCCCTTTACTTACTCTGGGACATTAGGAAAGCTACAAAACCTTTCTCTGCATACTGTCCTATCTATAAATTGAGGAATATATATCAGTATATAAATATGTAGCTACCATGGGTTGTGGGGGGGGGGGGGGAGTCTGATAGGGATAGCTATAGTCAGACTACCCTAGGATGGGGTGCGGTCCATGTATTTAAATCAGATTCCGCCAGGGGAGTGAGATCTAGTAAATTACACTACAGACAACTATGCCTTGAAATAAGGAGCCTCAATCACAGGAGGGGGTAGTTAAGGTTTCTGATTGCACATTATTCAGACGTCCCTCAGCTCCTTCAACGAATTAGCATGCCTCTATAGATCCAGTCCTAAAGCTACACTAAAAGAGATTTGGCTAGGTTCTTCCAATATCAAGTCGTGTGCAAAGAAACTCAGTAACAATTAAAAATGTAACCACAATTCTGTCTCTTCTGTACTTCCCTCGGGTTCTGTACAGGCCAGCCAAGTTATCCCGCACAAGGATGCTGACCCCCAGGGAGGATTAGGGCAAAAGAAGGAATCCAAGGTAGTATTTGGTAGAAAACTCGTAGTTCCCACGTTTGGCTGCCCACTGGAGACATCTGGGGAGTTCTTAAAACTACCAACAGCAGTGTGCTGGTTACCTGGCTCTTAAAGGGCAGGTGGGGAGGACTCATTTGTGATTTGTAGCGTCTGGCAATTATTGTGGCAGGAGTACCCCCATGGTGGCAGATCGTAAGCCACAACATGATGAACACGGGCTTGGGGAGAGCCGCACGGCCCGGAGGAGCCCGCTCCAGCACACTGCTGGGCTCACCAGGGATTCTGGTTTAAATGGGGAGGGGTGGGGCCCGAGCAGAGGGACGCTGAGAACCAGTCCCAGGTGATTCCAATGTGCCGCCATGTTTGAGAACCAGCCACCCCGTTCAGGTAGCTCTCTCTCGCTCAGGCTGCTTCTTCCGGCACCTTCTCATCATCTGCTCTACAACCGTCAGGTCAGTACCTTGTTCCTTGTAACATTTGTTGCCATTTCTTGGTCGGTTAAGTGCCCGCCTCTTGGTTTTGGCTCAGGTCACGATCTCACGATTCGTGAGTTCGAGCCTCACCTCGGGCTTCGTGCTGGCAGTGAGGACCCTGCTGGGGATTCTCTCTCTCTCTGCCCTTCCCCTTGCTCGCTCTCTCTGTTTCTCTCGCATAAATAAATAAATAAATAAACAAGACATTATAGCAAATAAATAAAAATTGTTGCCATATTTTAACATTGTGCTTTAGGGGAGCTGCTTCTGCGCTCTTGTCCTCGGTTGCTCATTAAGAGTGTGGTGTAGGTGGTTTCTAAAAGCAGTTGATTTGTTCAAAACCATGTGTTAAATATGTTGAGGGCACATTGTTGAAAACAAGCTTGGAACTCTCTTCCCAACTCCAAGAGGCCTCTTGTCTAGAGGGCGAGAGACAGAGGTGAGCCAGCTGCCACCAGGAGGGTGTGAGAGGGGAGCACAGAGAAGGACATCAGGGCAGACGCCATTTATCTGCTGACCAGCACTTCCCCAAACCCCTTGGGGCATCCAGCGCGGTGACTGGGGACTAAATGCTCTTTCCCCCAGCCTCCCTGGAAGCTTGGAGTGGCAATGAGATAGTTCTGCCCAGTGAGAGAGATACAAGCCAAAATCAGCTGGGAGCTTCCAAAACGGCTTTGGCTTTTTCTGTTAAAAAAAAAAAAAAAAAAAAAAAAGGCATAGCCAAAGCTGGTACAGCCTCTTTGCCCACAGCCCATCTTATTACTCTCTGGAGCCCAAGGTAGCCGCTGGAGCTGCCATGACCATTTTGTAACCACGAGGTAAAAGCCAAGAGAATCACAGGTATACTCCCTCTACCTAACATCTTAATCTTGAAACAAATACCAGAAGCATCCTCTGTTGGTATACAGGCTTATAAGTCAGGTTTTCTCTGACCGGCAGCTGAACGCAATCCAAACTGCAAGCAGATACGGGTACCTACCCGCGTGGAAGATGGGGACGCTCCCTAGAATGATTAACAATTGAGCCAAATCTTAGAGGATGCCGCAAATGAGTGATGGGGGAGGCATGGGGAAGAAAGGGGTTCTAAGCACAAGGCCCGTGTGATCAGACACCTCCAGGGTCCAAAGAGCCTGGCTGGTTTGGGCACATGCCACTGGAGAAGGTGACAGGAACACGGGGGTCCATCTGAGGGCTTGGAGGAGCTGACGCTGGAGAAGCCAGCAAATGCCAGACCAGGAAGCATCTGCTGTGGTAGCTAAAAGAATTAGAAATTTATCCTAAAGATAAAAGTTAACTTTTGAAGGATTTTAGATGAGAAGGTACATGGTTAAATTTGTGTGTTAAAAAGATAATATTGCCCTTTAATGCAGGGTATTACTTCTAAGAATTTTTTTATTCAACTCCTTTATTTATAATAGGGAAAAATCAGAAACAGCCTAAATGTCACCAATAAGACATGGTAAAATAAATTATAACACTGGCCTGCGATGGAATATTTTTGCAACTGTATTTTTAGGCAATGTATTATTATACAAGTGGCATAATAACTAAAGAAAATGCACAATATAAAACTATATCCCACAAAAATCCATCTTTTAGGCAAAAATGGAGGAAAACACTAGAAAAAGACATTATGGAATAATAATTACAGTTCTTGCTAGCTAGTAAAGACATGGCTGATTTTCATTTTCTTCTCTTATAGTTTTTATTTTCCTCATTTTCTAAATAAATTTTATAATCAGGGGGAAATGGTACTTAAAATGTGAGAATGACATCTGGACGGGTCCAGACTAGAGGCAGAGAAATCAGTGAGTTGATATTTATTGTTCACTTGGTTTCTGAGTCTTCGTGTTGGGTGACCCAGACTTGGAAAACAGTGGATTTCCTACAATAGGAAATCCTCTGGACCTGACTCTCCTCCATCAATAACCTACTTGTGGTCCCCCAAGATTTCTTGGTTCTCTGGAATCCCATACTGTCTTTTGCACTTTCAGTGCTCCTAAGTGAATTTTGCCTTTGCGGACTTTAGCTCCAGCTTTACCTGCCACATTGGGTGAACTCCCCTCCCAACCTCCTTGGAGGCAAGAATTCCTAGATATTTTCCATCCTCAGGAACAATGTGATCACACGTTTGTGGTCACACTAGTCCCAGGGTCTACTCTGACCACTGCTCCCACAAGATGCAACCCTGGAGAGCCAGGATTTGTCTCATGAGACTCTTCATTACCAACAAGTGGAAACAATTGGGCGATGGTAGACTGGGTTAGGCTTCTACTCAAGGGCAGTTAATCCGTGGACTGGCATTTTAAAACCGATGAGGCCCATCAGGTTCTTTCCCTAAGGGACTTGAATTGGGAAGGACAGAGAGAACGAGGCGGTTAGCAGCAGGGCTAAAGTTGAAGGGATATACAGCTAAAGCCAAGAGGTAAGGCTGTGGTCATGATAAGTCATGAGAAAGCAGTCGCTATGAACGGGCAGATTCAATGACATAGGAAAAGGGTACGCAGAGTACAGGTGAGAAGTGAGTTGTAGTGAGAAGTAAACAGAGCAAACCCCAGAAAATAGCCAACTCACATCAACAGAAGGGAATCAGAGTGAAGGTTCAGACACCCCAGCTGTTGAAGTTCATAAGCATTGCTGTCTTAACAGATGCTGGCTGATCTGCTTATTTTTTATTTTGGTGTCTCTCCCTATGTTCCATGTGTTTCTCTATAATAATAAAGCTCCTGCCCCACCTTCCTTTGTACTTTGACCATGTTGTGAAGGTTTCTGTTTTTTGAAATCACAAGGGCTGAACTTGAATGGTGTGGATCCATTTACTTATCTATTGCATTATTTATTCACTTATTAATTCTTTCATATATTCTATGGAATATATTAAAATTGTGCCCATATTCTATGCACTAGAAACCAGAAGATATGCAATACAATACTTGCCCATAATGATTATCCAATATTCGCCCTCATGGTGGTGATGGAACATAAATATGAGAGGTATATAGAAGGATTAAATAGATATGGTTGAATATAGGATGTGAACAAAAGAAGAAGAAGAAGGCAGGGTGAGAAATTTTAAATTATGCTTCAAGCTTCTGCTCAGGTCATTGAAAGGGTGACAGTGCCATTCACCAAAATAAGGAATTCTGGAATAAGGAATGTTGAGTTTAAAGACATCCAGGTCTGGGTATCCAATATGCAGCTGTGGAAAGAGATCATTACTCTTTAGGAATAATTATTCCTAGGAATAATTATTACTCATTAGGAATAATCATTACTCATTAGGAATAATAAATGTTACCAATAATATGCGGATCTATGGCTTTTATAATGACAGGAAGGCTGAGAGCAGAACTCTAAGGGAAGGTCAGAGGAAGAGGTTTCCATCCAGGAAGAAGACAAAGCAGGAGTGATCCAAGTAAAAGGAGAACAGGAGAGTAATCTATCATGGACGCCAAAGAGCAGATTACTTCAATTTTCTTTTTAAGTTTATCTATTTCTTGAGAGAGAGAGAGAGAGAGACAGAAAGACAGATCATGAACAAAGGATGGGCAGAGAGAGAGACAGAGGGAGACACAGAATCCAAAGCAGGCTCCAGGGTCTGAGCTGTCAGCACAGAATCCGACGTGGGGCTCAAACTCACGAACCACAAGGTCATGACCTGAGCCAAAGTCAGACGCTCAATTGACTGAGCCACCCAGGTCCCCCATGAGCAGATTAGTTCTAATAGGAGGACATATCAACAGTGCAAATGCCTCAGAGATGGTGAGAAAGATACGAACAGAAACCTGCTTATTAGGTTTGTAACACAGAAGTTACCGGTGCCTTAGATGAGAGGGCTTAGTGAGAGAATCACGATGGCAGTGAGCTGAGGGTCAGGCAGTAAGTGTGAGCTTATTCATCCAGTAAGCTAGCATTCACAGGTAGGAGGGAAACACACTCTACCCAATGGTGTAGAGTCAGGAATTATTGGAACCCATATGGGAGAAAGTTTAACTCTCAGATTCCACCTGAGTGTCCACATAGAACTGCTCCTCTGTCCTCTGGGATCTTCCCCATTGCTCCCAAGTCCTTTGTAAGGCCCTTCATGAGCTCCTGGACACAGTCTCCTCTGCCTCTGCTCTTTCTGCGAGACTAGAAGAGAACCAACCACTCTTCCAACATGCGCTCTAGCTTAGGTCTTTGCAGCCATTCCACACCTGACTATAGGGACATGTATGACACTGTCTTATACAGGACTGGAGAAAGAAAGTGGGAATTATATAAGAAGAAATTGAAAGCTACGGTCAAAAGTGTGGTTTGGAAGAGGGGAGCAAGGGTAGCGATGATCAGGTGTGGGCCTTTCAAGTCAAAACTCCCCTGGGGTTCCCCACGTCTGTTGGCCCATATTCACACACTTCGCATGACGAACATTCCCAAAGGACAGACTTCTAAAAGGGAATACAACATATTGTTAACCCTTTCATAATTTTTAGGATTCCTCTCTGGGCGGATTCAGTGAGATACAATATTACAATCCCTCCCTTACGCTAGCAAAATTTTGAGATGAGATACTTCAGAAGAATTCAAACTCTGGTGAGATCCTTCTTAGTTTCCGTATGGGGGAAGGGAAAGAAATGCTTAAGCCTAGCTTGATTCCCCTGCCAGGAGAGTCAGAAATGGACGATTATTGGAGCCAAGTTCCTGGGTAAGTAAGTGGAAGGGGTGGGGCTCTGGGGCAGAGGAGTGAAGAGCTCACCTTCTGCAAGAGAATGAAAGGTCTGAGTGCAGGTGCGGACACACGTGGGACAAGACAAGACAGAATTCTAGTTGATGGTTTCGTTTTCTGGGCAAATTATAAACCAAATCTTCTACTAGCAATAAGAGTTGAGGAAATGGGTAATACGACTACTACTAATCGCAGATCCACATATTGGGTATTGAAAGTGGATCAGGTCCTTTTTATACACTATCTTATTAGCCCCCATCACAGCCTTCGGTAGCATGACTAACCCTTAAATATAAGTTCGCTAATAGAGGGCTTGTGCAATGTTTTGACTATTTCTCAGCATGGCTAGGAAAATGGAAAATGCTCTATTGCAATTTTCCACGGCACACCTATGGAAGTTACATGAAAAACTGCACAAATAGATGTGCTACTCTACATCTGAAATAACCTATCAACAGGCAAATTTTATTGCCCCAGTCATATCCCAGCATTCCATACAGACCTTGGCTTCTAGAATTACAATTCTTTTAATGTCTGAGGAGTGACTATAAAAAATAATCTTCAGACAATATAACTTAAAAGGATCTTTATAGTTCAGTCTTCTGATCATGAGGTCAGCTGGGCAGGAGCTTGTGAAAGGTCTTAAGGAGTCCTGAATTATTGGGATTTATCAGATGTTTGGAAGAAGGAGAAACATAAAGCCCCACCTATTAGGGTCGTGTCTCTGGACTACCCCTTCAGAAGACCTGGAACTTCTGTTCCACTGAACACATACTAATGAGGGCCAACAATGTATGAGTATTGTGCCGGGCTTCAGGGCTTTCATACAAAGATGATTCAAACGCACTCAATGCCCATAAAGAGCTCTCAATCAGAGGAACAAGAAAAACACATACACAGACAAAGTTGTGTAGAGTCTATGGCAAAGGCGGCCCGGGGATGTGTCTTAAAGGATGAGTAGGATTTCACAAGGTAAAGATGAGAGGAAAGGACTTCAGACCAAGTGACCAACAAAGCACAGATGTCAAGGATTCCAGGTATTTGAGGGAACACTTAGTAGTCCAGTTTGGGTAGAGCAGTGGTTTTTGGAATGTGGTTCCTAGACCATCAACCTCAGCCTCACCTGGGAATGGTTAGAAATGCAAATCCTCAATTATAGAGTCTTGTGTCTCAATTATTGAGTCACCATATGACCCAACAATTCCACACCTAGATATGTAGTCCAAAATAATTAAAAACACAAAAACTTGTACATGAGTATTTATAGCATCATTACTCATAATAGTTAAAAGAAAGAAAGAAAGAAAGAAACCAAATGTCCATCATTTGGACATGGATACATAAAATAATGTTTCCATGCAGTGAAATATTATTCTGACATAAAACAGAATGAAATACTGAAACATATTACAACATGGATGAATCTTGAAAATATTGTGTTAAGTGAAAGAAGCCAGTCACAAAGGACCACATATTATTCCATTTCTGTGAAATATTCACAATAGGCAAATTCACAGAGACAGAAATTATATTTATGGCTTCTAGATATTGGGGTGAGGGGGGAATGAGAAGTGGATCCTAATGGGTTTGTTTTAGGGTGATGACAATGTTCTAGGAGTAGTAGTAATGATTGTGAAACCTTGTGACTATACCAAAAACCACTGAATTGTGTACTTTCCAAGGATTACTATTGTTTGTGAAATATATCTCAAATTAAAAACAAAGCAAAATTCTCAGGTCTTACTCCAGTCCTACTGAATCTGAAACGCTTCGGGTAGGGTAGGACCCAGTAACCTGTGTTTTAACCAACCTTCTGTGTGCTTCTGATGGACACTCCTGTTTGAGAATCACCCTAGGGCAGTGGGTTCTCGGTCTAGACAGGACATTATTGTCACCTGAAAAACTTTAAAAGACATCCAGTTCCTGGACCCCGCGCCTAGAGATGCTGGTTAATTGGGCCAAGGAATCAGTGCTTTTTTGAAAGCTGCTAACGTGATTCTCTCGTGCATCACAGTTGAGAACCACTGGCCTAGCCCCTAAGGCGTACATAGGTGGATTAATGAGTGATGGTGTGAGAGGCTGGGACCTCACTATAGAGGGCCTTGAAAAACAACCTTGAGGAAAGGAGATTGTTAGACGTGCATGTTAAGATTTTCCTGGCAATGGTGGGTGGAAGAATGGGTAATGTAGGCACTGAGGGCCATGAGATCAGTTAGGAAATTTGGAGAGGCATGAGGAGTTGAAGGCAGAGAGCAGAATTATTATGGCAGGAACAAAAAGGAAGGAGTAAAGAAGAGAAACATGCAGGTAGGTGTACCAGCTGTGAAAACTAACGAGTCAGAGGGTATGGAAGGAAAGAAAGGAGTCAAAATTGTCTTCAGAGATTTAAATGAAGATGATTGGATGAAGGTGATGCCATTAAAACAAAGAAGGAGATCATGCATTCTTGCTGGGGTTTTTGGTGTGGAGGAACAGAAAGTACAGGATGAGGGGGGGAAAGTCAAAAAGCAAAGTTGAAAATAAAGATAAGGAGCAGAGAGAATCCATGAGGCACCTACCTTTAAAAAAAAATACAGGGGTGCCTGAGTGGCTCAGTTGAGCATCTGACTTGAACTCAGGTCATGATCTCACAGATCATGAGTTGACAGCTCACTGCTGTGAGTGCAGAGCCTGCCTCAGAGACCCTCTGTTCCCCTCTCTCTCTCTCTGCCCCTCCCCCCACTTGTGTGCGCGCACGCTCTCTCTCTCTCTCTCTCTCTCTCAAAAATATATAAACCTTTATTTAAAAATGCAATGATTCCAGGAGCAAATCTGTTTCTGCCATATTTTTTCTAAAAGTGGCATTGCAACTATATTCACTCGTCGGAACTTCCATGAGTTCCATGTTGCTGCCGTAACAAATTACTTCAAATTTAGCAACAGAGAACAGCACAACTGTATTACCGTGCAGTTCTGTAGGTCAAATGTCTGATATGCGTCTCACTGGGCTAAAATTAAGGTGTTGGCAGGACTGCATTCCTATCTGGAGGACCTAGGAGGGAATCCATTTCCTTGCCTCTTCCAGCTGCCAGAGGCTGTACACCAGCTGTGTGTGGGCTGGTGGGTCCTTCCTCCATTTTCAACTCCAGCGATGGTGAGTTGAGTTTCTTCATACTGAAGTTTCTTCCTGCATCACTCTGAGTTCTTTTTGCCTCCCTTTTTCACTTTAAAGGGCCCTTGTGATTACATTAGACCCACGCAGAGAATCCAGGATAATCTCCCTATTTAAGGTCAGCTGATTAGCAACCTAATTCCAACTACAACCTTCATTCTCGTTCGCCACGTAATGGAATATATTCACAGGTTCTGGGGTTTAGGACATGGACCTCTTTGGAGGCCATTATTACTATATTATACATTTTGACTTCAGAGCCATTTCATACTTCTAGACTCATCATGATACAAATTCAATTTATGACTTCCAAGTCTGTTCTAGTATTTTATATAATATACATACAATTTTGTTCCTTTGTTCAGAGTCCTTACTCTATAGTACTCAGAGTATGGTATATCACAAGCCAGATAAGAGTGGGGGTACCGAGGGGCGCCTGGGTGGCTTGGTCGGTTGAGCGTCCGACTTCGGCTCAGGTCACGATCTCACGGTCCGTGGGTTCGAGCCCCGCGTCAGGCTCTGTGCTGACAGCTCAGAGCCTGGAGCCTGTTTCAGATTCTGTGTCTCCCTCTCTCTGTGACCCTCCCCCGTTCGTGCTCTGTCTCTCTCTGTCTCAAAAATAAATAAACGTTAAAAAAAAAATTTTTTTTTTTTAAATAAAAGAGTGGGGGTATCGATAGCTCATAGTTCAACATAGAGGAATAATATTTACTTAAGGATGTGAGTATATTGGGGCGCTTGGGTGGCTCAGTCAGTTGAGCATCTGACTTCAACTCAGGTCATGATCTCCCAGTTCGTGAGTTCGAGCCCCGCGTCGGGCTCTGTGCTGACAGCTCAGAGCCTGGAGCCTGTTTCAGATTCTGTGTCTCCCTCTCTCTCTGCCCCTCCCCTGTTTGTGCTCTCTCTCTTTCTCTCTCTCTCAAAAGTAAATAAACATTAAGGAATTATGTTTAAAACGTGAGTATCAGCAAATTGCAAAAAGTCCTTTCCATTGTTATAAAAGTCCAGAAGTTTCTTAATCGCACCACTTTACTTCTATTTTGCTCTATTTATGAGACTGGTATTTGTTTGCTAGGATTGCAGTAACAAAGTGGTATAGACAGAGTGCCTTAAACAACAGAATTTTATTTTCTCACAGTTCCAGAGGCTGGAAGTCTGAAACCAAGGTGTCTGTGGAGTTTGTGTCTTCTGAGGCCATCAGGGAAGGCTCTATGCTAGGCCTCGCTCCTTGGCTGAATAGATGCCTCTCTTATCTCTGTGTCTTCCCATCACCTTCCCTCTGTACATGTTTGTGTCCAAATTTACTCTGATGAGGACACCAGTCATGTTGGATTAGGGCGCACCCTAATGGCCTCATTTTAATTTAACTGCCCCTTTAAAGACTCTATCTCCAAACACAGTTATATTCTGAGGTACACAGGATCAGGACTGCAACATATGACTTTTTGAGGGAGACACAATTCAGCCCATAATGTAATAGGGTAATTATGTTATCCTATAATAGGATAAACCTACTGCCAAATGAATCTCATGTGCCACTTGTGATGGTGGGTGGCTGCCTCGGGGCATCTTTTGGGAAGGATTCCGAGGGCATACCTGGGCTTGCCTGGAAAGAAAAATGGGATCAACTAGCAAACTAGCCATGACTGCCGTGGACACTGGCTGGCAGAGTGGCAAGCAGCATGTCGTGGATGTGCAAACCTTGTCATTGATTCCATTACCATGGAGAGGATGGGAGATTCCTTTGCTAAGTACAGAGTCGACCACCATCCAGGAAGAATAATGTTGGATGCCAAATGTACTGACCCATCAGTTGCATTATAGCTTGGAATTTATTGTCCCGCCTCCGCCAGAAGTTTGGAATATCATCATGTGTACCCTATGGTCCCAGACCGACCGGTGTCTAAGTACGTGACAATTAGCAAAACTGCCTGAAGAATCCGTGTCATTGACAAGCTGTTAATGTGAATTACCCATTTGTGAAGTATGCCTTTTTATGGGAAAATGAGTCATTAGAGAAGGTAGCCATTGCAGATTTTGACTCCACTGTGTATGCATGAATCCATTTAACAATAATACATCGTGTCGATGTTGTTGACAAAAAAAGATGTTGTTGACAAAAAGAGTTGACAAAAAAAGAGTTAGAAAACTCTGTCTGGGACCTGATTTGTTTTCACTGAAAATGACAGGACATCATTATTCAAGGATTAATACGACTTTTATAAAATTAGCCCCAGCGAAAAAATTGGTTGGGCTCTGTTCCCCAGAATGTTTCGACGTGCTTCTAGATTGTCAAAACTCTGTCATAAAAACCAAGGTCTGAAGCAGTCGATGACAAGGCGCGCTGCCTGGTCCTGCCATGTCTTGGAGTGAGTCCACAGCCTCACTCAAGTTTAAGAAAATTTGCATTAGAGCCTTACCCAAATCATCCCAGGCACGTGTCTTTATTCTCATGCAACCAGTCAGCCTGAAAAGGTGGTGCAGGTAGATAGAACTGTTCCAAAAGAGACGGCCGCAGGCGGGTAGCTGAGGCTGGGCATTATTCGACAACAGGGGTCGCTTCTGGTGGGATTACTGGTGTTTCAAAATTTGCATCAACAGGATCCCAGAGATTTTACAAGATAAGCTAGGATGTATGGCGGATGTGCTCTGTACCTTGTTTATTGTTACCACAACCGTGAGCCTTCGCTGCGGAGTAGGGAGTGACGCCAAGCTGGCTTGCTGCCCCTCGACTTAAGATCGCAGGCACAGTGTCACGGGAGGCTGGAGCACAAGAGAACCAGTGTGACACTGCCAGGTTGATGAACATCAAAGCCTCCCCCCTCCCAGAGTGACCTGACAAGAGCAGACCAGCACTTACTGGAGTTACCGGGAAACAACACAAGTCCTCACTCCTCCCTGTGCCTGAACAATGAGACAAGGTCACCTGGCAGCGCTCATGACCATTTTAAACGCACAGGTATTATATGCACATGAATAGTTATAAAAAACACATAAATCGTTTTTTTCAAATGTCAGTGCACAAACCGTAAACAATACGCAAGTATAAAAAATATCCTCCTTTCAATTGTCATGGTGTGTGATAATAATTTAATCCTTGTTTACGTTGCTTGCCGTGTAGACAGCTCCCAATTGTCTGATACTGAAAGTGCCGCTGTAGATAGACTTCCCTTCCTATGTCTTAATTCCGACAACTAGGCGTTTCCTCTGTGACAGATTCGAGAAAGCAAAGGTTGCAGAGAGTATATGTGATTTCGATTTTGATGAATACGGACACCTTGTCCCTCCCAAGTCACGTTTCTATTAAATTATCGGTAGCAGTAGCAGAGAGCCTTTTCCCCGCGTGCTTCCCTAACATTTCATAACTGCCAGTCGGTTTAATGTTTTTCACGCATGGCCCCCCAAATGGTATGGCGCTGCTGTTTTCATTTGTATGTCTTTCCTCTAGTGTTTACGCACCTGCTACTATAGAACAGAAATGGAGGGGGGATCAAAGGAGGGAGGGAAGCATGTGAGGTTTAGAGGCCAGGTGTGAAAGTGCTACCTCATATTCGTTCATCTACATTTCTTGGCCAGAAGTCAGTTGCAAAGCCCCGTTATCTATATGGGGGCTGGGAAAGATAGTCATTCCATATGTCCCAAAACACAAATGGCGGTGAGCACAAGATCACTGTCAGGACACGAAAAACTCTTCAGCTTTTCCTGGAATGCTTACCAGTGCTAAATTCACGGAGAAAAAAAAATGCACAGAAGCTCAGTTAAGTTTACTACCACCACCCTACAATTTTAGATATGAAAGGAAGAGGGAGAGAGACAGAGAGGAAGGAAGGAAGGAAGGAAGGACGGGGGGAGGGAGGAAAGGAGGGAAGAAGGAGTGGGAGAAAGAAATGCAGGGATATTGAGATAAAAAGTTGGTTAGTGATTGAGTTGCAACAGTAACCCAAATCTCTTGATTCTTAGTTCAGAGTTCTTTCCATCATACCATATGTCTTCATCAAAGTTACAGTATTGACATGTGGTACAGAGATTAATTTAACATGGTGTAACTGAGAAGGCAAAGTGAGAACGAAGCCAGAGAAATGGGTTATGCTCAATCAATATTATATAGTCAGTCCAGGAGGGAAGGGACTGCCTAGTGAAATAATGAATTTACCATCAATAGAATATTAAGTAGAAGCTTCATGGCTAGTTCTTGGAATGTTGTTGAGGAAAACAGTTCTTTTCAATTGTAAAAACTATAACGAAAATATCTATTTTCGATTTTTTTGTGGTCAGAAATGTAAATATTTTATGGTTGTCTCTGTAGGAAAAATGTTCAACCTAACTAATAAAACATATGACACTTCAAAACACAAAAACATCTTGAGATATCTGAATTCAGTAAAAGAATGTCAAGTAAGGAGGGAGAGGTATCTCAACTTTTTGAAGCATGTTTCATCAATGAAAAGGGGGAAACGATATTGTCTTCCTCCCAGGGTTGTAAGAGATGAAAGGCTGTAAGGAGGTTTGCAAGAAATGAAAAAGTATTCATGCAAGTGTTTTATAAAATAATATTACTTACCTATTATATTATAACTTTGGACTTATTGCAGTTTTATGCAGTTTTTACTGAGAATAGGATGAGACAAAAGCAATTTTTACTTCACTAGACAAGTATAATCTCTATTGTCTTTCTATTTATTAATATACAAACAAATAGCAAAGCCAACTATGATATGATAGCTTGATCTTTGAGAGTGATTAGAAGAATTTTTTTTTTAAATTTCATTTATTTTGAGAGAGAGAAAGCATGCACCTACAAGGGAGGAGCAGAGAGAAAGGGGGAGAGAGAGGATCCCTAGCAGGCTCCAAGCTGTCAGCACAGAGCCCAACAAAGGGCCTGAACCCACCAACTGTGAGATCGTGACCTGAGCCAAAACTGAGAGTCAGACTTTTAACCAACTGAGCCACGCAGGCACCCCCTAGAAGAAATTTTTATTAGAAAACATGATTGAGCTTTTTGCCTGGGAATTATAAAAGAAAAGCTTTTTATCCAGCAACTACGCACGTCAGTTACGGAAACCTGTGAAACTGCTTTCTGGAAAGTGACCCTTTAGAGTTAGTGGACTAAGAAGCATAGCAGTGTATGAGCATCTGCCTTGTGTCATTCAGTGTACTTGGCGTTAGGGGCATAAAGATGGGAGAAGCAGTCTTGAAACGAGAAAGACACACAATCCTAAAATAATATGCTTTGTCTGCAGATTCCAGGTATACCCATACCGTTCTTGCTCTTTCTGGGCTCTCTCTCTCTATCCCAGCATCTGGAGGCCTGAAAACTACATTTGCACTCTCTCTTGTTGGCAAGGTTCCAGTCTGGCTTCTGCCATTGAGAGATACTGCATAACATCTCGGAGGCAGGAGAGAAAAGAGGCCATTATGACTCCAGCAGCAGTGTGAGGCATGTCTCTTTGACAAATGGCAGACGAGAAGTTTTGCAGCTTCTCCAAGTGTCTTCCTGCAGATCACTTTGGTGCTGCAGGCGCCTGAGATGATCCGTGGTGATTGCCCACAATTCCTGGAATGCTTGGTTTCCTAAAAGCTATCTGTGGCTGCCCCCCTCCCCCGCCTCCGCCCAACCCTTCGCAATGTTTTCTCGGAATTGAGGTTCCTGTATTATATCCCCTTGTACTTGAAATAGCCTTGAGTGGCTTTTGTTTCCTTGACTGATGCATGTTGTAAATGGCAACACAGAAACATAGAGAGAGGTGCTATGGGATTATAGCTGTTGGTTGTCAAAAGTGGCTGAAAGTAAGAGTATACTTAAACTCGTGGATACGGGGGAAATTGCTTGACTTGGAAGGTGTCAGGTGCTCAGCTGAGCTGGGAGAGAGAGCTGAGCTACAAGGTGTGGGAGTAACCAACTAAAGCAACAAACCACAAAGGATAAAGCGAGGTATGAAAGATTTAAGCCCTTCATCACTTACTATGATAGTAAAGGAAAAGTCTAAAACTGGAAAAAGTGCCAATTCCCCCATCTCATTCCATCCCCCCCCCCCCGTTGATTTGGTGGGCTTGTTGAGGTTTAGGTGGATCAGCACAGATGTGGGGGGTCTGCTCTCTGTTGAGGGAGACCTGCTGGGAAAAGCCTTTGTAACTACCTATGGTCAGGCCTGAAAAGATTAGCAGTTCAGCACAAGGGTATATATAGAGATGGACGTAGGTGAGTGGGCACAGACCACAGGGATCTTTGCATTTCACATTAATACCCAAAGGGTATAGCGACTGAAGAGTGGCACATAACCATCAAGCAGAGAAGATCACTTGTGCTATGGAGGTCAGCCTCCCCTCTCCATCATGGTGGCAAAATGGGCCCATGAATAGAGACTCTGCATTGACCCATACTCGGGTCACAGAGCTTGATCTAACCACTGCTATGGATGAACGCCTAACCTTGCAGCAGTCATAGACACTGAGCCCTCGGTATGGACCCATTCCTTAGGGAAGCCAGAAAGCCACTTGGTGGCAACCTGATTACATTTGTCCTTCTCTCTTGGAGGAAGCAGGGATTTGTCCTCGTTAGGACAGACGATGTGCCATAGGCCCTGAGCATTTCTGCACATTTTTTCTGGGTGTGCCAAGAATCCAAGGCCCTCGTAGCTCTTCCCCAGGTCATTTCTCAGGGTTGTGTTTACAGCAATCAACCTTGAGGGATGAGATAACATCTCCTTCCAGGACAAACAGAGGCTAGTTTATTGCTTGCTTTAAAACAACAGGTTCCCAAGCTGAGTATTCCTCAATTGTAATGCAAATCTACTGCATCTATCTGGTCCTTCCATCACACCTCTGCGAGCCTTGGAGTTTGGAGGAAATGGCCTACATCATGCTACTTGTGTCGGGAGTAAAAAGTCTGTGTCTCTGATCTCAGAGTCTTCTGTCTTCTGCCAGCATCCACAAAATAGTAACAGGTTGACTTATTCGCTTAAAAGTAGGCTAAAATCAATTCCCAAACCTGACAGTTTTTATCAGAATTGATAGCAATTCCAGGTAGGTATTTGCCTTCTCTACTTTTAGTACCCCTATCAGCATCATAAACCAAGAGCTTAGAGAATATCTCAGTTGTCAACTTAAAACCCTGTATGACATTGCCTGAGATCAAAGAATCCTTAATAGTAAGGGAAGTACAAAAATATAGGCACACAAACACAGTACGCCCTGTTTTTATCATGTGCCCCATCCGTCATTCAGAGGCATTTGGCTTAACAAAATGGTAATCTGCTGAAGATTCAGATAAGGGACCACCTTAGGGTCAAAACTGCATGGTTTTAGATACGTGTCTCTAGAGGGCACCTGGGTGTCTCAGTCAGTTAAGCATCTGACTTTGGCTTAGGTCATGATCTCACGGTTCATGAGTTTGAGTCCTACATAGGGTGAGCTGGAGCCCCACTTCAGATGAACACGAGCCGTGCTTCAGATGAGCCCTTCTTCCCTCTCTCTTCTCTTCTCTTCTCTTCTCTTCTCTCTCTCTCTCTCTCTCTCTCTGTCAGCACAGTGTCCAACATAGGGCTTGAACCCACAAACTGTGAGACCATGACCTGAGCTCATTCTCTCTGTCTCTCTTTCTACTGTCCCTCATGAGATTCTCTCTCTCTTCCTCTCTCTCTGCCCCTCCCTCATTTCTTCCCCCTCTCTCTTTCTCAAAAAAAAAAAAAAAAAAAAAGATACTTGTCTCTAGAATGTCATAGACACACACAACCAAAGATAGATATAGAATGCTATATCCCCAGGAGCCAAAATACATGAGTCCTGAAACCCAGTAGTACAAGTAGAACTGTACCTTCTCACCATCTCTCCCAGTATCCCATGTATAGAGCCTATGATTTTCTTCCTACAGCCTTTGGCTCTGCTAGGTTAGAAGCCTTAGTTCTTTGAGAGAAACCATCAGCCAGAGGACACGATACAACCTGGAGCTGTAACTACCACCAGATCACCCAGCAGTGAACCACTAGCCATATAAAGGAGTTATACTGCCATGGAAACAACCAGCCATGATTGAGATGAAGTTCTAGGGTTTCTTCTACACGATGGGTCAGGGAAGAGTAGGTTTAGAATCCAAGAGATATGTGCAGCATCTCTTGGTGATTCCATGCCCAGTGAGAATGACAAATGGACAATTGCAGGCATCATAACCCAAATAAAAGCAAGGTAAGCTAAGGGCTCATGTCTCGTGAGGAAAAGATCTGGGTCAACCACCAGGCAAATCATCCAGGTCAGTTCAGTAATGGTTGAGTAAAGAGGCACTCTAGAATGGATGGTGAAGCGAGAAGATGATGAAAATCAATTCGGGCCACAGGAGCAGCTACTGCTTTAGGGACGATAGTCTGTTTCCCTAAGCCTCTTGCTTTTGATCTTCTCAGAGCCATAACTGGCTTCCACCTTGAAACAGATTCTATGACTGATTGAACTTAGACTTCCTCTTTTGTGGAATAAGTGAGAAAATTTTGTTCTTGCAAAAATGTAGTCTCCAAACCTTAGCTATGGGTGTTGGACGTATAGAGAGCACAACCGAGCCTAGGGAGTACAAGGCATGGAGTATATCAGACACTTCTTAGGCACCATGTCAGATCCTTCTGTCCTCACGCATGTCTGAGGTCTTTGGCCACATTTTCCACATCTTTGTGCCCCAAACAACTTCAAGCAGCCACTACCCAATAAGATTTGTCTAACGCACTAATTTTTGCCCCCTGCCCTGGCTTTCCCATTGATACAGAGGCATGAAGCACCAAGAGAACATCTCAGGGGCTCATGCAGGCACAACTGAAAACTTCAGGAGAGTTAATGTACCTTGGGAACAATACATTACTGATAAGAAAGGGAACTCAATGAATGAATTCTTCTCCACCTATCTCCCATTTCCACCACCCCAACAATTGATACTGACAATGCCACTCATCTGAGGAGAAATCCTGGATCACCTCCCTACCACCACCGTCACCACCCTACAACAGCCTCAGTGGTTTGTCTCTGTCTTTGAGCCCCAGATAATTGCAGCAATTATACAGCAGAACACAATCGTACTTGACATCCACCCAACAAAGCCCCTTAGGCAAGGCAGCATCAGGCAAAAGGATTTACTCTCCAAAATCCTTTACGGTGTCAGAGAGTGTCTAACAGACTCTCCCTGCAGACAGCCATCTAAATCTTCCCTGAATCCCCTACAGTATGGGAAGCATTCTCTTTCTTCCAGCTCGGGCTTTGCTTGCTTGGTCTTATTTCAGGTTTTCTCATGGTAGACTTGGTGCTGATAGATATAGAGCTTTAGCGCGTGCCCCGGGCTCCCCGAGCCATCAGACAGGTAAATCCTGTAGCCCAGCTATGGGTGCTTCCCAGCATTGGGGCAGGTGACCCAATCCCAACCAGTGGGTCCCACCCATCAAATGACGCTGCCCAGGTCCCACTCACTAGGGGCCACTCCTTGTTTCATCTGGAATGAGTGCCAGGCACTTTTACTCCTCCTTATTTATTTCACATGGGCAACGTGAGTGCAATTCCGGACTCCACGCTGCTGAAATGGTTACTTGGTCTCCACATTTTTCATCAGCTTAACTGCCTATGTGAGCCCTAGGGGAACCCATGCCCCCTCCCCCCCACTTCTTTGTTTCCCAGAATGAGAAACACTGCAAAGTGCAGTTCAGTGAAAATGTTGGTTTTAGGGAAGGTGAGATTGAAATAACTTTTTTTTTTTTTTAAACAAACACAGCAGGCATCACAATGGTTTGCCAATGTTGTCAGTTACCGGCTGGGCTCAGGGTCCAATAGAATGGTCAACTTTAAGATTTCCTCCTCAAAAGTCTGGTTGGCAACCATGTCTGTGGTAGTGATTTCCGTGCTAGTGAATGTTCAAAGCCAAAACAAAACTTGAGGAATTAACAGGGTCCTATTTTATCAAGTATCATACTTATAAACAAATAAACAGAGGACCCTGTCATTTATTCTCATCGTTGTTTCTTAAAAGACATTTTAACATCTAAAGATGAGGAAAGCAGAATTGGAATAAAGGAGAGCCTTGAAATTAATTAAGTGAATCCCAAGAAAAAGAAATCACTACTTTATCCTTTTCCTCATTTTACTCCAGATAAATGTCAATTGTTCAATCAGATCTGCAGGAGTCCACGGGTAAGCCTTGGGAACCACTCCTCTATGGCGTGACTCAACAGAGAATTTGCAGAGAGCTTCTCATGCAGTTAGAAACCACCATGGTGGGTACCAGGATATTCTTTACTAGCTTCTCCAAGGCCTCTACTAGAGAGCTGCTCCAGCCCTCTGATGAGCAGCAACAAAAAATCATCTCTCACTCAGGACAGAGACTACAGATACATAGAACCTAAACACAGTCATGCTGTGTAATTGACGCCATCAGCTTGGGATGGAGAGAAATTCCTGTTGCTAGTCTAAGTAAAGGGGCTCCTTTTTTATTCTCCCTTAAGCAATCCACATTTTAATTACATTGTTTAAAATCTATCAGACAATGTGGCAAGAAGAAAGACAAATATGACAGAAGTAGTATTACCTTATCATAATGCGGTTTTAATAACATAAGCCGTGGAATTACTAAGAAAGTTTAGCATCAAGGGAGACTATCAGAATTGGAAGCATCCAATTCTCAAAGTCATCATGCCCAACTCTCTAGTCGGATCTGGGGTCCCTTCCACACCCAGCAGCCATCACTCTGGGCCACATGGCTTACCTGGACCCCAAGCTCTCTGAGTCTGGCTATTACCCCTTGCTAGAATCTGAAACTTCACGTGAGAAAAGCACTACCAGTTTTGCTCCAACTCAGAATTGGAGAAAAAGCAAACCTCCAACAAAACCTCATCTCCCCAAATCTCCTTCCTCCACCCTGAGTTAAAAATGCAACCTCACATGTATATCTCATTGACAGTAGATATGGGGGAGAAGGTGAGGGAGCAGAAAGGGAAGAAGGTTCCTAGCTCAGCCACCAAAACTCCCCGTCACATATGGGATTCTATATATTATATTTCTGTAGGGGATCTCCAGGAGCTACCTCCGTGAGAAAATTAATTTCAGACTATGAAAGAAAAGGGAAAAAAAATGAAGAGCAAAGTTAGGGTTCTGAGTGCAAAGGGTGTGGACATTGCAAATGGAAATTTATCGATGACTGACAGGTCTTGCCCTCACGCAGAGTTATTTGGAAACACGGCGCCTTTCCAGAATTTCTGCCATCATTAGCCAGTTGTATACTTATTCTAGAAGACAAGTCTGAGACCACTTGTCTATTCTTTCCATAATGTCACGAAGCAGTGTTTTTCTTAGAACCGATCATTTCCTCCAGAATTTATTAGCTCCTTTACATACCTGGTTGTCCTGCAATATATTCACTCACCAACGTGCAACCCAGAAGTCTGAAAAAATGGGTTTTTAAAATAGCCCTTCCTGTGGATTTCTTGTTGAGGGAGGAAAATCAAGCTGGAAAGTACCTCCTAAAACCCCACTCTGTATGTGGTCTGATATTTGTGAAACTATTAGAATGTAAGTTTTGCTCACAGCGCACTAATTTTGAATACCTGAGTGATGGCAGACAGATACTGTGGAGCAAGACCGGGCAGGTTCATACATACCATTTACCAGTAGGAGCAGAAAGTTCCCAGGAGAAGGAAGACACTATTGAGAAAGAACAGCTAGAACAGTGCTCTTTTAAGAAGGGAGAGGAAAAAAGTCTCTGAACAGCTATCTAAATTTTTGCAGTCTCTATGCTGTTTAGGCTTTGGGCTGTACTAACTAACACTGGAGAACACATTAGCTAAACCAGAACATGCTATAAGAAAGGGAAACAAAAGTCTTCTTGATTCTCTGCCAAGTTTACCAAGGGCTGCAGAAAGGACTTTGCAAAGCTACAAGAGGACCTGAGACCACATTCAGGTGACCTGAAGAAGGACAATTTCCAGGATAGAAACTTTTCGTGTATTTTGAGACACTGATTTGAGTAACCTTGAGCAAACCACATCCTCAGGGTTTCTTCACATTTCTACTGAGCTACATGACTTGGAGTGAACTGAGAAGTGACTGAATGAAGCTTTCAAGAGAAGATGTGTTTCAGTATAAAATTGTTCCTCTAAGCCATCTGTGGCTCTGAGTAAGTCCAGTGAAAAGGGCCACCACAATGCAATAGGCCACACACTGGCTTCCCAGCATGCCCTAGTTCTCAGACCCGCACCATTTCACAAACTCTCCACTGTCTCTCGTCTTCGCTGTATCTTTTCAATGTGGCTTCTTCTTTTGCTTCACATAAGAGGTTTTGTTGGAGATTGCTTTATGCCCACTTGGTGCCAACCCCTCAATGGCAGTTGTGCCTCAACGTCATCAGGCAGAACTGGAGACTGCTCAAGCGACTCAGCTTTACTCAAGACATTAAGCTTAATGTCCAAATAGCCCCGACCTACATCCCAGTTCCTCTAAGTCAATAACCTTCTTGGCTTCTGCCAGTCTCTTCTTTCCCTCCCAGGGTGAGAGCTTTACTCTTAAAACCCCATTTTTGGGTTATATTCTGTTAGCTTCTGCAAGATCTTCTGCTTGACCAAATCTCAAACAAGTTTTCTTCACTCGGCACCTAGATGCCCACATGCTGCTCCCCTGCCAGTACTCTAGCCTGCCTGGCTAGACCTCCCTGATGCTGTCCCTTGCCTGGACTGCCACCTGGCAGTCTTCCCATCCTTTTCACACTCATGCCTCACCTTCCCAGACCTCCCACTGCTTCCAGTTGTGTTTTCCAGAGCATCTGCCCTGTCCCACTGCGATGGGTGTGCCCAGTCTCCAGATTTGCTCTTCTGGTCTCTCTGGGGCAACTACCTCTTGAGAGTTGAGAGTTCAGCTATGACACTGCTTAAAACGAAAACTTGACGAAAGCTTGAGGTCAGCAAAACTGCCTGTCTGCTGCCCACCCTACATAGGGCTGTGTCACTGCCTCATAGCTGTGAAGGTTTTCCTGAGTCCCCTAGTACCTTGGTTAGATCTCTACAAGGAGAGCTATCATAATGACATTTATTTTTAATATATATAACGATAAGAGTAGATGAATATTCTCTTTCTTAGTAGCAGGCATGAGATTTCTCTTAGGACAAGAACCACTTTCGTTGGGAAATACTTTCTTAAAAACATTTTTTTAATTTTTTTTTTTAATTTTTGAGAGAGAGAGAGAGAGAGAGAGCACGAGTGGGGGAGGGACACAGATAGAGGGAGACACAGAATCCAAAGCAGGCTCCAGGCTCCGAACTGTCAGCACAGAGCCTGATGTGGGGCTCAAACCCACGAACCATGAGATCATGACCTGAGCCGAAGCCTGATGCTCAACCGACTGAGCCACCCAGGCACCCTGGGAAATATTATCTTAACATTGTTTAGATTTAGTGAGTCTCTGGCCAGAAATATCTGGTGTTAAGGCCTCAGAGAAGAGGTCAAGATTACGTCAGACAAGGAGAGGACTTCACTCGATCCTCAGAGCAGGTGGGGAGAATAAAGGAAGAAGAAACATGGACATGGAGAGAAAGAGTATAGCTAACAAGATACAAAAGGCCACACGCTTTACAATGAGACCCTTCGCACTGGAAAAGCCGAACAACTGTATAATAAGTAGATTGTTGTTCGGAGCAATGAGTTTGGGTTTGTCATTTTGGTGTCTCTGAAAGGAATCAAAAGTAACATGTATAGGCATGGACCCAGAGACAGAGGAATCACGAGATTGCAAGGAAACTTTTGAAATTAGTTGGATATATAGATATATCTTCTTACATCTATATGTCAACAGACAGATGATAGATAGATAGATAGATAGATAGATAGACAGACAGATAATCTTGGGGAGATCTAAGGCTCCCCAACCATGAGTTGAAGGTCAAGGCACTCCTACCAAATGTCAGAAATGTGTGGGAAGTAGGCAGTTGACATCTGAGTAACGCGTGCCTCCTCTATGAGGCATAGAACCCTTTGACAGCAAAGACCACATCTTATCCATCTTTGTTCAGCCTTTATTTAACACAGTGCTGGTCTCACACGCGGAAGGAGCTCAGCAAATAGTTGTGAATTGGTAAATCACTGCATCTATTCTGAAAGCACGTCTGCCTTGCAAAGTTTATGCAAGATGTCCTTGTATTTTTTTTCCTACCCCTGAGAGACGGCAAACTACCACCTGAATAATACCCATCGCAGCTTGGGAGAAATCACAAGAGAGTTACCAAGCCAGTGAGTTATGTTTTGCTGCCTTGCTTGTTTGGGCAGAGGACACAGAGCCCTGGGCAGAGGGGCCGCCATCCTCCCAAGCCTCCAGAGAGGGCTGAGGCCGGCTTTCCTGAGTCACCTCAAGGGTGTGGCCAATGTGGAGGGCCCCAGGTGAAGGGCCGGAATACTCTCAAAAGCTGGGTGGGGAAGGGCAAGGTAGGGTGGGGAGGGGCCGTTGCAGCTTCCGTAAGTGCCTGTGGACTTGGTTCTCACAAGCAGTGTCCTAGACCAGAGGCGGGAGTGGGAGCTATGTACTACGTGAGAAGCTTCAGAGGGGACACAGAGCTAGAGTGCTTCAGGACTACCAGACCAACCTAAAAACTTACTCTTAGTCCCCTCTCGCGCATCCCGTCCCTTTACCTGGCATTTGAGGCCCTCCTCAATCTGGCCCAATCTACTCAGCCAACTGATTTCCCAATTTCAAAGAGAGGCCTTCAGAAGTTGACCTCACTTGCTAATTTGGAGGCTATGTAGGTTGATCACAAGTAATAAAATCCCCACAGAAGTCCTGAGAGCAGGGACTCTGAGAGACAAAATCTTGGTCTTAGAATTGAATGAGCCACCCCTTTGTTGCAGGGGTTGTCAGTCATTCTGTGTTCTAACCAAAGGACGAGGTAGCTTCTATTTAAAGAGCCAGTTCATCTGATTTCTCATCAGCTGATTTCTGCGTGCAGTTCACACAAGTGAGTATTCATGTACTTTCGAGATTGTGTCACCGTCGTGTAAGAAACTCAAGCAATACTTATACATCTTAGATACTAGAACACATTATTTTCCTGGAAACAATTATAATAAATGCTACTAACTCGCTCTAATGAAAACATTCCAGCCTATGTATCACTCAAGAGGGATGACGAGGAGGTCTTAAAAATGCCCTGAGGGAGGCTCTGTGACTCCGGCCACATTGCCTCTTCATAATCAACTGAGTTTCAAGAAAGAGTAAACGGTCACTCACTTTGGGTTTTCCTTTAGCCAGAGGCTGATGTCGTGGCTCTTGAGACTCCAGAGGGTAACTCAAGTAATAATAACTGGAGTCATAAAAGGAACATTTATACTCTATAGCCTGAGGAAAACACCTCTGTTAAGGAAGTACGTAGGTTTCTCCCAGTCCTACTGTAGGTCTCTCAAGACTGGACACTGCCTTGTCAACCCAACCCCCACTACCACCACCAGTTAGTAATCACTTGGATCCTTGAGCACTTTTCATAGGCGCTGCCTCTGGGGCCCCCAGGTATTGACTCACTTAATCCTCACAGCCTAATGACACAGGCACACTTAACCACCCTCTCTTGACAAATCAGCAACCTGAGACTTGTACAGATGAAGTAATTTGTCTAAGAGCATAGTGGATGCGTTGTAGAACCCGGATTTGAACTTGGGAAGCCTGACTCCAAGACCTGTGGGCCTAAATGATCTGCTTCTCCAAAACTGGAGAACAAGGAAATGGAAGGAGAAGGATGGTATGTAAATGGAGCATAGAACCAACATAAACAAAACCATCTGAACTGGAAAAACAGAACCCAAAAAAAACAGAGAAGAAACATTCGCCTTTCATCAACTCTGTAGTTTCATCCATTTCAGTTGGACTGCACAGCCATAGAGACATGGAGGCCAAGTTAAAATACAAGGGAAAATCAAAGTTGGCTTCTCGGTTTCCCTGTTTGGATAATGTGAAGAATTTTCAAGGATAATTTGATTATCCAGTATTTTTTCTTGCATGTTGAGTTTAGGCCCCAACTCCCTAAAAATATCTGACTCCATTTTGTTGATGTGACTGATTTTGAGCCAATCTTGAAACATTTCTTTTATCACTGAATCATAGTCAAGAGGCATCATAAGAAATACCAACTGTGCTGGGTTGGCATTCAGAGCCCTGCCTTCTTTCTATCATACTAGCAAGGACCCTCCTCCAACACAAGTCACCGGGCCCAGTAGGCCCTGATATAGAGCTCACGAAATAATAGCAACTAACTAAAAACAACACAGATCTATAGTCATACATTGGTCAAACTCCATTAAGCATTTCTCCATCATACTCAAATCACCCAGTTACCAGAACTGCTTCATTCGGAGCCTATCATTATTTTCGTTCAACTACGCAACAAAACATCTGCCCATAAATACCCAATACTAATTTTTCTTCCACATTGAAAGTTATTTTTACTGGGCAAGGTCCCGAGTGTCATTCAGTGAAGACATTTTGCCAAAAACATGTTGGGTCCTGTTTCTGAGGATAGTATTAGTCATTATCTTTGCCTCTGGGTTTAGAAGCTTCTCATAAATAGTATCATTCAAACTCTCTTTGCTCTAAATAGCTCATTTGGCATCAATCTTCAGGTAGAGAGCACCAGAAAGGAAGCTGAAACTAAGAACACTGTGTTTTGAAGCTAAAGGAGGGTCTGTCTTTTGGGTTACACCAGTAGTTAATTACTACACTTCAAAATTACCAGAAGAGCTAAAAAATAAGGGCACCTGGGTCCAACTCATGATCTCAGCTCAGGTCTTGATCTTGAGGTCACGAATTCAAACCCCACCTTGGTCTCTGCACTGAGCATGAAGTCTACTTCAAAAAGCGGGGGTAGGGGCACCTGCGTGGCTCAGTCGGTTGAGCGTCCGACTTCGACTCAGGTCATGATCTCATGGTTTGTGACTTCAAGCCCCACACGGGTCTCGCTGCTGTCAGTGCAGAGGCTGATTCAGATCCTCTGTCACCCTGTAGGGGCGCGTAGGTGATGTAGTCAGTTAAGCGTCCGACTTTAGCTCAGGTCATAATCTCATGGTTTGTGAGTTGGAGCCCTGCGTAGGGCTCTGTGCTGACAGCTCAGAGCCTAGATCCTGCTTTGGATTCTGTGTCTCCCTCTCTCTCTGCCCCTCCTCAGCTCATGCTCTGTCTCTCTCTCTGTCTCTCAAAAATAAATAAATGTTAAAAAATGTTAAAAAAAAAAAAAAAAGCAAAAAAAAGATTCTCTGTCACCCTGTCTCTGACCCTTCCCCACTTGTGTTCTCTCAAAGCAAATAAATAAATAAACATTAAAAAAAAAAAAACTTAAAACAAAATAAAATAATTCCTGAGCCCCACCCATAAAGTTCTGATTCTCTCAATCAGGAATGTAGATACCTGGGAACTTTTCAAAAGTCTTGAATGATCAGCAGAGACCAAAGCTTGATTGTAAAAGTAATACGTTCTAGAAAGCACTCTGTACTGTAGTTCAGGCTCTTGCTCTCACACCAAAAAAAAAAAAAAAAAAAAAGTGAGAATTGTATCACTTAGTGTTTCTCATCAGTGGTTTTCAGTCTTCAGGAGATTATAGCACATTTTTAAAAATCTTTTGTTTTTAATTATAGAGAAATCCATACATATACCGTTCAGTAGTGTTGAGTAGATTCACATTGTTGTGCAAGAGATCTCCAGAACTTTATCATCCTGTGAAAGTATAACTGTACCCATTAAATAACTCCCTATTTCCCCATCCCTTCATCCCCTGGAAACCACCATTCTATTTTCTGTTTCTACAAATTTGCCTACATTAGATACCTCATATAAGTGGAATTATACAGTGTGTGTGTTTATCCGCTGGCTATTTCACTTAGCATAAAAGGTTCACTCATGTTGTAGCATGTGACAGGATTTTCCTCCTTTTTAAGGACTAGCATTCCGTTTTAAGTATATAGTGTCACACTTTTGTTTCTCCAGTCATCCCCCAGTGGACACGAGGGTTGCTTCTGCCTCTGGACTGCTGTGGATAACGCAGCTATGAACATAAGGGTGCAAACACCTCTCCAGGATCCTGCTTCAAATTCTTTTAGGTATATACTCAGAAGAAGAACCACTGGATCATACAGGGATTTTATTTTGAGTTTTTTGAGGGACCACCACGCCGTTTTCCATAGTGGCTGTCCCCACCTTACACGCCTTCTAACAGTGTATGAATGTTCCAGTTTCTCCACATTCTTGCCTACACTTTTTATTTACTGGGTGTTTTGTTTGTTTGTTTGGTTTTGGGTTTTTTTGTAGTAACTATCGTAATGGTCATTGTGGTTACCATTTGCATTTTCCTGATGCTTAGTGAGGCTTGAATACCTTTCCACATGCTTGTTGGTCCCTTGTATATCATCTTAGGAGAAACGTGTGTCATGTTCTTTGTCCACGTTTTGATTGGTTTATTTGTTGTGGTTCTTTCTGTTGTTACTGACCTGTAGGAGTTCTTTACGTATTCGGGATATTAACTCCTTATCAGATATGTGAATTGCAAATATTTTCTACCATTCTGTAGGCTGCCTTTTCACTCCGTTGACTGTGTCCTTTGACCCATACAAGTTTTTAAGTTTGATGTAGCCCCATTTATCTAGTTTTACTTTGGTTGCCCATGCTTTTGGTGTCATATCCGGAAATCATTGACCATTTCAACATCATGAAACTTTCCCCCTATGTTTTCTTCTAAAAATTTTATAGTTTTAAGTCTTACGTTTAGGTTTTTAATCCATTTTGAGTTAATTGTTGCATGTGGCATAAGGTCAGTGTCAAATTTCATTCTTTTGCTTGTGGATATCCAGGTTTTTTTCAACATCATATGTTGAAGAGAGTCTGATTTCCCCGATGAATGGTCTTGGCACCCTTGTTGACAGTTCCCACAGGGCGCCTGGATGGTTCAGTCTGTTGAGCTTCTGACTCTTGATTTCAGCTCAGGTTATGAGTCCAGGGTCGTGGGATCGAGCCCCATGTTGGGCTCTGTGCTGAGCATGGAGCCTGTTTGGGATTCTCTCTCTCTCTCTCTCTCTCTCTCTCTCTCCCCCCCCCCCCCCACTCATGCTGTCTCCCTCTCTCTCTCAAAATATAATTTAAAAAATAGTCAAATTTCTTTTCCCTGTAGATAACAGATTACAATTCACTTAAAAAAAAAAAAAAAGGAAAGAAAGCGCTCACTGCTCTCAGCTAGATTGCCTTAAAAACATGATTAAAGCTCATGCATGTTTTAGTAACCGTGAGATATTTCTCTAACATTTGACTGGTGTATTTCACTTAGCATAATGTCTTTAAGGTTCATTCATGTTGGAGCGTGTCATAGGATTTCCTCTCTTTTTAAGGCTGGGTCGTATTCCAGAGTCTGCTGTTCCTTGACCTCTTGGATATACATTTCGATGCCATTCATTACGGCAAAAACAATGCCAACTTGTTCACCGACCAAAATTTGGTCGGAAGCCAATGATAGGACTGTGATGCACCAGGGTGCCTGCATATGTCAGGTGCACACCACGGTGCTACAGTGTAGTGTTTCATGGAGAGTATTGGAACCCTAAGAATATTTGGACTATCCTTAGTAAGCTGAATAATTATATGAATTTAACTTCTGACCTCTGTGGAAGGTGTCACCATTTTAAAGCAAAGTACATGAATAAAACCAAAATGGTTGCCATTTGATTCATCAACGAGTAGGAAGAATGTTTCTCAGAGACATCTTAATAGATTTAGCTGGAGTCTGAGCCACTTCATCTTGGGTCCTTCTGTGCTCAAGAGAATTGATTGAGTCACGAGTAATTGGGAATTAAGAAGCTTGATGGGGAGCCTGGGTGGCTCAGTCAGCTAAGCGTCCGACTCTTGGTTTCAGCTCAGGTCATGACATCACGGTTCGTGGGTTCGAGCCCCTCATCGGACTCTGTGCTGACAGCATGGAGCCTGCTTGGGATCCTCTCTCTCCGTCTCTCTCTCTCTGACCATCCCCCTCCACCACTTGAGTGCTCTCTCTCTCTCTCTCTCTCTCAAAATACATACATACATACATACATACATACATAATTTTTAAAAAAAGAATCTTGGTGTCATGATGTATGATCTTATGGTCCAGGATGCATTATAGATAAACAGAGAATCAGTAGCACTATCTCTAAAATGGACAGGGCCTTATAAATAGAGGTGAAGTGTGTGTCCTCTGTACACGGCGCTGCTGTTTTTGTGACTGTCCAAAGGCAACCCAAAGGAAAATAGCAACTCTCCATTTATATACCAATCATTGGCTCATCCACATAGCCTCAAGGTATCTTTACTTTTATAGAGGAGTACATTTTAGGTCCAAGAGATGAAATGCTTGGCCAGAGGACATAGAACAAATGATAAAGCATGGCATTCAAATTCAGATTACTCGACTCGTAACTGGCTTTCATGACTTTGTTGTTTCCTTGATTTAAAAAAAAAATGTTACCTAAAAATTCCGCATTAGAATTTGCTACACAGCCTTTAAACATACTAAATACAAACATTATTTAGGTACGTTTTTCACATCTGACTTCAATTTAAAAAAATTGGCTCTCATGACACTGCTCGCCTAGTTTTCCTCCTTCCTCACTAGTTGCCCCTTCTCAACCTCCTTTATACCTCTAGATGTTGATCGACTCCAAAGTCTTGTCCTTGTCCTTTTTTTTTTTCCTATAGAATCTAGTTCAGACCCATGGCTTTAAATAAAATCTTTATGCTGATGAGACCTGTCCTCACTTCTGAACTTCAGGAAGATCTCCTCAATTGTTCACTCTTTACTTGGATGTCTAGCGGGCTGTTCAAATGGAATATATCTGAAGAGAATTTTTAGTTTTCTCCCCCAGATCTGCTTCTTAGACTTTCAATCTCACCAGTGTCCAGGTGCTTAAGCCAAAAATGGAGGCATCATCCTTTATTATCCAGTTTCCCTCATTACTCACCTCATCCCACCAGCCATAACTACATCCAAGCAAGTACGGCTGGCTCTACCTCTGAAATATCTCTGGATTCCAATCACTCCTCTTCCCCACCACCACCACCGCCTTAGTCCATGCCTCCATCCTCTCTGTCCTGGACTACTGAAGCACTCTCTTGACTGGTCCCTCTGCCTCCAATTTATCCCAAGCACACTTCTCGGGTCCTGGTCTATTCTCCAGTTAGCGGACAGATGATAAGCTAAAAGTATAAATTAGACAACATCATTCCCCAGCACCCTCCATTGCTTCCCACTGCAAGGAGAATGAAATCTAAAATCGATATGATTTGGCTTTCGACTATCTTGCTAAACTCATATCCTACCCCTTTCTCCTTATTCATTATATCCTAGCTACACTGGCGTTCTGTCTGTTCCTCATACATGCCAAGTTCATTTCCATCTTGCTGTTTCCTCTGCCAGGAACACCTTTCCCTGAAATTTTTTCTGGGCTTTTCTACTCCTCAACATTCTTTTCTCACCTTCTCAGAGAAGCCTTCTCTGAGCTACAAGAAGTCACCACAGTCCCAACATCCTCTCCCTCATTGCTCAGATTGTTTGGTTTTTGTTGTTGTTGTCAAAGTTTATTTATTTTGAGAGAGAGGGAGAGAAAGAAAGAATGTTGGAAGGGGAGGGGCAGAGAGGGAGGGAGGGAGGGAGAGAGATAGAGAGAGAGAGAGAATTCCAAGCAGGCTCTGTGCTGTTGGCACGAAATCTGACTTGGGGCTTGAACTCATGGACCATGAGATCGTGATCTGAGCCAAAACCAAGAGTCAGCTGCTCAACTGACTGAGTCACCCAGGTGCTCCTCAAAATTGTTTTTTAATATCACTTGTCCCTATCTAAAATCAACATATTTGATTTGTTTGCTGTCTCCACACATCAGAATGCCAGTGTTTTTTGTTTGTTTCTTTGTTTTTAGGTAGAAGACACAGCTTTTTAATGAAAGCAAGTCAGTGCACACGCTCTTGGGGCCAGAATGCCAGTCCTACGAGGGTAGGAACTTGGCTTATCTTGTTTCCCTCTGGATCTCCAGTGCCTGGAGATCTGTCACAAAGTATGTATGTAATAAATATGTGCCGAGGAAATGAATGGCAAAATGAACAGATCATCAAAAAATATTTTCAACCGGGGCGCCTGGGTGGTGCAGTCGGTTAAGCGTCCGACTTCAGCCAGGTCACGATCTCGCGGTCCGTGAGTTCGAGCCCCGCATCAGGCTCTGGGCTGATGGCTCTGGGCTGATGGCTCGGAGCCTGGAGCCTGTTTCCGATTCTTTGTCTCCCTCTCTCTCTGCCCCTCCCCTGTTCATGCTCTGTCTCTCTCTGTCCCAAAAATAAATAAAAAACGTTGAAAAAAAAAAATAAAAAAAAAAAATATTTTCAACCTTATTATCCAGAAGTAGTTCCTCTTTATATATTTTCAGGCTTGTTCTTCTAACCTCTCTATTGTCTCTCTCTCTCTTCCTTGCCTCTCTCATTCCCTGGTTGTATGTGAGTATTTACATAATAAAATATGTATCTTGTACATACTATTCTATAGCCTGCTTTTATCACCTGGAAAGAACTATTAAATCTATACCATAACAATAGTAATTGTTATGAAGTTTGAATGTGCCTGTTTAAAAGATTTAAAAGGAAATCATGAAAGTCATACCCCACTCAACCCAGAATTAATGGAATTAACAGCTGTTAAGATTGGTATGCATTATTCCATGGTTCTCTCTTTGTCTATTAAACATACGCACCAACACACACACACACACACACACACACACACACACACATATATGTTATATAACATATCATATGTATGTATATATGCGTGTCCATATATGTGTATGTATATTAGTATAAAGAGAAATAAGATCACAGAAATCAAACTTGCCTTTTTTTTTTAAGTTTATTTTTGAGAGAGAGAGAGAGTATGAGCAGGGGGTGGTGCAGAGAGAGAGGGAGAGAGAGAACCCAGGCAGGCTCAGTACCCTCAGCACAGAGCCTGACTGAGGGTTCGATGTCACAAACCATGAGATCATTACCTGAGCTGAAATCAAGAGTTGGAAGCTTAAACAACTGAGCCTCCCAGGTGCCCCAAAGTTGCCTTTTGTATTTCATGATATATTAAGATCTTCCCATGTCAGCACATGCTGAAATTTTTAAGGGCTTTTTAATCTTTAAAATGGCTGCAGGGTGGGGAGAGAGGTAAGCCAACAAGAGACAAGCCGATTCCTGCTTCAGAGAGGTTCAGGAATTAAAGACAAATGCTATCTGTGAAGGAGTCGGGGTGAAGGTGAACATAGGAGGATCGATTCAAAGTTTTTACAGGAAGCGTATTGCAGCCCGGTTTCCCTTCCCCACCACATAGTTGACACTCTCAGCCTTGGCAGAAGACTAGAAATGTGCCCAGAGAGGATTGAGGACAAATCTTAGCTGAGGGCGAAATAAGGCACATGTCGAACACAGGTGGGTTAAAGTCTACATACTCAATGGTGAATGTTCCAGCTCATTCTCCCACTGGCTCCTAGAATAACAACAACCAGCCTGCCTTCTGGGCCAGTAGGAAAATTCTGCTCCAAGAAAACTGATCTGCCCAAGAAACAAGAGTTACATATACTGGATGTTTGGAGTCCTTCAGACCAGATTCACCCCCTTAACCAATGGTGTATCCCACTAGTTGAGCTCAATCAACACACACGGAGCTTCCAAACTAAACATTTTTTTGTGTGTCCTACTCTGAGGTATATATGAATAACCAAGGATCGTCAGACATCCAAGAAAAGCCTCAAAATTGAAAAACAGACATCAAATCATAAATATAGGCAATTAAAAATGGAGCTAAAAAGAGACAGGGATGGGGCCAGAAATAAACTTCAGAAACTTATAAATATGGGAAAGGAGAGACTTTGCTTCTACAAAATAAGTCAGGATAATTATTTTTAGAAAAGGAATAATTAGGAAATAAGAAAAAGCTCTTGGAAGTTAAATATATGGTCAAAGAAAACTTTTCAGTATCCAGGAAGACTGAAAGATTAATATTGAGAAAATCCCTACAAAGGAAGCACAAAAAGACAAAGAGATGGAAAACAGAAGAGAAAGTAAAACAAAAAGAAAAGAGATGGGGGCGCCTGGGTGGCTTAGTCAAACATCTGACTTCAGCTCAGGTCATGATCTCATGGTTCATGAGTTCTAGCCCCGTGTTGGGCTCTGTGCTGACAGCTCAGAGCCTGGAGCCTGCTTCGGATTCTGTGTCCCCCTCCCCCACTCAAGCTTTGTCTCTCTCTGTCTCAGATATAAAAATAAAACGTAAAAAAAAAAAAAGAGAGAGAGAGAGATGGAACAATGAAAAAGATAGAAAATTAGAAGATGGAACATATACAGGTCCAAGAGAGGACTGCTAGGAGTTACAGAAAGTGAGAACAGAGACGTGAAACACTACAAGTCGATGAAAACCAACCCTAAGGCACAGCATACATTTCAGAACATGGAAGGAAAGAGAAAATACTAAACTCTGGCAGAGATGAAAACATGAGTTACAAGCAAAGGAAATCAGAATGGCATTTGCCTTCTCAAGAACAAGATGGAATCTAGAAGAAATGCCTTCAAATCCTGAGAGAAATTTCCAACCTAAAATTCTCAGCAAGTGAAAAAATGAGCCAAGAATTCATTCCAATAAAAGCAAAAATTTGGATGAGGACATAAATCATTCACTATGAGACTCAGCTGAGAACTATGCTTACAGAACTATAATAATAAAATATGAACATGATGTAACCAAAACTTGGGAAGAGAAGTGTCTACATCTGCATGCGTGTGTGTGCGTGTGTGTGTGTGTGTGCATATGTGCACATATACCTGCATGTGTAGGAGTGAGTGGGATGGATATAAAATATGGATGGACATATCTTTCTCTTCCATGGTAAGAGGTCAGTATAAAATAAAAAACTCAAGGGAATAAAGGACATTATTTGAAGGATGGAGGTAGGTACCAGAAGAGACAAGTAAGACAGTTTTCCATGGTTATTAATAGCTTTTAGAAGCCTGGACACAAAAAGCAAGCAGAAAATGGGTAGGGCCCATGTTTTCATTCATAAGGTTTTTGAATTGTATGACTTTCTTTTTGTTAATGTTTATTTTTGAGAGAGAGAGAGAGAGAGCAAGCAGGGGAGGGGCAGAGAGAGAGGGAGACACAGAATCCAAAGCAGGCTCCAGGCTCCGAGCTGTCAGCACAGAGCCCAACATGGGGCTCAAACTCACAGATAGTAAGATCATGACCTGAGCCAAAGTTGGACACTTAACCAACTAAGCGACCCAGGTGCCCCTGAATTGTATGACTTTTAAATTCAGCTATGTATCATTTTGACTTGTTTTTTTGAAGGACACAAGAACTTGTGAAAATATTTGCAGGGTTTCTAAATAGGATAAGTGTTGCTTTTTCCCCTTCCTTCCTTCCTTCCTTTCATTCAAGATTTTATTTTTAAGTAATGTCTATACCTAACATGGGGCTTGAATTTACAAACCCTAAGATCAAGAGTGCCATGCTCTACCAACTGAGACAGCCAGGTTCCTCTATAAGTGTTTGTTTGTTTCTTTTTCTTTCTTTCTTTCTCTTTCTTTCTTTCTTTCTTTCTTTCATTTTTAAGTTTATTTTACTTATTTGGAGAAAGAGAGAAAGAGAGAGAGAGAGTGAG
The DNA here is from genome assembly GCF_023721935.1 of Panthera uncia. Taxonomy (NCBI): domain Eukaryota; kingdom Metazoa; phylum Chordata; class Mammalia; order Carnivora; family Felidae; genus Panthera; species Panthera uncia. The sequence continues at coordinate 92,949,814 of NW_026057580.1, forward strand.
AGAGAGAATGAGCATGGGAGGAGGAGAGAGAATCCCAAGCAGGTTCTGCACTGTCAGCACAGAGCCCTATGTGGGCTCGAACTTACGAACCATGAGATCATGACCTGAACCAAAATCAAGAATCAGTCCCTTAGCCAACTGAGCCACCCAGCGCCCCTATAAGTGTCTCTTAATAGGCATTAAGTTTCACAGATAAATGATACTAATGTGTGTGCATTTACAGAGCTGTCATGGAAAGACTTTCACAATTTTTGAGAGGTGAGAGTGATTGTAAACTATAAAAAATTTCAGTTTTGTTTATTATAGAAACTCATTTTTTATTTGGAAACATTTTAACTATTTAAAGAAATATAAAGAATGCAATACATATATTTCTGTTTTCCAACCACAGGTAAGAAAAAAAAAAAACAATCTAACATTTTGTCATTTTTGCTTCAGGATTTTTTGTAAATAAGACAATGTTACAGATAAATCTGAAACCTCTTTTATTCTTGTCCTCAGTCTCGCTCCCTTTTACCTTTCCTAGATATAATCATACCATAAATTTGATGCATATTTTTATTCATCAGCCCATGTTTTATATACAATATTATATACAATAATATCCATATACAGTGAAGAATATACATATGCTTGATGGGTTTTTAATCTTGTGTAAATATTTTCTTACTGTGTGAATTAATCTGTGACAGCATTTTCTACATAAAACTCCTTAAATTTATGTATGTTGATACAGATTTAGTTCATTAGTTTCAACTGTTATATAGTATTCCTTTGCTTAAGATTGATTTATCTAAAATGTATTTATCTATTCCCCTATTGATGGACATTTAGGTTGTTTCCAATTTTTTTAATAAAAAAATTTTTAAATGTTTATTCATTATTTTTGAGAGAGAGAGAGACAGAGACAGAGAGACAGAGTATGAGCAGGGGAGGGGTAGAGAGAGAGGAAGACACAGAATTTAGAGCAGGCTCCAGGCTCTGAGCTGTCAACACAGAACCCGATGCGGGGCTTGAACTCACGGACTGTGAGATCATGACCTGCCTGAGCCGAAGTCGGACACTTAACCGACCGAACCATCCAGGCGCCCCTCCAATATTTCAATATCACAAAAACTGTATAAATGGAAGTATCTGGATGTGTCTCCTGATAGGCATAGCTGAGAGTTTTTCTGCAGTTTAAACCCAGAAGTGGAAATTCTGGTTACAGAATATGCACGTCTTCAACTTTTGCAGTATTACAAAAATTGTCAGTGTTACAAAATTGTTCTTCCAAGGCACTGAGGCAATTTGCACTCACAGCAGCAGTTTATGAGTGGTCTAAGTAAGCCCGTGGAGTTACTTAAGTATTGTCAAGGTTTCTGATCTTACCAGTCTAGTGGTAAGTGAAATAGTATATCATTGTTTTAATTGCCATTTATCTGAAAATTAGTGAAGTTAACCATCTTATGTTTCTTGGCCGTTCAGGTTCTCAATTTCTGAATTACCTATTAATACTCTTTGCCTATTTTTCTCTGGGGTTACTTTCTTTTTCTAATTCGTTTGTAGAAATCTTTAAAAATATATTCTGCATAATACTAATAATATTTATGTACATTTATGTAATCTTTTGGTTTTTAATGACTGCATGACAAAGAAATGTTAATAATTCCTAGAACAGGTGGCACCATAAGGACTTGGAAAGCAATATAGCCATATATTTCAGAAACTGTAAGTATTTACTGAGTCTTTATTACATGGCAGGTGCTGGAATATCTCATTTAATCATTTTAGTAGATCTATGAGCTTGGAATATCTTTCATTTTGCATATAAACAAACTAAAGGTCAGTAAGTCAAACCAATTGCTTGGGCCATGCCAATAACTAGTGAAAAGGGTAGGATTCTATCTGATAACAAAGTCTGTACTTTTTCACAGCCCCGCCAGGGGTGCCTGGGTGGCTCAGTTGGTTAAGCGTCTGACTTCAGCTCAGGTCATGATGTCACAATCCGTGGGTTCAAGCCCTGCGTTGGGCTCTGTGCTGACAACTCAGGGCCTGGAGCCTGCTTCGAATTCTGTGTCTCCCTCTCTCTCTGTCCCTCCCCTACTCATGCTCATGCTCTCTCTCTCTCTCTCTCTCTCTCTCAAGAATACATAAACATTAAAAAAAAGATACAATCCACTCCTAACAGTCTATTCCCAAAGGAATAAATCTAGTAGATAAATACAAATACACAAAAACACGTATTGCAACATTTATTGATAATGACAAAAACATTACAAAAACCTAGGCTCCAGTATAAGGGAATAATTTACGAAGACACCCCTCATGGTGCAGGCAACTGGGAGAAACTAACAATCAGTGCCCTGTCAAGTTGATTCCCTGCTAGAGCTGTTGCTACGTAACAAACTAGTTCTTTAGTGAATGAAAGCAATCCACGGTGATGGTAGTTGACTAACGCAACAAGAAGTTGATTAAAGTAACTTTTTGTGGGCCCAAGAGGCACATGCTGTAAGGGATTCATTCGTTCATTCATTTATTCATTCACTCATTCATTTGTTCGGGAGGCTCTAATGAGCACCTTTATGCACCCTGTCTTATGTTCTGTGCCAGCAATAAAAAACAAGCGTGCTCTCTGCCTTTAGGGAGAATGCAGGTTAGCATGATGAAATTGAAGTCTAGGTGCAGAAAGGAGGAGATATGCTGGGGGGCCCTACAAAACAAAACGTAGCTCTTCTGTTTTCCACAACTGATCCCAGTTTGCTCCTTGCTGATGGCGGGGGATGGGAGCGGGTAGCCGTGCACTCGAAGTTGCCAGTGAAAGGAAACTTAGCTTGTTCTGGGTTCAAGTCTGGTTTTGGTGACCTTAATTCCTTTAGAGTACATGCTTAGCTGTCCAAAGTTCACACTCTTGTCTCAGCCATTCCCCAAACATCTTCCATCCATTCCATCCATCTCCTCCTCCGGAGGAAGACAACAGGGAGTGTTTACCTCTTTGTGGGAATGCATGGACTTCATAATGCATTAATCCTAATCTTCCCCCATCGAGTCGGACTGGCCTCTCTCTCCACTGGCAGAGGCTCATCCCTGGAGTGATGAATGGTCTGTTTCCTTTGCTCTAGCAAGGCACAGAGGCCATTTCTCAGGGACCTTGGCTAGCAACTGCTGCTGACATGGCCCCTCCTTGGCCTCAGAGGGTGCTGAGGATACTGTAGCCCTTAAGTGGTGATGTGACAGAGAAGCTACAAGTATAGGATGTCTTGCCAGATGGCCTGAGGTTCAGTCCCAGTCCAACTAATTACTAGCTTTGTGATGTTAGTCAAACTTCTTAAGTTCACTATGCCTTGGTTTCTTCATCTGTAAAAATGGGGCTAGGAGAAAAAAAACAACATTATCTATCTTGTTGGGTGATCAGAAAGAAGAAATAAATCCTATAGAGGCACAAAGAACAGGATCTGGGGCTCTGGGACTGTTCCAGCCCTGCTTTCTTTTGTCAGGCTCATGCGTCAGCTCTCATCAGCAATGAGGGGCTGGAAACTCTGGATCGGGGCCAGAATATTTCGGAGCAGAGTGAAATAGTGGTGCTCTCTGAGGCTTTCAAGCAAAATGATGGCCCCTTAAAGACATTCTGGTTGGAGACAGATGACTCTAGTGTGGAAATCCGGAAGTTCTTAAAGCGTATGAGAGACGGAAATCCAAACCTGACAGTTGACCATCATGATCCCGAACAGCCAGATCCTCGTGTCGTCTCTTCCTTTCCTCGACATGCTGAGCTCATTCTCTGGTAATTACGTGTCTCAAAAGGGGCGATCTGATATCTCTAAGACACCTCACTAATGAAGACCAGACGGCCAAACGTTAATCATCGGGTCAAAAGGTAGAAGTTAGACCTGGCTCTCACTCCCTGGTTTCAGGTAAATTCTGTACAAGTCACACACCCACTTGATGTCAAAATGTCTGTTGTCTCTCACAGAGATACAAGGATAAAGAAAGGCAAGCACTTTGGGAAAAAAACCCCAAACTCAACAAATGTGAGCCATTTTTCTAGCCTCTGACCTCCTCAGATAATCACATAGCTCCTTCATCCACTCTTGGCACTGACTGGCGCATAGGGGGGTGTGGGGTGGGGAGGATTTGGATCACTCCCATACCTGGCAGGCGGAGAGAGATGGCCTCTTTCTAAAGTTTTCAGTGGGAAGCTGGGCACACGACACCACACACATGCCTGCACGCGCTAGCTTTCCTCTCTACTTCTCTGTGACTTCTACCCCTCTTTGACTCCTCGTTTTAACCCAGAGTTTTATCCTAAGATGAGAAGTAGGATGTTTAAGCCACCCTCTGCTTGCACCCACAATTCCTCTTTTGTGGCAGGAGGTTTTCTTGTTCCCCCTGTTTAGTGGGAACTTAATATAAATCACATCCTGAGTTCTATCTAAGGTTGAGAATGAAACTTTGCAATCAGACCTCCCCACTTTGCTCTTCCTACGTAAGGGAAGGTTTAGAATATAGAAATTCCTTTTCTCTTTCAGTTAGGCTGATTTCACAACTGAGGAGACTCAAGAAGGTCAGCCTGGAGATTTCAAGCTGGCGAACTTGCTTCCTTACTTTAGTGTTTCCTATCCTCTCTCTAAAGGAGTGAATGGCACACCCACCCCTGCACGTTATTAGCTTCACTGTTTTTCTTTGATTATTACCCCTCCTTGATTCCTATTCTCACCCCAAGGAGAGCCCCAGCAAAACAAGGTTGATGGGGAGCAAGCAGTGTTAGAAAGCATTCCAAAAACTCATCTCCATATATACACAAATAACATCAGCTCCAATGTCTTAAATACTCAGTGTGTTAAGCATGGTGCTGGGCACTTTTCATATAGCCTTTCAATTAATTCTCACAGCAACTATAATTATCCCCTCTTAATAGATTAGTACACAGAATCTTAAAGATGTCTACTCACAATCCCTGTATTATTTTGCTTTGTAAATATGCAGTGGTATGACATAGGAATGTTTTGGCGAGCCTGGATGGGCCAGACCTTGGTGGCTATAGCTAGCGCCAGGACTTGAGAGAAAGGCAGACACAACTCTAGATAGTAATAAAATTAAATTAAATTAAATTAAATTAAATTAAATTAAATTAAATAAAGAACTTAGATCTTTGGGGAGAATCCAAAAGCGAGAGGGTAGGGAAGGATAAAGACAGTGGTTGAAAGAGGAATTTCTTTCAAGATATCTACCTTTCAAGATGAAAAAGCAGACAGAGCCAGATCATGGAGGGTGTTGAAGGCCATGCTGTTGAGTTGCAATGTAATCCTATGGGATATGAGAAGCAATGGAAGTGTGTGGGGTAAATAATCCAGAGGGTGTGTCTCCCAGCCAGACTTCTGCTGAATGACGATAGGGCTGCGTGGCTGGTGCTATTGACGTCCACTCTGAAAGCTGCTCAGTGCCCCCCACAGCTGTGGCGGATGGTCCCCATGCACATCCCAAGCAGCCGTGGTGTCTCTCTGCCTCTTTGCCCGAGGGATTTGACCAGCTTGCTCAGCCCCAGCACGGGACTCCTCTGAAGTACCGAAGAGTTAATCCTCAACCATTAAGGGACGGAGGTCAGTTGATAAAGACTCCAGGTTCTGCCTCTCCCCATGGGACAGTTCTGCGTGGTTGCACAGAGGGTCTAGAGCAGGATCCAGTCCCCGTTCCCTCCGGTAGTAACCAGGAGTAGTAACATTAACATCCGCTTTATTGGTTTTTCTCCCTTCTCTATATTACTTTCCTCACTTCCCCACTTGAGATTCCTGGGATCACCTCCCTAAATACGAATCCTTGTGTCACATTCTAGTTTTGTGAAAAACCGATCTACGACAAGTGGTTCTGGGAGGGGTCTCAGGACAGAGCCGGCCATTGGCTCACTCCAGTCAGAGGATGGCAGCCAGGATGGCACTGTTGGTGGTATGGGCAGCTGTAGTAACAACTCCTGACAGCCTGGAGCTTCCCGATTACTGAAATGCTCTCTGTGATAGTTGGGTAGAAGAGGAAGCACTGGCTTGTGTGCTCTCTGTCGCCCTTGAAAGACACGGGGGCTAATGATGATGATAAGGGTGGTGGGATTCTTAACCGGAGAGCGGGAGCAAAACTCTTGGGTCCACCAAGCATCAGCTCGCTGTGGCACAACGTGAAAGCCAGAGGTCCCCCGCGGAAGCATGTTAAAGAGGTCCTTACCTCCTGTATCTAGAAGGCAAGCTGTGTTGACAGTCCAACCTAGGATCTGATACAAGGATGATAAACATACGAAGGAGACTGAAAACAGTTCTAGGAGGTCTTCTATGTTAAAAATCAGGGGCTGATAGGGAACGAGTTGGACTCTAAGACCTGGGGTGGGGGCATGGGGTGGAAAGCGCCATACTGTCTGAATGGTTCCCTACCCCTTAGCAGAGAAAAGCTACCTCCCATTGCCTGGAACCACATAAAGTTCCTTGCTTGAAGCAGGTGCCTCACAAAGTGATAGTGTCCTTATCATGGCTCCTTCCCTCAGTGCTTCTAGACCAATCACTAGGGTGAGGGCTTAGGATATCCTGAATGGGCCAGTGAAGTTCATGCCATGGGAAGAAATGGTCTGTCCACCAAAATAACTGCAGAGCCTGGTTGGTCTATCCAGTGGGCACTGAGGGAACACACGTGGGAATGGATCTTGAGGATGTTAGATTGAGAGACAGTTGTTGGAATGAACCGCCCCTCAAAAACTTAAAGCACTTAGAGACATCAGACCCTTCCATCCCGGAAGGGGTCGTAATTCATCCTACCAGGGCTGATGTTTATTTCTGTTTCCCTTCCCTGCCTACAATGCCCCTTCGAGCCCCATTATCCAAGGGCTTATGGAGCTGTTGAGTTATTGACATGAGATCCTGTATAATATTTCCTTAAACTAAGGGAGCCAAGGTGTGACAATGGGCACATGACCATGAGGTCTTTCCATATACTATACTCTCTCAGAAGCTGCCAGACTGATAAAGTATTAAAACAGCCTTTTACCGTCCCAGCTAAGATACCAGCTCACAGATGTTTCAGGGCTGGGATCAGCCCCTGGAACCTTTACTCCCAGTATCTTAACTGTGGGAAATTGCCCCATCTCTACTAGAAAATTTTGGCTCTGCAGAATTAGAGGTCTAGGTCTCCAAAAGGTGGGAGGAGTTTCAACCAGGGGATATAATAAGGGTTCCGCCGAGCCTAAAGTTACGGACACTGGTCATTTTGGGTCCCTCGTGCAGGTAGACCAGTAGGCCAATAATCAGAGTTAATATACTGGTGTTCATTGACCTTGATCACCACACAGGGATATAGTTGATGTTATGAAATATCTGAAAACCTTGGCCGCAGCTGCAGTTATGAAGACTGTAATGTATTTTATTAATCCTCCCATTTTTTTAAGTTTATCTATTTTGAGAGAGGGTGTGAATGGGGGAGGGGCAGAGAGAGGAAGGAGAGATTATCCCAAGCAGCCTCCATGCTGTCTGTGTGGAGCCCTACAAACTACAAGATCATGACCTGAGCCAAAATCAAGAGTGGGACGCTTAACCTACTGAGCCACCCAGGTGTCCCACTCATCCCCCCATTTTTAGATTCTGCTTAGAGACTATGGCCCATAACTACCTTGAAGCATGAATTCCAGAGTCTACCCAAAGCAGAGCAGGATGATCGAAGCAAAGCCAGGAGTGAGGGACTACGGCAGACAATGTAGATGTCCACCCATGTCTCCCGAACTCCTCCCCGATTTAACCTGCAGCCACGGCGGACAGTTGCCTTACACACTGACTGCTTCCCACCCAAACATCTCTCCTTCTTCCTGTTGGCCTGAGCACTTTACCTGGCAAGTCTGGAGCACGCTCAACCTGCAGACAGGTCAGCCCAGACGTGCCAGGAGCAAATCTCAACAATGAAAGACAAAGTCCTTAGATAAATAGCCCAGCCTCCTTGTCCTTCAGTAGGACTACTTTGAGGTATATTCTCCACGGCTCTTCGGCAATATTGAGCCTCGGCGGCAGTGATCTGACCACACGCACACACTTACCTGTCTTTTTTCCTCAGCTGTTTCACTCTCCTCATCCCTTCATTTGTACTTCCTGGGATCACCTCCCGAATAAACTCCATATCCCCAAGTCCTTGTCTCAGGAATCCAAATGTGGCAGTGTGCCATGAAAAAAAAAAAAGGAAGTGTTCTGATTTCAAAACCTCTTGATGACTTAGAATTCATTTTAGCACATTAACGGTCCTGAAATCTGTATAATAATAATTTTAAAAAGCAGACAACAAAACAAAATTCTTTAAACTGTATTTACCTCTGTATTTCCCAAACATATTTGTGTATGGTTAAGAGAAGGAGCTTTGGAATCAAATGTACCTGGCTTGAATGATGATTCCATTATTCCCTCCCTAAACCTCAGTGTCCCAAACTCTGACATGGACGTGATAATGTATCTCCCTAACGGGAGTGTCACTATGGTCATCAAATAAAAGCCTGGCGCACAGTAAGAAGGTGACACAAGGTGGATATTATTGCTATTACCTGACTGTAGAATCCTATTTAGTAACAGCTGCTAATATCGGAAACACGAAGTTTTTGGAACTTTCTGTATGCATTTCTCTTGTGAAAATCTGACCTCTCATCTTGTGCAGAGAATATTAGGTCAATTCTACATGATGACTTCTCTTTTACAAAAATCTTAAATACGTTTGTAAAACTCAAAAGAAAAAAAGCATTCCCAGCGGTGAATCCCTACAAATGAGAAACTATGTTAACATATCAATATCAGCTTGGCACAGAATATAAACCTTATAATGCCTCTCTGAGGATTTCATTTTGCCTGTTTTTTTCCTCTAAACTTCCTTTTTCACTGGAAAAGGTGTTTCAAGAGAAAGTTGTGCTTTAGTATGTAGAAGTTGTCTCCTCTTTTCTGCCAGTCCTAACTCATGCTGTGATGACTCATTCACCCCCAGGTGGAAGGACAGATCGGGCTGCTCTGTCACCAAAACAAACATATGTCCCCAAACTGCTTTCCTCATTGCAGACCTGCTAAGAGAAAGACTAGAGAAACAGGCCGCCTGTGTTTAATATTCCGTCACTCTTCATTTATTTCCCAAGGCAGCCCTAGGATTACACAGCCATCGATTCTCACCTCTTTTCTCACCTCTTCTTAGAACAAAAAACCGTCGTGTAAAAGAATGTGAACAACAACTAGCCATGTTTTATCCAGAAGCCGCTCAGTACCAGGCCAGCTAAACTGAGGGGACTCAGGTGGCAGGTTAGAAGCTGGCTCTGCCACTTGAAATGGCTTTTCCTTCAACCACTCGGCTTTCCCGTGGTTCCAGGTCAGCGCCCCTGTGCATGTGTGAGACAGTTCATCCAGTGATCCCCAGAGAGCCCGCTAGGACAATTAGGCTAAAATTCAGCCAATGGTAGGGGGTTCAGTCGGTCAAGCATCTGACTCTTGATTTCAACTCAGGTCATGATCTCAGGGTCGTGGGATCGAGCCCCGTGTTTGGCTCAACATGGAGCCTGCTTGAGATCTCTCTCTCTCCCTCTGCCCCTCTCCCCCACTCTTGCTGTCTCTCTCAATCAATCAATCAATCAATCAATCAGTATTCAGCCAGTTGTCCCTGGGAGCTTCTGGTTAGTCTGCTCAGTCAGGAAGCACACAAGTGGTCTTCTGAGCTGAGGAACTTCAATGAGGTATTTCTTACTTTTTAATATGTAGTTTCCCTTAAGGCCTGTGTATTTGCAGCACGTGTGAACAGAAAATGACAAGCATCATCTGACTCAGCTTCCACTTTAATCAGTGATGTGTCCGAAGGTTGAATTTACCTTTTAAAGACATAAATGGAAAATGGGGAGTGTGCTCACGTTGGCCCTAAGTCCTGGATGTTGATGGTGAAACCTGCCTCTGTTTCGGAGCCACACAGAAGAGAATCTCGGGCGGGGGGGGGGGGGGGGGGGGGGGGGGGGCATGTAGGGGTGAGGTGTGCAGGGAGGAATGGAAGAAGTCTCGACTAACTTCTCAAAACCATCCTGGTGGCAATTTTCATCCCTCCTGGGGCTCCACCTTGGAGTGATGTCCGGATGCCCAGATCCCAGGGCTGCTCAGTGGGGCCGTGCAGCTGCACCCTGCACAAGGGCACCCAGCCCACGTGCTCCTGGAGGAAGGCTGCGTCAGCCCTTCTCCTGAGGTACAGCGCCCTCCCCACAGAGACCCCCCCCACAGAGGGCGGGCATTTCTATTTCTTTGCCATCTGCCAAGAACTCATCTTTTCATGATGCCGTCTCTAGTCTTGATGAATCCACCTTCTGACCACCTAGACGTGCTCCGAAGAGGCAACTAATTATTCCACTGGTAAACTCTATCAATGTGACCGTAATCGTGGCCAAGGACAGCCTCCTATCCGTACTTCAGTTTTTCAGTCTTCTGTCTGGACTGAGATCAGTCTTTCTTTTTGTTTTTTGTTTTGCTTCGTTTGAAAAAATAATGTTTAGGTGCTGTGGTGTTACTTGACTAGGAATTGGGTGGGGTGGCATTCCGGAATATGAATTGTCCCTGAAACGTTGCAATTGAAGAATGTCCACGGAGTAATCAAAACAGAAAGCTTAGAACAGAGGAACAGAAGATTTGCATATGGAACTCGCTTTCAAAGTCTCACTAAATTGACTTTCAGTGATTTAATTCAGTCTCCATTCTAAATCTAAGTGTTCCCTCCCAAAAGTAACTAATTCAAAAGCAGTTGATAATAGCAGGTTAATTATCTTGAATCTTTGTGCTGGAAAAACAGGCTGGGCAAACCATTATGCTATTATGATTATTTCGTGGCTCATTATCACTAAGACAATCTTACACCAGTTAAATCAGCAGGGTTCCATTTCTTCACCAGAGAACTATCTCCACACACCACACCAGATACATACACACACACACACACACACACACACAGACACACTTCTGAATTTTCCTTTATTTCCACAGCTAAAGAGAGTAAGTTCTTGAGATCAACAATGTAGCACAGAATACTACAAGTGGAACATTTTTTAACATGACAGGATCTGGACCTCTTTTAATTTTCTTTTTGGGTTGTCTTTTCCCACACCTCACTTCTGTCACACCCAGAACATACACCCAGCTACTTAGCAGAATTGTGAAATCCAGGAACAACGAACTGTACGTGTGACAAGGCAAGCCCGGCTCCCCGAAAAATTACCTCACACAGCAAAAGACGCTGAACATTGACTGACAGGTCCCCATCCCAGTCTGTCCCCAGGCATTTTAAAACCTGAAACCGCATCCACAGAGGTGACATAAAGCAATCTTTTGACTTCAGTAGACCTGTTTTTAAGTAACTGTTTTGGAAAGAGCGAGGCAAAGGGGGGAGTTCAAAAGAAGGAGCTGGAATTCAGTGTCTTTGTCCAAGAGCAATCTGCTCTCACCCCTGACAGAGGTGTTTGCCTCCTCACTGCATAATTCTATGAAATATTCTTGTTCAGGGTCACCCCTTTTCACAGCAACTTCGATTTCAAAATTGTTGGGATTTCGGTTATGGTGTTCCTGGTAACATTTGAATTTCTTTCTACAGAAGGGAATTGAGTATGTGAGACTATTAAAAACGTGTACTTGTATCTTCCACCTAAATTAAAGTCAAGGTATCAGAATTCAGACAATTGGTTCTAAGGAGACGATGACTTCGCAAATATGTCGAGCTTTGTTCATATCTGCTCCACTCGGTTTGAAGATTTGTGGGATGGGAGGTGGAGGGTTAAGTAATTGTAATTTAAAATATGTGTTATATTACAATGAGCATAGCTATCTTTTAGATGAAACAGTTGTGTATAAATTAAGGTAAAACTGGGACCTGTGCATTCACCTTCTTCTGTTTAGACTCCTTGGGTGAGAACGATTTAGACACAGTGATGTAGGAGAGTGAAAAGGAGCCCTTTTTTCTATTTGTTTCTGTTTCTGATGAGGAATATTCTATAGCATAACAAAAGCCAAAAGGATGAGATATGGTATATCTATATCTGTGTATTCTTTTTTAAAATCTTTTTTAATGTTTATTTATTTTTGAGAGAGGGAGAGAGAGACAGAGCATGAGCAGGGGAGGGGCAGAGAGAGAGGGAGACACAGAATGCAAAGCAGGCTTCAGGCTCTGAGCTCTCAGCACAGAGCCCAACGTGGGGCTAGAACTCAGGAACCATGAGATCATGACCTGAGCTGAAGTTGGACGTTTAACCAACTGAGCCACCCAGGTGCCCCTATATCTGTGTATTCTATATTTTAGGAGAACACCACGTGTTCACCATGTGGTTTTTCTTTGTAATATATATTTATTTTTTTCTTTTTTTTTTTAATTTTTAATGTTTATTTTATTTTTGAGAGAGAGAACGAGAAAGAGAAAGAGAGAGAGAGTATGAGTGGGGGAGGAACAGAGAGAGAGGGACACACAGAATCCGAAGCAGGCTCCAGGCTCTGAGCCAGCAGCACAGAGCCCGACATGGGGCTCGAACTCACAAACCATGAGATCATGACTTGAGCTGAAGTCAGACGCTTAACCAACTGAGCCACCCAGGTGCCCCTGTAATATATATTTCAAAGTAGTCTATAAGCAACAGTAAAGACTCACAACGTCTTATAGTGTATGGATGATTCTAATGTCAAAAAAAAAAAAAGTTAAGACCAGTAATCTGTACTATCAAAAGTGGTACATTTTCTGAAGACTGAAAATCAGTGCTTCAGAAAGATACTATTGGGTTTTTACCTACAAGGCCCTCTCCATCAAGGCACCAAATCAAGACTGGACCCTCTCATTTCATTCAGACCCCTGTGATAATTTGGACAGTGGCTTATACCTGCAACACTTAGGAAGGAACAACTCACATGGTCCCATCATAGAGAAGTGATCCAGAAGAGAGTATGGTCATGAAAACTCAAAACAGTGTAAACTGGGTTTCTTAAACTCCATGCAGTGTGATAGATAGATCCTAGAAACTGATTTTTAAATCCTGTCTTTTCCTCTCCCATTTATGCCCTTTAGCTCCCCCCACCCAGGTCTAGCCCTTCATACTTCTGGCCCCTCCACCTTCTTTGCTCTACACCTCTGCATTATACAATACCCGCCTACCAGCATACTGGGAAGGCTCAACCTTCCCTGGAGCTTGGAGAGCGGAAGATGTTGAGGGACCCACACCAACATAATGGCAGGAGGGGCAAGCCAGAGAATACTTGCATGGTAATATGACTTACTGTACTGTTCCCTACTGCACCAAATACCATTACGCTGTATTTTGCACTTATTATTACTGCTATTTACTAGCTGTCTGATCCTGAGAAAGTTATTTCATGTTCCTGTTTCCATTCTTTCTTTGAACAATTAAGAATAATTAAACCCATATCAGAGGGTCTAGATGAGGTTTGTATGGGTTAGCACATGGGAAGCACTTAGAGCATACTGTTTAATAAGCACGATCGTCATCTCTGGGTTCTGCCTATAGGTAAGCACTTTAGGTCAACTGCTCCCCTCCCTAAGGGGTAGGAATCTGATGAGAGGAAGGGGAGGCCAGGCCAGGCCAACTGGCGAATCTTCATGGGACAGACCAATTCCCCTGATCTTTACCCTCCTCCTTTCCCAGTAGTACTGGGAACTCCAGTTTACTCTGCCAACTCCAAGACTGGCACACCTTTGCCCCTTATCAAGCAGCACAGCTGTTAATTTCCCAACAGCCAGCTTGAGTTTATTCTGGGTGGTAGCTTCACTCCACTGTTGACGATGTCAACATTTTTCATCTTCTCAAATTTGGCAAAGCCTCTGGTCAGCTGATGGACACCTCCCTTGTTATGGATTTAATCCCTCTGGTACTTGTTTATTACTCTACAATTTTTCTCTATATTGGTCAGAAGTGATGGATTTAATGGAGTCCACTCTACCACCTTGAATCAGAAGCTCCCTAGAATACAAATAAAGCTTTTCTTCTAAGCTTTAGGCTGACTTATGTTTATGATAGAGTTTATATTCACTTATTTAGTGGTTCTTCCAACTAAAGGAATCTTCTTTCATTTTCAACTAAAGAAAAAAAAAATCCATCACCGTATTAGGATTTTAATCATTGTCTCTAGCTATGAGAGTCAACTTGGGGAAAAAAAAAAAAGCACACAAAAAATACGATCACTTTATCTTATTTTCTTTTACCCAAGAATATTTAAGTAAATCGACAAATGAGTAGATACACATACAAACACACAGAAGCAAAGAATTTGGAAACAAAAAGGATAATTTGCAATCATTTTATGAATGAGGTTATGAGGCCAGTGGAGAGGTAAACTGCCCAAGCCTACACAGCCAACAAGAGCCGAAGTTGGATGCGCTTCAAATATGGCCTTTTCGGATACGCCTGGGAAAACAGAATAAGTTGATCCCGCATTTATGTTTATTATATTAATAGGGCTGTCTTTCAGCAGGAGTTGGTAGCAAAAGTCAACATAATCAAGATATTATGGCTATATTCTCCCATTGTTTTCATTTTCTTAGAAAAGGAAAGCCTATCAAACTTTATTGTCAGTCCTGTCATATATGGTTTTGAAACTAAAATAATTACACTCCATAGTTAACCTTGTGTGACAATTGAAGGACCTTGACGTATTACTTCTTTGTGGCATTCAACAGTAAGTGGCACCCGGCATATCTGACTACTTACAGTGTGAGCGTGAGAAAGTGTTTGGGGACCTACAACTGCTTATTTAAAGGGTGGGGACTCAATATAATTAGAGAGCCAAAAGCCACTCAGCTTTACTAGGGAAAATATCATGCAATGCACTGTTAGTCTTTAGATGGCTTCTTAGTCAACTTCTTCATTACTCTCTAGAACTCTCTGGAATTCTGCCCCTTTTATGACGTAAAGGTATCTGTCCTGGTGAATATGAACCAACAAGGAACAGAAGATCTCTGTGCTTGAACAGGGCTGAAAGAAGTAGAACATGTCAGCCAAGATAACACTTAGTATGTCTTTGTTAGAAACATTTTGGATTGAAATGCTTCCGTTAATACAGACCATAGGTCCCAGGAAGCCATATTTTTCCTACATGTGCACCATTAGACTATAGTATGTAATTTATTAAGGAGGGAAAGGCGAGAGTTGGACAGGGAAAATCCAAGACAGGAGTGCTTGCTTTAGAGAACCGTGTATCTGAGAGTCGTTTTCAGGTACACAAGTTGTTTTCGTAATCTCTAGCTACCCATTATCTTCTTGAGTTACCTGTGCTATTATTTCAGAAGATGACATTTTTAACATTAATTATCACCTCAACTCCTCTACCTGTCACAGAAGTTTTTAAAATTTGTGGTGTGAATAATCACCCAGACTACATTCTTCTAAATTTATGATGAGAAACGTTCAGCTCATATGTTGAAAAACAGAAAAAAATTGCCTGCCAAGAACCAACCGGCCAACAGAAGCACCGAGAAGTATCTCCAATATCCCACCATGCCACTCTGCAACCCGTCTTCCCATCTACACACACCATAGGAGAATTAACCTACAATCCATGGTGGAGAACTGGGGGAAGGTGGAAAAGGGGAAAACAAGTAAAGAAACTCCTTGCTGTCCCACTACCTGAATGGAAGACGATCGTATCTCAAGCAGGAAGATGAGAGAAGGATGAACCTTCAGCTAAACCACACAAATGTTCCCTGGCATCTGGAGCTATGGGAAATCTCTCAGTCCATTTCCCTCTGGTGGCAGCAATGGATAGATACCTGGGTACCGGGTGCTAGTCATTAAAGAGGTCCGGGGAGGAGACTAATAGAATCCATTAAAGTTCATTCAAAAATTGTTACTGGAAACCTCAAATGAGCAAGACCCTTAAAACTAAGAAAAAGCTACTTTTCATTTTATCCAACACTCTTATTATTTTGCCCCACTCAAAGCATTTTTTAAAAATTCCCTTCTCCTGGCACCTGGGTGGCTTAGTCAGTTGAGCGTCTGACTCTCGATTTTGTCTCTGGTCATGATCTCATGGTTCGTGGGTTCAAGCCCCATGTCAGGCTCCGAGCTGACAATGTGGAGCCTGCTTGGGATTCCCTCTCTCCCTCGCTCCCTGCCCCTCCCCCACCTGTGTGGGTGTTCTCTCTTTCCAAATAAGTAAACTTAAAAAAAATATTCCCTTCCCCAGAGTTGAAAAAAGAAAAAAGCAAAGCCAAAAACTACAAACTAGAAACAAGATTAGAACACCTGGTTTATTGGGGAAAATTCATAATGAAAACAGCAATGGTTTATTCTGCAACTTACAAAATAATAATTTGGTATATAAAATGAATTGGTTTTCATTATGTAAGAACAAATGGTAAAAAAAATAATAGTCAACGCGATATATCATATATTTGCCATTCAGAGAAACCTCACATCCCTGATTTTTCCCATTGTATGTTCTATATCAGATATTTTAAATCTCTTTTCCAAGGAAGACCAGGTTTGTAACTACATTTAAGGTGTTGTTTACAATTGCCATCTATCAGAAGCTGTGTCTATATGATTAGAGCCCAGTCAAACCTGAGATGAAGAATTCAAGCCATTTCTTCTCCTGACGCTGTCTTCATGCTACTTTGTGATAGGAATAGCCCTCCTGATGCTTCAATAAACAACCAAATCACACCTGTCAGCCGCGATGAGTTAGACTCAGCCCAGCTTTCAATCAGATCTACTGTGTTCCCGAACATATAGACACAAAAGAGTACAGATTTATGAATTCAGCACTTTCCCACACCCCAACCCTACAAGCCACTTCAAAAGAGAAAATTTCGTCTTAACATTTCACTACGTAAGGAGGCCTGACTACGGCAGCAGGCTTTGGCTATGAAAGAAAACGTTCCTAGATGCCATATCAAGTTAACACAAAGTTTTGCAAAAAAAAAAAAAAAAAGAAAAATCATGATAGAAATTCTCACAAATGGTATGCATTTAGGAAACTATTTTGCTTCTTTAAATAGGTGAAGGCTTGAAAAATATATATTTTTTGTATTTCTTGTAGAATAGTTGGTCACTGACAATTTTTACTAATACCGCTCTCTTCTCGTTGGCTTTTAATAGACCCAGTCCATTCCACCTGAGAAAAACAGAAACCTGATCAGGTCACACCAATCTTTGAAGCCTTCTCATTTTTTACCGTATAAAGGGGTTACGTTTCATATTCATATTCTTTTACAAATGCAGTATAAATGGTATGGGTAGAAATAAGGAGATACGGGCATATTACAGGTAATTAAAAGAAGTAAGTTTTGTTTACAAACATACATAAAAGGTGAATATGAAACTGTACCGCCATTTAAGAAATATTTTCTCCCAAGTTATTTAGCATTGACTAATTTAATGATATGCACACTGCCCACTAAATGGGTTCGAAGGATGCTGAAGAAGACAGTTTCTTGCTCTGGGATCCATCTTGGCAGCATCGAGTTTCTTCTGCTCACTCCCCACCTTAGGCGGATGTGTAGAAGTACCTGGGCTTAGCATTGCCCAAAAGGTCATCTTCATAGTTGGGAAGGCAACAGAAGAAGAAGGCACAGCCGATCAGGATAATCGTGGCCGCCCACCCAAAACCATAGGCCCAATTATAGATGTAAGTGATGGCAGGGTTGGCATGAAGGTCGAAGGTCTGGGTGTACTTCACGGGGTAAATTACCAAGGAGATGATCTGGAAGACAGCTGAAGGGAAGAAAAACATCCCAAAGAGTGAATATGGATGCATGGATGAATGCGTGGTAACAACAGATTAACTCCCTCTTCCACGATGTCTTTGCCTTTACATAACCGTTAAATCCACTTCGTTCTAATGAAAGGGACCAGGGGAATGCGGTTAATCATGAGCCAACACAGGTTATTGAGTGTTGTATGTCAGAGATACCTGGCACTGAGCAGAACACTGAATATACGAAATACAGACAGAGAACAATTAGGGACTCTCTCTGTAGTATCTGTGTACGCATTACATTTACTAAAGTAAAAGGTGCAAAACTATAGTACAGAGTAGAAAGTAGGGTGGTACCGAAGAGTATTTTTTCATCTTGGTAATTCCTGTGCCAAACACAGTTCATATTTTCCGTGTTAGCAAAAGTAATATGTACGCATATACACACATGTGTGCACACAACACATACGTGAGACAATGTTGATAATACTACACCACTGGAATAGTCATTTAATAAACGAGTGACTAAGTGGCAGGCACAGCAAGCCAATGATGCGAATGACCAATGTAGGGAAGCACCAGAAAAGCCTGCAGAGGAGGCAGGAATCTGAAGAATAAATAGAAATGGAGAGATGGAGGTCGGAGGCAAGAATGTTCCAGGATGGCGGGACGGGAATTCAAGAGGGGAAGAGTCAGTGCCTTGGGGAAGTGGAAGGAAGATATAAGAAAGAATGCACAGACCCAGAAGATTTCTCAGCTCTTTGGTAGAAGAGTCACCTTATTACAGTTATTATTCATCATATTGGCATTTTAAGCAAATTTAAAAAAATACAAACTTGATTAAATCTATTTTTGTCTTATTTCCCAATGAACATGCATAACTCTACAAAGCTGTAACGAGCCTCCACACGCTATGCTGCGTTCTTGCATTCTCTCACGCCATAGTTCACCCGTGCATTGTTACGTCATTGGGCATGAACGCATTTTCAATCTGTGACACTTAGACACCAGTCTGCACCCAGAGGGGCCAGCTGGCCGTGCTCTGGAGACCGGAGAGTGCTCACTCCTCCTCCTTTCACCGAAATGCTTTCTGCCAGCTCCACGAATGCATCCTCAAAGTCATTTTCTTTTCCTTTTTTGTTTTTTTATTGCTAGAAAGGCCATCAGTGTTTCCACATCATGGTTTGTTCCTTCTGTTTTTCAACTCAAAATATTTCCCTTCTCTGGCAATTTAAGAATAGCGATCTCGGTGCAGATCTTAACATTTCTCTGTTTCTTATATGCTTTAAATGGCAAATTCTTGTTAAGTTTATTATTTACTGCAAAATATTGCGTAAGACATAAAAGCAACCCTTGCCTATATTATCTTCAAATTCCCCTGGTCATAAATGTTAAATATCGTTCACCACCTGTTTCAGTTCATCATATGTAAAGTTCTTACAATGATTTGGATCCATTTCTGCACAATCTTTATTGTATCGGTACTCAATTTTTCAGATAGTAACCCCAAGACATACATAAAATTAAAAATAATTGTTGCTGCGAAATATTTCTTAGAAGTCCAGTAGGCCCTAACTGAACGTTGCTAACCACTAAAAGTACACTGAAGATTCCTAGGCCTTTCCCTCTTCTATAAACATGCCCCGTTCTACTTATCACACTCTCAAGGCAAAAATGAGGACTCAGTCGTAAGGTGAGAAGGCAGAATTAAGCAGGAC
The DNA here is from genome assembly GCF_023721935.1 of Panthera uncia. Lineage (NCBI taxonomy): Eukaryota > Metazoa > Chordata > Mammalia > Carnivora > Felidae > Panthera > Panthera uncia. The sequence continues at coordinate 92,969,213 of NW_026057580.1, forward strand.
CATATGCAGTGAAGCTGTGGGAGTTTGCCAGAATTAGTCTTCCTTACAACAGAAACTCCTGCAACCCTGTCGGCTCGAGCTGGCCCTTCCCAGATCGTAATGTTTTTAACGCTAACATGGAGGAAAGAGTTTAATTGGGATTTTTTAAATGATGGCAAATTCCATACAACATCATGTTTATCATGTAACCACTGGTTACGTGTACCATTCGCTGGCACTAAATACGTTCCCAAAGTTGTGCAATCATCACCACTATCTCTACCTAAAACTTTTTCAACATCCCCAACCTAAACTCTGCTTACCCCTCCCTCTCTCAGCCCCTGGTGAGCTTGGATCTACTTTCCGTCGCATAAGTGAAATCATCAAATACTTGCCCTCTGTGTCTACCTTGTTTCTCTTAGCATAGGATTTTCAAGGTCCATCCACACTGTAGCATATATCAGAGCTTTATTCCTTTTGATGGCTGAATAATACTCCATCGTATGTGATATACCACATTTCATTTAACATTTAACAAAAGGGTTGTTTCCACCTTTTGGCTGTTGTGAATAATACTGCTATGACCATGGGTGGACAAACATGTCCAAGTCCCTGCTTGTTCAAGTCCCTGCTTTCAGTTCCTTGGGATACATACGGAGAAGAGGCATTGCCGGGTCAGATGGTACCAACTAGGGTTTTGCAATGAACATGAATGTCCCAGTGTTATTTCTAATGGTGATTAAAATAGGCGCCCATCTAGTCTTCTAAGGCATGTGAAAGGAAGACACATCGCGTGTGTTGGTTTGATAAAGTCTTATAAATTTAACTACGAAAGCCAAATAGAAGCAGAAATAGGATTCAACAAGATTCTTCATGTTTTGTGATTCCAAACCACTTCTGGTTTTAAAATAGTATTCGAAAAGCAAACTTTGAGACATAGGGAACATTGGAGTAAACCTTATGTTTCAATCAAGGGAAATTCTCCAAGGTAAAGGTGAGGGCCGGACCTGTACGGGCTGGTTCTCTGAGGCCACCTCCTTCTTGTCAGTCAGGACCCTTTTCACCCCCAACTTGTTCTGCCCAGGCTCTGCGATTACCCTCCCTAAGCTCAGGGAACCCAGAACGGGGCGGTCTCCCTCCGGGCTCACGCTTGATCTTATGCACCTCTTCTAATCACAAGGCTTCTGACTTGTTCCAAGACCATCTGCTCACTCTGTACTTGTACTCCAGGTCTGTAGCTGGATTTCTGCTTTGGTCCCTCGAGCCTAAGTTGGTACCTTGAGAAAAGACCTGTGGATTTTCTCTTCCTCAGAAAATCCAGTGTTGCATCTAAATTCAGTTCTGCGGCTGAGGTCCCTAGTGCCAGGATCCCACCTAAAATTTCAAATAAATCTTGCTCCTAGACTCCTAGTTCTTGCATTCCATTAATAAATGTTCACTCTGACCGCACTCACCTACATAACTAAATTCCCATCCCCCAGAACTGGCTCTATGATACAAAATGGCAATCCCAGTCCGGGCGCCTCCTAGAGTCTCCCGTCCCACCACAGAAACCCTTTCTATGCCCCACTATATCATAAGCTTGTAACATCCTTCAATAAGTAAAATGGCTCCGGGACATTCCAGCCCCCTCAGCAAGGGGATCAAGGAGGCCAGCACTGGGATCGCTATGGAAACACTACACTTCCAGGGCTGACTCAGCCCTGGTCCCTCAAGGTAGGGGTGTCGCTGGACATGGGATCATCTATAAGCGAGAGCAGCACGCAGAGTGACAACCTTCCTCCGTTGGATGGAGGACATGTAATACCGTCTGAGCCACAGGAGGAAGGGGACCTAGATCTTAAGACAAGTGACTGTTACTTCTGCCCTTGGTGACACATTTTCTGCAAACAGATCAGGAAGTGTAATTGTCAAGGGTCATGGGAGAGACAGTACGATAGTGATGCCTACTGAAGGTATGAATTGCTGACATAGTCTTACCAGCCAGGGCCAGGAGGCCTCCAATCACTCTCAGAAAGACAAGCATCTGGGGTCCACAGAGGGCAAAGAAGGAGAGGATGAAACAGATCACCAGGATGATAAAGCCACAGAAGAGCATGGCAGCGGCTGCCCGTCCCCACGCTGTAAGAGAAAAGAAACGGTAATTAATAAGACAGACATGCCAAATTTAAAAATCACTTGTCGAAGCATCAGTAGGAGTTTTTTGCTCTCTGCTCATTATATCTGGGGGCAAGGACAGCTTTTCTGACAGCACTAAAGCGTCTCCGTATCTCAAGGGAAGAAGAGGCAATTCGTGCGGAGGGTGCCCTATACGTTGCTACACAATAATGCCTTCTCCCCTCAGAGTTCGGGCGAATGTTTAGATCTCTGAAATGAAAGTTCAAACTCATCAAACTGTTTCTCACGTAATAAAAAGGCCACATAAACAGGTATCTTTAAAAGGTTCACTCAAGTTCTAACACAACGCAACTATAGTAAACATTTTTTATATTGAGCAATTAAATTAGAATCCCGTTAGGAAATGGTTCAAATACCTTGACAAAACATCATTGTTTCGTATTAATGTTTGGTTCTGTGCCAAAATAATCATTGAAATCATCTGCCTCATGACTAGACAGAGATGTGAAATAGAACATTTAATTATGAAGAAGCTGTGACTTCATAACAAGTTTAGGTACAAATATACCCAGTTGCTAGTCTAAATTTTAACGTCTTGAACTATTCAGGATATATTTGCACAAGAGCTCGTAGTTATTGATATTGGCCCTCAAAGGCCTCAGGATGAAGTGACAATTGATTTCTGGGTTTGAAAATCTGCACGGGCACCTCCAGTCCCGTGTCGTTCTACCTTGAGCCTGTGGAAATATGGAGAGCCATGATACCCTGGCCAACAACCCCAGCCAATAATTCCCACCGCACAACCTGCACGAATTTCTCAAATCTCTTCACATACAACCTCTCTAGAGGGCCTAACACTGATGGTGTAATCGCTCTGTGCCAGGCTCTGTGCTAAGAACCTGACATGCCTTAGTTCACAGAATCTTCACAATCTTTTTAAGGTTCATACTATCATCACTACTTTAGCAGGGTGCCTGGCTGGCTCAGTCGGTAGAGCATGGGACTCTTGATCTCAGGGTCATGAGTTTGAGCCCCACCTTGGGTGTAGAGTTTACTTAAAAATCAAAGACCTTTATCATCATTTCTTTAGAAATGAGTATATACGAAGGCTTTGAAAGTTCAAATAACCTGTCACGTAGCCACACGGCTGATAAGTGCTTCAGGCAAGTTCCATTTCCAGCCTGTCTAAATCCGAAACAGGATTCTTTTTAGATCTATAATTTACATACCATAAAATTCACTCTTTCAAAGTATGCTCCTGCTATATTCACAGGGTTGTGTAACCATCACCGCTTACGATTCCAAAATTTTCATCCCCCCAAAAGAAGCTCCATACGTGCCCCCCCGACCCCTTTCCTCCAGCTTCTGGCAACCATTAATCTGGTTTCTGTCACTATCAATTTTCCTGTTCTGGACATTTCATATACACGGAATCCATACTGCATGGCCTTTTGTGACTGTCTTCTTTCACCTATTGTGTGGCCAGTCTGCATTTTATTTATCCATCCATTCACTGATAGACGAACACGCACTCTTGATTTACTCTTTTACTGCACTCAAAAAAGCGAGTCATGTGCTCATCTGCCCTGGTTTTATTCCTCCTCGAGCACCGCTTGGCTGACAAATTCATCCTCCCTTAATTCTAGGTCATTTGGTCACAGTGGAAGACACAGGGGGCAAAAGCAACAGGGGCTCGGAAGCCAGCCAGACTTCATGTGCACCCTGCCTCTGTCACCAATTAGCCACCATCAGCCTGCACATCTGCTAACCTGGGCTAAAAATGCCTTCTTTCCACATTATTGTGAGGAGGACAGCCCTTGTATGAAAAGTCAGGGAGCTAGGAAGGCTCCAGCCTTTACCACTCGAAAAGTTCCTTGCGTATTATTCCTCTGACTTTTCTCCAGTACCTCACCTTTCTCCATTTTCTTTCTGTATTTCTTTACTTATGCACTTCTTTCCATTCGTTCTCGTTCCTCAGTTACTCACTGCATGTTTACATCATCATCTGTTATAGACAAACTTTCTCCAACCCCCACGTTCCTCCCAGATCTTCCTCTAGGTTTAGGAATGACTGGGGCGTAATAGGTTATTAAGAAGAGAACACATTTTTATATGTCTCAGAAATATCATGTTTTCCCACAAACTATCCCTTAGTGGCCTGCAAGATGAGGCAGAGACAGAGCATGAGTGGGCCTATTTTATATTTATAAAAGTTTTTTATAATTTTATATATTTTTATTTATATTTTATATATAATTTTTTATTTATATTTATAATTTTCATTACTTTCCTCCAGACCTTTTTTGCTCTTTCCGGAGATCGATCGGAGGTCTTAGGGGCAAGATAAAATAGAAATGTTTTATTTTAAATCAGAAATGAATAAAGCCAGAATGTGAAATGTTCTCACTTTTTCCTCGTCCTTCAAGTAAGGTAACTTGCAAGAGAAGTGGGATTGTGCTATGGAAAGAATAGTAATCAGACCATGTCAAGGTCGAGCCCATAGATCACGGTGTCAAAATCATCAGTGGTGCTTATTAAAAATACAGATTCCCGTGACTCCCTCCAAGCCCAACGGATCATAACTCAAGAGGTAGTACCCAGGAATCTGCACCTTACTGGCATCTCTTACATCCATACTAAAGTTTGAGAAGAACTAAGAGAGATGATTAATCTCCTTATAAAAACAGAGCACTGCCAAAAAAAAAACATGTAACTTTCGGTATATGACCCACTGTTGATTACAGTCTCATTTCTACGGATTTTTATGGCTACTGTCAATCATTAAATCCAATTATCCAATTACCTAATTCAAAGCTAAATCCAATTATCAAATTCAAAGAAGCAGACACTGATTTTGCCTTTTAAGTTGAGTTCACAGGTTAGAAACTGCCATGAAAGGCAACCAATCTGTATAAGCATTCGGAGGAGTGCAAACATAATGAAAACTTGTGTAGCAGAATGTGAGTCTTCAATAATAACAACAACAAAAAAACCTTCCTAACAAGGAACATATTTTGCTGACCAAACTCTGACAGTCACAGATTAAGGTTTGAAAAGTATAGCTAACTAAATGATGAGGGATGTAGCTATGACGAGTAGTATTAATAATTATTCCTGTTTATTTGGGGAAGATTAACACAGATTATCCCCATTCCCACTCCCTCTAACATGATAGCTGAAGTGTAATTTACACTTCGTTTCACGTACTTGAAAGGAATTTAGAAAATAGTGAGCCCCTTCGCCTACCCTGAAGCCAACAGGTGAACACAAATATGAACACAGCCCATTTTAAGAACTTTGCCTAAGCTGTGTGAAACAATCCAGTAGTGTCTTGTTTACTTTAAACGCTGAGTCTGAGAAAATCAAAACGGCAAAGTAAGTGGCCTTTTGTCTTGAGAAAGGCTTCCCTGGAAGCAGAACATGTGATAACCTGCTCCTGCAGCACGGAAACACCCACACTGAATCATTTAATTATCACAGAAGACAGAAACCTTGGCACAGTTTTGAAGACCTGGCTGATGAGCGATGAGTAAGGCAATCTGCCCTCTCCTATCAATGACTGTTTTGCTGTAAAATGATGAGATGGACCCTACCTGGTCTGATCAAGGTCATCCCAGCCCAACATTCCTCCCGAGAAGGGGGCCGACAGCCATGCAGACTTATAACATGGCAAATCTCCCCGACACACATTGTGAAAAGTTAAGTCTGCACCCCGAGTACTTTTGGTTTCACTTAATTACCCAGAATGAGCCTAATACCTACAAATGTATCCAACCCTTTTAGGAAGGATTTCTATGTTTGTATTATACCATGGTCTAAATTATACCGTATTTACCAACCCCAAGAGGAAAACATCTTAAAGCTATTTCTTTCATGAATGTACAGATGGATGGTCCTTGGCTCTTCGAAGGCAGACTGTCCATCTTTATTCTGAAGACAAGTCTGTTCTCCATTATTATTTTGTACACAAAATGTTATTGTCTTTCCTAATTATGGTTTGCGACAGACAGCAGGGAGGATTCTCACTGTCAATTAGCCCTCGCCGAACAGAGACCACAAATCACTCAGTACTACAGGTGCACGGATGCTATGTTTCCGTGCAGGAATGTTTTTTGTTTGTTCTGTCTCCTTAAGGGAAGACCAATTTGGTGTTGTATATAACCTATTACATCCTAAATTTATTTTCTAAGTGCCACTTGGAGAAGTTCATATTGTTAAAGAGACCAGCCGCTTTATAAACCCACTTTTAAATAAGATTCATTAAAGACCCATTTGGATAAAGAACAGCCTACCTAATTTTGCTCTCACTTGCAAAGATTCAACATCAGATCGACACCAATGGTCACTAATGTAATTCTGAGTTTTTCCTAGAAAATGCTTTTAAGTTTTTTGTACGAGAAAAATGCTATTATCTTTTTTCCAGGGATGACATTTGAAAATGCAATGTTACAAGACAAATACAGCTAGGAAAAGACCAGTAAGGTCAATGGATAAGAAAGGAGTGAGAAAAAAAAAAAAAAAAGAGGAAAAATAAATACCTTGAATGCCACACTGGAAACCATAAATCAAACTGAAGTTTGTGAAAAGGAAAAAAAAAAAGAAAAAACAACTTATAGAGGAGAGTACTACTAATATTTTTAGCATTGTGGGTAATATTTTAGAGACGGTCACTAATTGTTCCTCCAAAGTTAATTTTTCTTTTAGTGGATTTGCTGCATTCTTCAGTAGTTTTACATGTGGGCACCCAACACTGACCATGACAGTCTGGTCTAGCTAGCCCCTTACTCAGTACCTTGCAGATGCCCACCTGTCGCCCAATTAAAGTAGAATCCCTTTCCAGAACAAAAGATCCATCTATTAATAGGGAAGGGCCTACCTAATAAATCTGAGCTTTGATCAGATCTCATACTATTTGTATAGAGTTCTTTAGGTCAGATAGACTCTTTATGTCATAGACTAAAAACTGGATAAAACCATGATTACAAATTACACAGTTCCTGTCTACAAATAAGTATACACATAGATGGAATATATATTCAAAAAGCCTGGTGCATGCCCAATGAGGAGATAATCTGCAGGAATATGGACCAGTGCTTCTGAAACTATACAGTGCTTACGCTTCACCTGGGGACCTTGTTAAAATGCAGATTCTGGTTCAGAAAGTGGGGCCTGAGATACTGAGTGCCCAGTAACCTTCCAAATAATGCTGATGCGGCTGGTCTGCACACTTTGAGTAGCAAAAATCTTGCGGGCAACTCATAACAGACCTCCAAAAAAAATTACATAGGAAGAAGTGATTTTGCAGAAGCTTTAGAAGACAAGCAAAGCAACGTCAGGGGCACATGCGACAGCATCCAGTTGGCGTGAGATTCTTTACGTGCTCTACATTTTCTCCTGAAACTGAGCCAGATGATAACTACTTACCGCTGTGTTTTTACAGAACGATGATACTTTGCCCCGTTATGGTCTTCGTTGAAAGTCTCCGTGGGGAAAACATCCATCCCATACGGGAAGATGTGAAAACGGAGAATTGCTCCCTCAACTTGGACAAGATGACTAGCAGGGAACTGGGGATCAACGGTCACATATTTGAAAGTCTGTCAGATGAAGAAGGCTGGGAAGGAGAATTTACACGGAAGCACATTTGAGCTCCATCGGCGTAAGACGAGTACTTTTAAACAAAGAGCAGCGTCCAGGGAACTGAATTAAGTTGCGAACGAAGGGAAGAGGGCTCCGCTCATCGTGGGTGGTGTTGATGAGCACAGGCTTTGGTGAAAGTGTGAACAGGTGCACTCTTACGCCCTTCTAATTCTCATAGCCTGTGAGTCTGTGCCCGCTTGCACGGAGAAAACAAGTTAGGTCACTAAAAAGGGAGTGAGGCTCTCGGGCAATTACTGCTAAGTGCAGCAAATGGCTAGGTCACAAGTTCCCACACGTCTGGATTTTATAAATGAACACACATATCTATGCTTTAATTCGGAAAATCAATGGAGTGGCCAACCTTTATTTTTCTGTGTAAAGACATGAACACACACCCACAAAGAGTAACCTACCTACTAATGCCTAATTTCATAAAACAATAACATTTCAATATCTCACCCTACCTCTCTGCAAAAAGGCCTCAAGAGCATAGTCTCAAAATGAACTCTTCTACGTTCAATTTCGCCTAATGTAAACCTATTCACTTTGTACTTCTGTTTCTCATTTCCTGTACATTTTAAGAACCATAGGGCTAAATGATCTAAAAATATTCACATAATAAATACTCTGATTCTTGGACTTATCGAAGACTGAGTTCATGTAAAAAAAAAAAAAATACCATTCAATGCATTCTGTGGTAGTCGAAGGGCGTCTGGTAAAATGAAGCTCTGAACTTGTGAGTTCAGATCTAAAGCAAGCACTCTTGGACTTGGCTGTACGGACTCCCCACTGCCATTCTTGGTGCATAAACTCATCGCCATTATCCCGGTGCATAAATCCAACTCCATTAGTCTCCACCCTGACAAGCCAGAGCTTGCTTGGGCTTTAGAATCTGTATCACTGACACTTAAAATATCTTCCTGATGTATTTTTTTTCTTAAAGACAGGGAATAAAAGGTGCGGACGGTACAAAAACAGTCTGCATGAACATGCATTCCAATTTAATTTTGCATTTTATTTACATGTGAAATTCGAACAATTATTTCAATGTTCTTTTCCTGTTTGGAGAAATATAAATGTGAGGTTCTTTCTATGCTCTACATGCTCATGATGTTTTAAAAAATTAAACAAGTATCTGTTAAGCTGGGTATCTATTTAGTTGTTAATACCATGTAAAAACAAATATCCAGCTTATAATTTGGTTGATTTATAAGGAAAAATGAGGTGATGTGGCAATCTGAAATTCTCTAAAAATCTGTCAATAACCATGAGGAATATAATATTCTGCATTTTACATAGTTCTAAGGAACTATCTCCCTTTATAAAAACATCTATGTTATTAGTATTATTGCCAATACTTGAAGAATAATCTGTTTTTAATATCAAAATGAGCATATTAATGTTATGAATATTAATACGAAGAGATGGTCAAGCGCTTTGTAATAAAAAGGTATATTTTCTTAAAAGTTACGATGGTAGTTACATGTGTGGCTTAAAGTTACCTGGGTGTTCAGTAGGTTAAACATCCGACTTCGGCTCAGGTCATGATCTCGAGGTTCATGAGTTCGGGTCCCGCATCAGGCTCTGTGCTGACAGCTCAGACCCTTGAGCCTGTTTTGGATTCTGTGTCTCCCTTTCCCTCTGACCCTCCCCTGCTCATTCTCTGTCTCTCTCTCTTTCTCTTAAAAATAAATGAAACAATAAAAAAAATTGTTTTAAGTTACAATGATAAGTCATGTTGATGTTCTAGTACATTTCAAGTTTTTAAAAAGTGGGTGTACAAAAGTCAATCCTCTGTATTGAGATATTTTAATTAGAGCCATCCACCTTACTCTTTGTTGTGTTTATACATACGTGGGAGTGTGTGTAAACTGCTCACTACATTTTAGATAAACCTCCCATAAACACATTGTTTTCCACAAAGCCTTACTGGGGTTATCTGAAAATCTCCAGGGTTCAGAGATGCCTAGATAATCGCCCTATAGTGTAGGAATACACAATTTTTACACCTGTTAAGGAAGCCAACATCCATGGCAGAAAATGAAGTGAAAGTGTAATAAACACTCCAGCTCATCTCTGACCAGAATAGCCTGAAATGGACCTCTCTTTGAGAGTTCACATCAGTATTCTTCTTCCCACGGTTGCCTAATGACCATGACCGTGGATCCTGGATTCATGATTTGATTCCAGGTCTAGAGCAAAAGCTGCATCGAACACGTTATTGGCACTAACTTCTCTTTGCAAACGTCACAGGAATAACTGAACTGAGATGTTAGTGCCACTGCCCCCTTACGGAAATCAGTCCTGCCGCATCATACAATACAAATCAGTCTTGCCGCATCTTGATTTTTCAAGACCCGCTTGGAAAACTGAACTTTACCAAAAACCAGTTTCTTTTTTTCTTTTAAGTTTATGTATTTTGAGAGAAAGAGAGAGATCGTGAGTGGGGGAGGGGCAGAGGGAGAGCGAACCCCAAGCAGGCTCCACACTGTCAGCGCGGAGCCTGATTTGGGGGCTCAAACCCAAGAAGGGTGAGATCATGACCTAAGCCCACATCAAGAGTCAGAAGCTCAACGGAGTGAGTCACCCAGGCGCCCCACCAAAAACCAATTTCTATATCAAATCGAAACATAGTTTATGGACTGGATCAGTGTTGTCTTTACAATTAAAAAAAGTTAATGCTTTAGCCTTCTACTTAAAAAATTGCACCAACAAAACCTGCTTATTCCCTTCCACATACAAAGCACTGTATCATTCTGAGGCTGGAGGAGCCACGCCCTGGGAAGGTGAGCTCATCCTCCAAGTCCAGAAAAAATAAGAACTGCATTGTGTGAGTTTCACAAGAGGGCTGTAGCCACAGCCAGGGAGAGCCGTGCAGGCTAGATCATGTCCCAGCAGCAGTGCTGATGGCCGTTCTGGCAGCACCTCTCTTCCAGCCTAACCTTCACATGCGGAGGACTGCAGAGTACTCTCTGGGTCTGTATTAGTCTCTGTTCTGACGTCTGATCATCAAGTCCGTTTAAAAGAACACATCTGTATAAGCAGTCTTCGTAAGTCCCCCGGAGAGACTGAGTTCCAATGCATTTTGGCTAAAAGATACAGATGTATGACTTCAAAGAAATTAATTCCCTTTAAAACCCTAAAAGATCTGAGATACTAGAAACCCCGTCAGGCGTTCTGTTTGTTTTAAGAGCGGAAAAACACAGACATTAAGGCAAGCAGGAATTCCTTGCGGTCTTTACATTTTATTACCTGCTAATGAGGACCATGCCTCCCTTTGTGGGGCAAGCTCATGGTGAGAACTTCCAAACAATTCCGCAGTAGATAAGATACAGCACCAGGCTCTGGATACGGGCCCCCAGAACCAGAAATAAACTGGGTACTTCGAAGTCCTAGGCCACTTCAGAGTAAAGAATCAAGTCAATCGCCCTAGCAGGGAATGGAGAAAGGCAGGGCAGGCTTCTTCCTCGGTTTTGAACTCAGTTGCTAAAGCCCCATTCGAGAGCACTTGGCTTTCAGTTGGGAATTAGGCTCGTCCTTAAACCCTCCTCTCCAGCACCCCAGGCACACACGGCTAATCACAATAGATCCCAGCCGTTTTTGGCAACTACCCTTCGTGGGGGGTGGCAGCGGGCAAGAATGTGCCCCTTTCCAGTGGCGCTGATTAAGTAAAACATCCAGGCTGCTCCATGCTGGAAAAATAAAGTTAACTCCAACTGCAGTATATTAAATTTGTCAACGCTGCTTCATTTTGCTGGTGTAGAAGATGTGTTTGCTGTGTAGATTTCAAATCAGATGAAAATAACTGAGTTTTCTCAACAGCAATGCCGTACTTAAGTCAAAAAGACACCCCCTAAAAACAAAAAAAGAACCAGAACTAGCCTGCTCCTTAAAAGAACCGCAGTACCCATTGAAATCATAACTGCTAACACTTTCTCCAGAAAGGCCTTTTTTTTTTAATCGAGTAAGAGTTGCTTTCACTTAGTTCAAGCCAAAGGAATACACCGACCTTGGGGAAGGCGCGTATATTTTCATCTTACAAGGAATCAGAGGAGGCGGTGGCATAATGGCAAGAGAGTTCACTAGGTCTCAAGAAAATAGACTTTGTTCATTGTATTTACTCATCTAAACCTCTTTGATGGCTGAAAAATCACCTTTTGCATGTCACTGACAAACCCTACAAAAAAATAGTTTGAACCAGGGCCATTTTCGCCCCGCTTTGAGCCTGGTTTTGGCCACTCAAAGCTGCTACTGCTTTCTTTTGCTCGGGTCGGATGCCTAACCTAAGCTCTAAATAGATTTTTTTTTTTTTTTTTTTTTTTAATCACTCACTACCTCTGCCCCGGTTCACTCCTTTCGCCTAGGGCGGCCTCCGAAGGCCGGAGGCCGCGCACGCCCAGCCGCAGCCCAGAGGGCTTCCCGGAGGCGGCGGCACTCACCGTACTCCATGAGGCTCTGGCAGCCATCCTCGTAGGACCCGCTGCCGCCGCCCTCGTGGAAGCATCGCCACCACAGGGAGGACGTCTGGATGTGTTCGCTCGACTGCAGCCAGCCGCGGCCGGCCAGCGCGATGATGTCGAAGGCGATGGCGCTGAGCAGCAGCAGGGGCAGAATCCACCTGCAGCGCTCGCAGGCCAGGCCGCAGCGCAGCATCTCGACGGTGGCGGCGCGGAGGAGAGGAGCGCGCGGGGCTCGGTCGCCGGCGGAGAGTGGCCCGCGAGCGCAGGCAGCGCGACAAAAGGGAAGAGGCCGCGGGGAGGCGGCTCCCGGAGGACGCGGCTCGGGGCGCCGGGGCCCCACCTAGATTCCGGTGACTCACGGCGCGCCGCCCCGACCTGCCCGGCCGGCCGGGGTGCGCGCGGGGAGAGGCGGGGCCGGGCTCGGGTTACACCGGGCGTGGGTGAGCCTGGCCCGCCCGCGCCGCCCTGGAGCCGCGGGGGGCCGGCGCCCGGCCAGGGAAGGGGGCCCGGGGGAGGGTGGGGGGTCCCGGCTGCAGCCCCGCGCGCCTCTGCGCCTCCCCACTGCCCCGTTCCCCGGCCTTCTTGAGCCTCTCACGCCAAATGTGGTTCTTCTCCGTGCCTCGCCGGGTGCACGTTTTCATCCGAGCCAACCAGCTAAATATTTCATCCCCGAGGCCGGATGATGGTCTGATTTTCAACAATCCTGCCTTCAGGTTTCAGGCAGTTTGACATGGGTGTCCACGTTGTACCTGTGGGTCAGTGCCGCGCTCCGGTTGAACGCGTGCGCAACCCAGGAGCCGGTCCCTGACCCTCCTAAGCAGAGGTGGGCACTTCCTCTTGCTCTCCACCTTTGTACCTTGTACCGTGGCTCGCTTTTATCTGTTTATGTACTCGCCTTTCCTGCTGGGTCTGGAGCTCTTCGCCAGCAGAGGCCAGGTTTTATTCAACACAGTGGCTGGCGCTGTGTCTGGGTCTTAGGGGGAGCTCAAAGAAACATTTAATGTCTGAACGCACAGGATTTAACAGATGCCACCCCAGTCTTGGAAGCGCTTTGTCTTGGCTTCCCAGATAGGTTCAGGTTCCGATCTGCGGCAGTCCACTCTCCGCCACAAACCTGTCCCTATGGAAGCCCCACTTAATCTCCTCTTTTCCTTTACTATTTTGAGGTTTCTCCAAATGAAAGCCATAGGTCAGCATGCAGCCAGCACCTAAAATCCCACCTCCAGTGTCCCGGCCCTGCTTCTGTCACCACCATGACTCGGGTGTGGTAGGGAGGGTGGGGTGGCAGCCGGGAGTGGCACTGAGGAGAAACAGATTCTCAGTGTCAGGCCCCACGGTGGCCTTGGGCAAATTATGAAAAACATCCCACGAGGGTCACATCTTACCTTTCACCTCCACAGATCTCCGCTGAATCCCACCCATTTGTTATAAAAGACTTCGCAATGTTTAAAATTTAGTCCTCTGTTTCACTTCGGTACTCTCGATAGAAACAGAGGACTATTTTGCCTTAAGCAGCTCTCCGACAATTGTTGAGGACTCATGAAATAAAAGTGCTGAGGAAGTTAGTGTTTGAAACCACATGAAAAAAAATTTCCCCAGCCTTAATTTTACATGAACCGAATTCACATATTTTCCTTAGAGGCCAATATTTTCACTTTGAAAGAAGAGCATGGGGGTGGGGGGAGGGCTTCTGCCAAGAGTTAACGGCCTACGGTGGAGATTGTGTAAAGAAAATAAGTTCTCAGGGTTTTCAAAAGTTAGGCAAATATTTGTTTGAGTAGCTGTATCTATAGTATATTTGTGAGGGAAGAAATCAGATTCTTACAAATCAAATAGAGTACTCATCAGGAGCAAAGTGGTTTTAGACAAAATGAGAGTTTCATTGGTCTTAATATCTCTAAATGATTTGGGACTAGATATACCTTCTTTCTCTTGTTCCAATAGATTTGAGGGAAAGAGAGTATTAATGAGGTGAAAGAGAGCAGAGTAGCTCTTCGGAATTTCTGGAAGAGACTAAACCCGCCCTGTCTGGATAATGTACCTAACATATGTCTCTCAGATTGTGGAACCAGATGGCTCAGGTTCAGATCCTTTCTGATACTAGCTGTGTGATACGGGGACACTTAGCTTCTTTGTGCCTCAGTTTCCTCATCTGTAAGGTGGATATGCTCACCCCATAGTGTTGTAATGAGTATTAAAAGAGCTAACATATGTAAAGTGTGCAGAATAGTGCCTGCACATCGTAAGCCACAATAAAAGGGTTGATGGTGATGATGTTCATAGGTTTCCCACTCTAATAAGATTAGAAAGGGGCCTTTGCATGCTTGTAAGGAACAAATTCTTTGTACGAATACCAACTGTAAATCGTTACGTTTTCGCAGACAATGCAATCATTCATCCTAATCATTATTAGTGAAATGATAGCTTATAGTGGATAATAGACAATTAAATAGTTCCCCCTGCTGGATAACACAGGGATCACAGAGCACTTGACAATGTAAAGTGTATCTGAAAAAGGTTTTTATTTTTATCAATTGGGGTTTTTATGGTTATAAAAGCAATAAATATCACAAACAAAACTGCGTGAATATATAATTTAAAAACAAAAACATGTAGTTGTTTTACTATCTTCTCTAATGGTCATAGCAGCTAACTAATATTTGCTGGGAGTCAACTATGTGCCAGAAAGGTATTCCACATCCCACCTGGTGAGGCATGTCCTCCCATCACCTTCATATAGACCAGAGGACTGGGGCACAAAGAAGTTAAGGAACTTGCTCAAGACCGCACAGTCCCCGAGTGGCAAACCCACACGTCGTCCTAAGCCGTTCGTCACCAGAGCCAGTGCTATTTACAATAACCATTTGTAAGAATTTGGAAAATATTTCTCCAAAAGTTTCCTTCTTTCATCCCTCCTCTTTACCCTTGTAAACATCCCACCCACTACCAATTATTTCCTGAGCTGTAATGAAATGGTCCCAGAGAAGCTGCCATGACCTCACTAGTAAACCAAAGTGATAACCGTGCAGGTGTAGAACGAGCAATGCACAGGAAACCAGGCATTCTGAAGTCCACTTCTTGCTGACTCTGTGTTTCACCTCTAATATTTGTCCCATCTCTCCCCTTCCCCTGTTCATGCAAACTTTTAATTGTCTCTCCACTCTCCCTTCCCATTCCTTCCTGTCTATTCTACCCAGTAGTGTGATCGTAAATGTTTAACAACCAACTTTCTGACCACCCCCCCCCCCCAATCCTCAACTTGTAGCATCTGCCAATTTCCATCATGTAAAACTCCCCCAAACCTGATATCCAGCTACCGCCTTGATGTCACTGAACACAGAGTTTGGAAGAAATATACATAATCATCTCTCTCACGCTAGTAAAAGCACACCCCTGCGTCTACCCCCAATATCCTACTAAAACTCTTCCCGCAGAGGTCACCAGTAAGCTCATATTTGCCAGATTCAGTGGCGATCATTAGCCTCTCCGTTCCACTAGATACTGTGATGTCTCCCTCTGTAAAACTGTCTGCTCTCTGGGCTTCTATAAAGATGTTAAAGCCCAGTGCCTACAGATCATCAGGAACACACCTATAGTCAAATGAAGTTAGATTTAGTAACTCTGCAGCAAAGGACACTGCACACCACGGGAAAATCTGGGAGTGTCTCAGAGGATGTTAGGAGAGCTCAGTCAAAAGATTTAGGCGTGGGGCGCCTGGGTGGCTCAGTCGGTTAAGCATCCAACCATTGGTTTCGGCTCAGGTCATGATCTCTTGGTACGGTGAGTTCGAGCCCCACATCAAGCTCTGCACTGACAGTGTGGAGACTGCTTGGGATTGTCTCTCTCCCTCTCTCTCTGCCTCCCCCCTCCCTCTCAAAATACATAGATACACTTAAAAAAAAAAAACGATTTAGGGTGATGCCAGGTGATTTTGGAGAGGGTTCAGGGATGTGGCTGTTTTGTTCTGTTTTTTTTTTTTTTTTGTTTTGTTTTTCACTTTTTTTTTCAATATATGAAATTTATTGTCAAATTGGTTTCATGTTTTGTTCTAAGTTATGCTATATCCGGAAGAGTGCTATCTTATTTTGTAGTTGCATGGTGCGTTTTTTTCTGTGTCCAGACGTGAACACGGAGCGGTCTTGTTTTTGTTTTGTTCTATCGTAATGATACAGTGACCTTGTCTGATGTTAACATTCTGTGAGATTACTTACGCTTGACATTGGATCGTCCTGGCCCAGCTCCTGGCTGCCAGAACAATCACCAACTGTCAGGGACTGGCTTTTTCTGTCTCTTTCCCCGGGTCACCATGAATCTCTCCCTCCGTCCCTTCCCCTTCTCCCTAATGTGCTTGTCCTCCTCTGACCCTTGCCCTCACCCAAGGCTGGATCCTCTGGGATTCTTTCCTGTGTCGCCCTTCGGTTCATTCTAGACATTTTCTTTGTGTTACGTCGTCCACTTTGAGGATTTCAACCCCTATCTCTATATTACTCATGACTTGCAAATATACCCACTTCCTATCTACGCTTCTGAATTTTATATCCAACGTCCAGCAAGTGGCGCCACCTGGATTCTCAACCGCATTAATCAACCCGTACTCTTCTCCCTGTAGCCCCTGTACCACCTCTATCATCTTGGTCACCAAAATTAAACCTCCAAGATCATCCTGGACTCTTTCTTCTAGATCCCGTTCAAATGCAGTAACTTAAAAGTTTTGCCAGCCCCCAGACATTCTGCAGTGCAGACTCTCAGCTCCACCCCTCCTCCCCTCTCCCTGCCCTCACTGCCAGGGCTGTGCCCTCCTCCAGTTCTCAACACGCCCCTCTCCCTAGTCCGTCTTCCACAAGAAGACTAAAGTGATCCAGCTAAATGTGGGTCTGACTCTGACACGCTCCTTGATGCAGCCCTCACTGATTCCCCATCACCTCTGCCATCGGGGATGAGATTCCTAAAAGTAACACACAAATTCTTCTGTGGTCTGGCCCGTTTTGCCTCTCCAACCTCGTCTGTCCCCTTTACTTGCTTTCTTATCTTGTCAGTTCTCCTCGACCTGTCACTTCAGGGAAACCTATAACTCTAAAATGCTATGAAAGTATAGATAAATGAAAAAAATTCTGACTCAAAATGGAAAGAATATGTATTTATGTGGAACAGTAGATGGCAGTGGAATACTATTCTTCAGCATAACATTTGCAAGACCTAAAATTGATCAAATACCCATAGAAAAACTAGTAGCCAAAGAGTAGTATGATTTTTAAAATGTCTCTAGATTTTAGTTAATAGCAATGCATCCATATTGGTTTCTTAATTAAAGCAAATGTGCTATGCTAATGGAAAATGTTAATATAAGGAACACTAGGTGCAGGGGTTTATGGGAACTCTACTATCACAAGTTTTCTATAAAACTGAACTATTCTAAACTATTATTTTTAAATGCCTCTATATTCTTAGTATATAATTTTTCTCATACAAAAAAATAAATATGAAAACCCAAATAACAGTCATTTCCTCATATAAAATTAAATACAAGGGCGCCTGGGTGGCTCAGTCGGTTAAGCGTCCTACGTCAGCTCAGGTCATGATCTCACAGCTCGTCGGTTCGAGCCCCGCGTCGGGCTCTGTGCTGACAGCTCAGAGCCTGGAGCCTGCTTTGGATTCTATGTCTTCCTCTCTCTCTGCCCCTCCCCCGCTCATGCTCTGTCTCTCTCTGTCTCTCTCAAAAATAAACATTAAAAAAATTAAAATTAAATACAAAAAAACCCCAATCAATAATTAATTTAAGTTTTAAACATAAGCGTCAGATATTCAGAAATAAAAGCTATTCATTTAACATTTTACTGTCCTGTTGTGATTAGGAATGCATTATTTTAGAAAATCTGAAGAAGACGGGAAGTATAAAGAATACATCACCCACAGACGATTGCTTCTTTCTTTTCAACCACAGTCAATGGCTACTAATATTTCGACCTTTTGTTTTAGACTTTTTCTCCCCTGGCTCCTAGCAGCCCACATTCTTCTGGTTTCCTCCCACCCTGCTTCAGGCTTCTTCCCTAGCATCTGTATCAAACCAGTGGGGTTCATCAGGATTTGATCCAGGCACCTTCTTCAACCTCTGCATTGTCTCTTTAGATGACCGCCACTATTCCTGTGGCTTAGATGCTATGCTGGAAACTTCCAAGTTTATTTCTGGCCCAGACATCTCTTCTAAGCTTCAAATTGAATCTCTCACAGATAATATCAGACATAAAAGAGCCCAAATTGAGCACTTTCATCCCCAAAGTGTATTCTACCCCCTTCTTTGTCTTATCCATATTAATAAATGGTACCAGCATCTTCTAGCTTCTTAGAAGCCATCCTCAAGCCACTTGTCCCATATCCAACCCATCAGAAAATCATTAGCTGCCACCTGTAAAGGTGCATCTCAGGTCCATGCAGCTTTTGCAAGTTCATTATCACTGCCCTACTCCAAGCCACCATACTGTAATAGACTACTGTAATAGCTTCCTAATTGATTTTCTAATGTCCATTCTTATCCCCTTAGAGCAGCCAGGGAGATGTTTAAAGATACACATCACTTTCCTAGTTAAGGTTTTAACAAAACAGCAATGCCCACGACACTTGGGTTAAAATTTGCCCGGTCAGCAGCTGGCTGGCCCCTGCCCACCCCTGTTAAAGAATTGATGTGCCTTCGTCTCCTGATAGAACTCTGATACAATTTTTAATTATCGAAAACATAAGAAAGAAAACGTTAAATCCTCATGGTGCTGTCACCTATTCAGAGATAAGCACAGTTAATGTTTTTATGTATTTCTTTCTACTTCTACTCTTTCTTTCTACATGGACACACTCCTGCATCTATATGTATGGACAGTATATTATATATATGTCTGTTTTTAGGAGATTAGGATTACACTCTATAATTTTGTAGCCTGGTTTTTTTTTCACTTGATAGGTAAAATATGAATATTTTGAAGTCTTAATACACATTGCCCTTTACTTTTGCCACCAATAAGCACTGACCTGTCCGGCCTTGTCTACCTTTGATGATGTCCCCTGTTTGGATCGGTTTTTGTTTTTTTTTTTTTTTTTGGTTTTTAAAGTTTTTATGTATTTATTTTGAGAGAGACAGAGAGAGTGTGAGTGGGGGTGGGGTAGAGGAAGAGGGAGAATCTCAAGCAGGCTCCACGCTGTCAGCGCAGAGCCCGGCGGGGGACTTAGACTCATGAACCATGAGATCGTGACCTGAGCCGAAATCAAGAATTGGTCGCTTAACCAACTGAACCACCCAGGGTCTGGGGAAGATGTTGCCACCAAGTGGTGCTGATGTCACTGCAGTGCACTGCGCTAATGCAGGGCTGTGCCTGGGCCTGTGGGAACAGAGAGGAGGGGGCGTCACTCGTGGCCCTGGAGCAGTTGGCACATTCATTAAGAGTGGGAGACAAGGGCTTGTTTCAAGCCCAGGGATTCTCGGTGACCCAGTGCTACCTAAATCCCAATTCCACACCCCTCCCTCGGACCAACGTAACAACTTGCCAAAAGGGACGAGTTGATAGCCTTCCGGTGGGTAGGGGCCACGACTATCTGTTGGAAATGCTGGGTCCGAAGGCCTCCACCACGTTGCAAGTAACCTCCCTTTGAATTCTCACGACCCTCTGCAAGTTAAATTCTGTTAGGCCCATTTTACAGATGAAGAAAACTGAAATCGAGCTATTGAGTAAATCATTCTCGCCGCTTTTCTCATGGCTTAGACGCTATGCTGGAAACTTTCAAATGTATTTCTTGTCCAGACTTCTTTAGTAAATAAGGGGGTTCGAGCCCCGATCTACTTGTGCCGTGTCCATACCATGTCCCCTCCACCATAAGTGGTTTCTTAGGGAAGCACAGCATTCTGAACAAACAAGGGAACAGTGTTCATGAAAGGTTACCATGGACACACACTCTGTATAGAAAGAGGTTCAACCTCAACATCATTTCCGAGTTTTGAATGTCATTGAATAAACAGAGAATGAAATAGGGAGCTCGAATCATGTCATCTGGAGCCCAAAATTTAATTAGAAATAATAAATGCTTACATTTTTTGGCGTCTCAAGGTATGTGGCCCTTTCATTTGTACATGATAGGTATTAACTAGTATATTCTCAGAACAATCCTATGAGGTAGGTACAATGGTCGCATCCACTCTGGAGATACAGATGCCGAAACAGATGGTTTGAATTACTCGATTAAGATCACCCAGCAGGTTGGGCTTAGCTGGGATTAAAGCCCAGACCAGCTTTCTCCGTCTAAGGTCTCAGCACCCTAACGACCACAAGAATAATAATATTAGCACTTGGGGCGCCCGGGTGGCTCAGTCCGTTAAGCATCCGACTCTTGGTTTGGGCTCAGGTCACGATCTCACGGTTTGTGGGTTGGAGCCTCGCATCAGGCTCTGTGCTGATGGCACAGAACCTGCTTGGGATTCTGTCCCTCTCTCTCTCTCTCTGCTCCTCTCCTGCTCTCTCTCAAAAATAAATAAATAAACGTTAAAAAGATATACTAGCACTTACCACGTGCCAGTGCCTTCTTCAAGCACACATCAATTTGTCTTATCCTCACAGTATTATGAGCAATGTACAACGATTGCTTCTACATAACAGATGAGGAAACTGAGGCACAGAGAAGCTAAATGACTTTTCCTGGATATCTCAGCTAGTAAGGGGCAGAGCTGGGCTCAAATCCAGACATTTTACTGCGGAGTCTGCCCCGTTAACTCCTAAAATTCAATTTTAGTGTGCAAATTCTTCAATCTATTGTGATGCAGTTAAAATTTGTAGAGCGTATCCAGTCGTTGGTATATATTCTAAGACTACTTATCTTTCCAGGGCGCCTGGGTGGCTCAGTCGGTTAAGTGTCTGACTTCGGCTCAGGTCACGATCTCACAGTTTGTGAATTCAAGCCCCGCGTCGGGCTCTGTGCTGACAGCTCAGAACCTGGAGCCTCCTTTGGATTCTGTGTCTCCCTCGTTCTCTGCCCCTTCCCCGCTCACGCTCTCTCTCTCAAAAATAAATAAACATTAAAAAAAAAAAGACTACTTATCTTTCCAAGCCAGTGCCCCAGTGTGCTCTGTCTCTCCCTCTCCCCACCCCCACACTAGTACAAACATGGTTTTTGTGCCCCAGGATGATCACTATATTCTAGGGTTATTTCATCCTGGAAAATTTCCAGTAAATATCCAGCTAAGACCTCAATGTGTCAGACATGCTCTTAAAATACACTTTAAAAAAATATACTCACAATATAGAGAAAGGGATGAAAAGCACGTTCCCAGGCTGTGCAGAAAGGGATGAAAAGCAGGCCCCAGGTTATACTGGGGCATCTGAGAGGCTCCATTGGTTAAGCGGCAGACTCTTGATTTCATCTCAGGTCATGATCTTGTGGTTTGAGATCTAGCCCCCCATCAGGCTCCACGCTGACAGTGTGCAGAGCCTGCCTCTGATTCTCTCTCCCTCTCTCTCTCTCTCTCTCCCTCTCTGCTCCTCTCTCACTCACGCTCACTCTCTCTCAAAATAAATAAACTTAAAAAATTTTTTTAAACATAAAGAAATTTTAAAAGTTACACAGACTTTTTTCTTTAGTGAATTGAAGGAACCATCAGTGTTTGGGAGACTTCTTCTATTTAAAAATTCACACACTTCAGTCTGTTTCTGATATGGACATTTTGTTCTATTTGAAGTTTTCTGTGAGTTTTTCCCTGTTTACAACTGATCCGTTAGGTGAGGCCACCTCAGCCCAGCCCCTAATGGCTTCTGAGAGACCACTTGGCCTTGTCTCCTCTCCACACGGGTCTCCGCCTTTATCTCTCGAACTGAACTTAAAAACCACCAGAGGAAGTTTTGCACTTCTGTAGCCTTTTAGCATCTATGGAATCTGCCAGGCTCCATATCTCTTGATTTCTGGAAATATAAATGCCAAGTAATAAATTGAGTTGCCTTAAAGATAGAGATTAGAAAGAAAAATATATTCTTAAAAACATGAATCTTTGGTACTATTTCATATCTCTGTCGAGGACAAAACAGTCATTCCTCAACTCCCAGAATCTGCGTCTGAGTCAGCTGGCATTGCCATGCAGAGAGTGAGGTGACGTGAGCAGCAGTCCAGAGGGCTATTAATTTATTGTTCAATTAGAGAGTGTTGAAAGAACTGTGTTGGCTCTTAGAGCCCACGTAGAATATTAAATAGAATACAAGGATATCTTCAAATCATTTTGACAAATTTGCAGATGGATTTTTCCAAAGATGAAATTAGCAGAATGACATTACTTGTCCATTACTGGATCCTTGTCACTGTTTCCATTCACTGGACTCACATGAAGACTTCCCTAAGTAAAGCAAAATCTATTCATCCTTTTTCTAATCCTAGTGCCTTGTACACACAACTATGCAACACACAAGGTGTATGAAATAGAAATGCTTTGTTTTGGTAAACCAGTGATGGATTTCTGGTTTGAGAAATTTAATAAATTGGTGATTATGTCATTCGTGAAATTTATAGAAATCTTCATTTATCCCATATGATCTTGGCATATAGCTGGAAAATCCTAGAGGTCTTTAAAAAAAAATCACTGAAGGGCGTGTGGGTGGCTCAGTTGGCTGAGCATCTGATTCTTGATTTCTGCTGAGGTCATGATCCCAGAGTCATGGGAATGAGCCCTGCATCAGGCTCCATACTGAGCATAGAGCTTGCTTAAGAGTCTCTGTCTCTCCCTCTGCCCCTCCCCCCCATTCTCTCTCTCCCTAAAATAAAAATTGAAAGAAATCATTGAAATTGCAAATGGTAAACAATAATTATGGGCTTTTTGGATTTTATTTTTTGGTGTTTCCAAACCACTTTATGAGTCACAAAATAGTTTATAATCGATGCAGCAATTTGTAGTTTAATTATTTTCTTCTAAGAGGGTCGCTCTTTTACTTTTCCAAAGATTTAAAGCAGTGTTTCTTTTAAAAACAGCCATGAGTTCATCAAGCACTTTATCGGGTGGATTTGTGGCAATTAGAAAGAAATATAGACCCCACCTCTGTTTCCTTGGAGTTTACAATTTAATTTGGAGGACAGCTTATACTGGAATATACATGAGAACAAGTAGCATTAAAAAGTATTTATGAGTAAGTGCTCGGTGGAGATACATTGAGTAGACGTTCCGAGGAGAGCTGGAAAGAGAATTATGGGTAGGCAGGTATATTAGTTTTCTGCTGCTCTGTAACAAATTACCGCAAACTTAGTGACTTCAAACAACACCCAGTTGTGAGCTCACAGATGTGTGACTCTGAAGTCCAGGTGGGAACATACTACTATTCAGACCGTTCTCTACTTAGGGTCTCCCAAGGCGAAATCTGGTCGGATGAAGCCCATATGACAGAGCTCCAGACAAAAGTGTGCGGCCACACGCATTCACGGGGTGGGCACAACTCAGTGCTCGGGGACCGCAGCTCTGAGATTGTCAGGCGGGCCCTCACTATTCCTCAGCCTCGCCCATCTTCAAAGTCGTCCTTCAGAGCAACAGTGCCTTGGCACCCGCTCAGACCTCAATCTCTCTGACTTTTCGTCTGCTGCCAGCTGGAGAAAACTCTGCTTCCAACGGGCTTGGAAGCTGATTAGATCACCCCCCCCCCCCCGCCCCAGATTATCTCTCCTTTGCCATATAAGGCGACACGATCACAGATCACAGGTTCCACCCCACACTCACTGGGGAGGATTATCCAAAAATGAAGGTTATTGGGAGCCACTCTTAGAATTTAGGGAACAGTTCACACAGAAGGAAGGACCAGAATGCACCTTAAAGGAGGGATACGTTCTGGATAAATAAATGTACTAAGACGTTTAGTCCAGAGAGAAGAGCCATTTATTCATCCAACAGATATTTATATAATATATTGATATCCGATTACTGGGATTAAAATGATGAGCAAAGAAGACGTGATTCCTGGCCCGATGAAGTTTACAGAAGAGCGTGACCACAGACAGATTTGCATGAGTTGTGCTCAGGGACGATGAGCAGTCCACAGTTTGGGGGACAGAAAACATTCCTTTACAAAGAGAAAGTGTGGGGCACCTGAGTGGCTCAGTCGGTCAAGCGTCCGACTTCGGCTCAGGTCATGATCTTGCGGTCTGTGAGTTCGAGCCCCGCGTCGGGCTCTGTGCTGACAGCTCAGAGCCTGGAACCTGCTTCGGATTCTGTGTTTCCCTCTCTTTCTGCCCCTCCCCTGCTCGCTCTCTCTCCCTCTCTCTCAAGTAAATGAACATTAAAAATTTTTTTAAAAAAGAGAGTGTGGAGTTATGTGGTATGTTTGTAAGACAAGGCACAGCTGTGGACACTTGAAGGTTTTAGGGTGAGGCACGGAATTTTGCGTAAGCAGCCCAGTGGCTTCTGAAAGGAAAAAATAGAGACACTTAACCTTTCTTCTAGAGACCTAAAGCTGCTAAAACCTGCCCAGATGAGCTGGCCACCCCCATCCTAAGCCACTGTCAGGTCAGGGAAGGTCAACAAAACCCTGAATTTTAAAACACTGCCAAGACAAGAAAGATGGCCCATTGGGCTGGTCTCCACACTGAATCGCACAGTCAGGGGGATCGGTGGCTCTGCACACATGTGGTGGTGGCACCCAGATCACATCCCACCCAGCCTCCTGTTTGGCAAGCAGGCACCCTGGGACAAGTTGATGTGAACAGGCAGTGTGGGAGCCGGGCTACATTTACATTTGGTGTGGAGCACACGTGACTGAGCTTAGCACGGAGGGAGAAAATGGCCCTTGACGAACCTCTGTGGCAAGGATGGAGGTCTGCGGAAACAGGTGGAGAAGGTCTCAGCAGGAACGTCCATCCCGCTGCAGTAACTGTATGCAGAGAATGTCCTAAGACTGTCACGGTCCGGCAATGTGTTTTGGTAAATAATGACACTTCTCTAGCCTCAAAGGAATACAGGTCATAGGCAAATACGCTCAGCATTTGTTTCAGATTTTCCCTGGAAATACAATGAGGTGATGAGCTAATAAGAAGTATCATTTCATGAATGTCCATGGTGAGTCAAGGGCTGTGAAAAGCAATTCCCTACATGCTCTGCACGCCTTCCTTCTCCAAACCCTAAGACACCATGACTCCCATATTGCAGATAAGGACACTGAGCCTCAGAGAGGTTAAGTAGCACGTCCAAGGTCTCACAGAGAAGAACTGGTAGCCAGGACTCTTCTGCGTCTGTTAAGTAAAGCCTTGGTCTTTTAACTTAAGCACCACTGCCACTTGAGATCATGCTTTAAAAAGGATGAAATGTGCTTTTTATGATTTCTAATTTTTCAGCTATCTAAAAACTTACGGAACAGCATATGACCTATGTTATTAGCTGCCTTAGTGGCAATGTTGGAGATGAATTTACTGATCGGAGCATAATATAAATAATTTGGGGTGAAAAGGACAATTCCAACTGTCAAGAATGTCATTAGAGAAATGCTGGGACTTAGCCCATTTTGTGTGTTGCAAACACCAGGACCAAAACATCGGACTACTTAGGTAATCTGGGATATAGCTCCTTTGGGGTTCTAGTATGCTGGCTGTCGACTTTCCCAGAATATTTGAGAATTTCTAGGACCTGAATGACGGCTACCCCATGGTGGTATGAGGACCAGAATGGGTCCAGGATAGAGATCTTCTGAGAAATGTTCCCAGCACTTCCAAAGGGAAAAGGATTAAAGAATGAAGATAAGCCAAGAGGCGAAGGGAGGGGGTTAAGAGGAGATGTTTTCTCAGTGTACCTGGTAAGTGATGGCAGAATGGATTTACAGTCCCCTTTTAAGGTTCCCGATGGGACCATCCCCTTAAATGCAAATTCCACACCATATTTAGCTCTGTCCCAAAGTCTCAGAACAGTAGCCTGGATTTCACCCTTCTTGATTGATCTCTGAGCCAACGCAACGGAGAGAATTGGACCGGGAAGTAGCTGGAATTTCAGTCTTGGTTTTGCGGCTAATTCTATGCCTTTGGAAAACACACTAAGTCTCTCTGCAATTCATTTGCCTCATCTGTAAAACACTCTGCTAACACAGAGTTATGAAAATGGAATGTAAGGTGGAGTCAATTATCCAGGTAATCGTAGGCTGAAATACTTTCCCCTGAGATATCGAGAAAATTAGGACAAACATGTCGGAGACGATTTCTGAGACGCTTCTAGATGATTACATAAATTTACCTCCATATCTTACATGTTTATGTACAGTCAATACAGTGACATTTTTGTTGATGGAAATAAGAAACGTGACACCCCACAAACCCATCTCTGAATATTTGGGGAGCCTGTGCCTGTGATGATACTAAGAATGGAGGCCAAATAACATATTCTAAATGTGTAAAAGTTACAAATTAAGACAACAAACTGAAATAAAATATGTTCTATCCTCCTATCTTGACAAATATGCCTTCCTAATTATCTGGCAGGACAGGATTGAATTTAGAAACCATGGAATGTTGATTCCCAACCCACCCCCATTCTGTCCCCACCCTTCCTGTATTGCCAACCCCTTGTGTGGCCCAGTGCACACACCCCATCCCACACACCACGCTCTGGCCAAAGTCCCTGGAAACAGCTGCCCTTGGCTACCACATAGGTCTAAGGGTACACATGCCAGAAGCACATTTGGACCTTGGGAAGGTGTACCCAAATTTGGGCTGACTGGACAGGGAATTTAAGAGACATGGGTACTCAGAACACGGTCCAGAGAGGGCCAATGAAAGCAATGGGTGGTCACGTGCCCTTGGATTCTTTATCCCACGTGGAGGGCATAGTCAAGGGGTGGCCAGTGTACGGCCCTTGAAAGCCAGGCCAAGGCAGGGACCTCAGGTGCCCTACATCTGCAAGGTTTTGCAATAGACCTGACCCATCCATCCTGAAGACTGACCTCTAAGTACCTCTGTCTCCTGTGGATGTGGTGGCAACTCCCGGCCACACTCTCTAAAGCCCCATTGCACTCAAGAGGAACATCGTCTGAGAGATTGATGACCCCTGAGCCTGCTCGTGCCCTACATGCGTCTCTCCATATTTTCTGCCCAAGCATCGGAGGGGCACTGTTACCTAACCTTCCCTTCCCTTGCTTCAGGGAGTCTGTTCTACCACCATTACTGAATCTTGTCTTTTCATTGAGTCTGGGGACATTTTCTGAATTTTGTTTTAAAATTTAAAGCTGTATCTTTATATGCCTGAGAAAGGACTAGAAGGATATAGGATATATGTTAACAATGGTCATTTGGGGCTGGTAAGTTACAGGTATAAAGTGATTTTCAAATTTTTAAAATAATGTTTATTTTCACTTTTAAATTTAAATTTATCTGTATTTTCAAGGATGAATGTATTAATTTTAAGAGAAAGAAACATGAGGGGCACCTGGGTGGGGCAGTCAGTTAAGCATCTGACTCTTGATTTCAGCTCAGGTCATGATCTCACGGTTGTGAGATTGAGCCCCGTGTTGGGCTCCACGCTGCCATGGAGCCTGCTTAAAATTCTCTACCTCCCTCTCCCTCTATTTGTCTCTCTGTCAATAAAAAAGAGAGAGAGAAAGAAACACAAGTTATGCGATTCCTTCTAGAGATCATTTCGGCACATAGGAATACACAATACACAATGGTGTGATATGGGACACAAACCTCTGCTTTTGTGACTTAATTTTTTTAATACTTATAGACACAGTTCTACCTCATTCTCTTTTCGTTGTGCATCTGAATTCCATGATATAAAATAACCATAATTAAGGCAACCAATCTTCTATTGATGGATATTTAGATTGCGACCAGCTTTTCGCTTTTCATAGGCAATGCCACAACAAACTTCCTCTTGTGTATTTCAGCAAGTATCCACTTGGGATGAATCTCTAGCAGTGAAAATAATGGATCAAAGGTGATATACCAACTGACTGATATTAACAAATTGCCCTTGAAAAAGGCAGCACCCATTTTCATTTCCACTAAGAGCGTATGAAAATTCTGACACGTGCTTGCCAACATTGCATTTTATAAATGCTCCTCATTTTTGCAAGTCTGATAAGTAAAAAAAAAAAATAATGGTGTCTCCTTGATTTGATTTTCAGCTCATGAGCTGAAGTGGAATGTGCGTATTGGGCATTTGTATTTTGTAATAATTTAAAATTAAGACTGTCCAGCACTGAGCTTAGGGTTACAACTACTCAGAGCAGAATATATGGGGAAGGAATCATGTCTTCCTTCTCTGAATCCATATCCTACGCCCAAGCACTCGATTTATTTGGTGATTACTTCTTATAAGGTTTACATGCCTCTACAACATGACCGTGAGCCCCTTGGTAAAAACGACTTCGCCCGCCTTAAGTTTGTGTGTAGTGAAACGTAACAGAAACAGAACTGGGTGTAACCTCACCAGGCAAGACTCGTTTGCTTATAATAAAACCTCAACTCTTTTCTGAGAGCTAAAAGCCTCTCCTGATCTGGCCCTTGCTAATCTTACCTCTCCTCTCTCCTGGTCTCCTCCTGTCCCTCCAACCCCCTACGTCTCTGTCCCAAAGCCCTCACAGTTACTATTCCCTCTGCCTGGAACACACCTCCCTAGGTTCACGTGCCCAGCACACTCTCGTCTCTCAGGCTCCAGTCCATTCCCCCTCTTAACTATGCACCTTCCCTCAGTCCCCGTTTCTTTCATTTAATATGGTCACGCTCAGACTCAGTGATTTGATGGAATGAATCATGGGACTCAAGGAGTTTTGGGGTTTTTTAATTTTTATTTTAGAGAAAGAGAGCTCGAGTGGGGGAGAGGGGCAGAGAGAGAGAGAGAGAGAGAGAGAGAGTCTCAAGCAGGCTCCATGCTGGGCTCCATCCTGTGACCCTGGGCTCATGACCTGAGCCAAAATCAAAAATGGGATGCACAACTGACTGAGCCACCCAGGCGCCCTTCGAGGAGTTGTTTTATTCATGGTTGTAGTTTATTACAGTGAAAGGATACGGATCAATATCAGCAAAGGGAGATAGCTGAGGGGCAAAGTCAAGGAGAAACCAGGCGCGTGCTTTCAGGTGCACCTCCCAGTGGGAACACAAAGACATGCCCTTAATAGTCCCAGCAACAATGCGTGCCGGTGTGTGTGAGTATGGCGAGCCAGGGAAGTGCACTGAGTTTTGGTGTGCAGGGTTTTTATTACAGACCCGTCTCACAGGCTCGTATTACCCATGTGATTAACCTTGTAATTGAGTTTCCGGCCCTGCCGTGCTCAAACTGACACAGCACAAACCAAGTGAAAACACTCTTATGAGGCAAGGTATTCTAAGGGCTCAATGGTTACCTCCTACGAGCTGATCAAGGGTCAGTCTTGCTGAAGACAGGCCTTTTTTGGAAGGTGCAGGGTTTGAACAACCTGGGCCTGCTGAGCTAAACACAGTCTGAAATGTCTTGTTTTTCACTCATTCCTTGTGGATTATTTCCCTCCTTAGAAGATGGTTCCATGAAGGCAGAAAGACCTTGTCTTGTGTCCCCAATGCTACACACGTGGAAATCAGCCCAGTTCCAGACAGTCAGTAGAAATTCGGTGACGGAATCACTGAATGAGTAAGCGAAACGTTTGAAGAAGTATTTACCGTAAGTTCCTCTTAACCGCTGCTTCTCAAAGGAATTTTGTCACTCTTGTACACCTCGAGAGCTTGGAAGAGATTTGTGAAACGTAACATTTTCACAGAGGAAAACAACCCTCCACAGTTAAATCTTTATTAGCACGCAACTCCAAGCATACCTTCAAGCAATTTTTAAATTTCATAATTATTTGTCTTGGCATGAGAACTCTATCTAAATATGTCAGAGGCTTGACAAATAATTTTGGCTTTGTAATGAATCTCACTTTATTGCAGAGGCTGCCTACCCTCAAATGATAGTAATAATTCTACTATAATGTTTCCCGAAACATTTATGAATTCCTTTAACTTACATCTCAGTGGCATCTGAATCTTTTGAACTTCCTGATGCGGAAATATCTTTTTATCTAACGTCATAATTTTTTGCAGTGCATTCCAGCGGAGTGAAAAAAAAAATCCTTCAACAAATGAAACAAGTTTTCAATATAGAGCATTTCTGCCTTTTTGAGGGGGTGGGAGAGTGTTTTATGATTACATTACCTGATACTTAGCTCTTGCCATCTGCTCTGCCCACAAATTATACATGACGGGAGAATAACTCACAAACATGCAAGAGATAAAAATGATTTAAGATCCCTGTATCTGTTTCTTTCATTAAAAAATGCTGTTAAGAAGACATTATTATTCATGATTATTCATGATTCAGGCACAAATTATAAAGCGAACTGGTCATACACGACAGAGCAATTTATTTCCTGGACTAAAGATTTCTTCATGCTCATGGGACACTGGAGAATGACTGCATTTAAACGTCGGTAGCATCTTCTGCGTTAAGGCACAACAGAAAGTGAATTACTTAAGGGCTGGTGCTTGTGGCAGGGTTGATGACACAGATAAATAGTTCTGACTGCATCCACTTTGTGGGAATCTGTGTTCTGAGATGAAACCGGAAGGGGGCGGGAGAAGGACAATGGGAACTGAGGATCCATGCATCTAAGAAGATCTGCACGATCAGAATAATAATAAATCCTGCCGTAGTGAACATAAATCCTACTGTGGCAATGAATTGAAGCCCTGACTAAAGCCAAGTCTCATGAGAGTCGCACTGTTCTTGTTGAAGCAAGTGTAGGTCCCTTGCTTTTGGAAAGAGGGTTGCTGTACCCTGCTAAGTCAAATACGGGTACAAGGGACTCTCTGCTGACCCTATACTTCGATAATAATAAGAATCACCCGGGGGCTTATTAAAATCACGACTTCCTAGGCTGCGTGCCTATAGAATATATGTTAAGGGAGGCGTGTGTAAAATTTATCTTCTAAACGGTAAGCTGGGCCAGCAGGAAACGTCCCGGACAAACCGAGCCATATGGTCATCGACAGCAGGCCTGGGTGTATATTTACCAAGAACTCCCTGTGATTCACGTGAGGAGGGAACGGGAATCCTCCTGAGAGAATAAGCCTCCCTCTATCCCTCAGGACCTACAGCACTTCTAGGAAGAGCTTCTGCCTGGAGGGAACCACCTGCCATGTAACAAGGAAGGGCCTTTCAGATAGAGCCACCAAATGTCCCAGTTTGCCTGGAACTGAAAGGATTCCCAGGACACAGGACTTTTAGCGCTAAAACCAAGTCCTGGGCAAACAGGGATGTGTTGGTCACCCTATCACAGGGAACCAGGCAAAGTAGCAAAGTAGCTTTTCCAGAGCCTCGGAATGACAACTGAGAACTCTCACAGGAGCAGAAGAGCATTTCCATCCAAAGGGAGAAAAGTATGCCAGAATCCCTGCCTTTTTGAGTGTTTATATTAGTTTCCTAGGGCTATCATAACAAAGTACCTTAAAACTGGAGCTTAAAATAACAGAAATCCTCTCACAGTTCTGGAAGCTGAAAGTCTGAAGTCGAGGTGTTGGCAGGGCCATCCAAAGGCTCCAGAACAAAATTCTTCTTAGCCTTCTCCCAGCTTCTGGTGGCCAAGAAAAGTCTGGGACCGCGGATAGCCACCAGAAGCTAGGAACTCTGCACCCATTGTCACATGACCATCTCCCCTGTGGGGTGTGTGTGTGTGTGTGTGTGTGTGTGCGTCCAAGTCTCCCTCTTTTTTCTCTTGTAAAGACACCAACCATTGGATTTAGGGCCCTCTGGAATCAAGTATGACCTCATCTTAACTGCAGAGATCCTATTTTTAAGTAAGGGTTCATTCTGGCCTCTAGCGAATGTAGATGGTGGGGTAGGGGGTGGGGGAACTTCTTAAACTCAGTCCAGCATATAAGTTACATTAATGGGAAAAAGAACTAATTATTTTCAGAGATGGTTCCTGCCCTCCCTTTTGTTTGGAGACTCCTCTACCTAGTGTTCCTACTCAAAGAGATTTACTTGCCTACCCAGAGGTCCACATTTAGCATTTCCCATAACAAGCTCAAAACCCTGAAAAGACCAACATCACTCCCAACACACAAAGCTGGAGGCAACCTGGCAGCGGTGTCACCATCTGAAATGTTGAATTATGTTTCTTGGCAACACTCTGCCTTTTACAGAGTTTTGCTCTTAGGTCCTCGAACATGAACGAAGAGGTGTATACTGAACAGGAAGGCAACTGAGTTTTTTCACATACCTTTTTGGAGTTTGAGAGGGGAAAAAATAGAATGCAACTAACATTTATTAAGCATTCAACTCAACTAAGTACTTCTCATATATTATTTCATCTGTCTTCACAATAATTGTGTGATACGCATTAGTAGGTCACTCTTCTTTCCGCAAGGTTGTTCTAAGAGAAGCCGGGCCTCAGTTCTTATGAACTCATTTATTCCCAAGACTTCTGCAGTGGTCAGCAGGGATTGGTCCGTTCAGAAGCTTAGAGGAGCAGAGCTTAGTAAAACATTGAAGTGAAGGTATTTGGTGGGCTTGCTTCCCTAAGTAATAACAAAGCTGTCTTCCATTCATTACTGGAAACACTATCCTCTTACTGCAAGCCTCAGTGAGTCTGTTAGCTCTCCTCTCCTGTTGGGCCATCAGCTATCTGTGAACAAGACTGTCCCCAGAGAGGGGTGAGAACGTAGTGTGGAGACTAAGGAGGAGAGAGGTCACCGGAGAAAGAATTGGGAGGGAAGGCAGGGCTACACCTGTACAAGTTTGAGACATCATGCAGAGCGCTAGGCAGTCCTGTGTGCATGCGCCTGAGGAAAGCGCCATAGGCAGCACAACTCGGGGGTAAAAGTTGTCGAGCTCTTGTTACAGCTCTTTGGCCCCACGCTCCAGGTGTGGTGGCAGCTCTCAGCCAATACAGACTGCAGAAGCAGGGATTTCCGCCCCTGCCTGGATCCCCAGCGGCGAGAGCAGGTGCCATCACCATCCTCAATAGTTTCTGAATGATCTAGACAGCACGGGGTCTTTACCGCACGGTGCACCTTGCAAAGCTTACTGAATGAAGTAGGTGTATACTTTCTTTTAAACTTTCAAACGGTTTATAGTTTATCCAAGACTTCAAAAGATAGTTTCTTTTTTTTTTTAATTTTTTTTTTAACATTTATTTATTTTTGAGACAGAGAGGGACAGAGCATGAACAGGAGAGGGGCAGAGAGAGAGGGAGACACAGAACCTGAAGCAGGCTCCAGGCTCCGAGCTGTCAGCACAGAGCCCGACGCTGGGCTCGAACTCTTGGACCACGAGATCATGACCTGAGCCGAAGTCGGACACTTAACCGACTGAGCCACCCAGGCACCCCCAAAAATAATTTCTTTAATGTATGGAATGAAAGCGGTCACTAAGTCACCGTCAAGTTAACTTCTTAGAAGGATATTATAATAGTTCATTCTGGCATTTCTTCATGTGACAGGAAAAATAGATCATTTGAGGCACTTGTAATCTTCTTTTTTTTTTTTTCCTATATACGAACCAAGTCATGGTTTTCGGGATTTAATTTAAGGTTGTTTAAGTTGAAGTTAAGAGGGTTTCAAATATACCTGAGAAATAGACATATAATATCCTAAGGACTTTTCTGTTTTCTCAGATGTGGCAATAAATTTCCTCCGTAAATATTTTTTTTGAAGGAAGGACCACGCACACAGGTGAATTTTACGAACTTCGGATCCTGCATACAGTATAGTAAATATTTAGAAAATGACAAGGTAAGATCACTGGTTCAAAAAGTCAAGATTTCGGTCGGAGTTCCGGAAGATGGCGGTGTAGGAGGACGCGGGGCTCACAACGCGTCCTGCCGATCACTTAGATTCCACCTACACCTGCCTAAAGAACCCAGAAAACCGCCAGAGGATTAGCAGAAGGGAGTCTCCGGAGTCAAGCGCAGACTAGAGGCCCACGGAAGAGGGTAGGAAGGGCGGCGAGGCGGTGCGCGCTCCACGGACTGGCGGGAGGGAGCCGGGGCGGAGGGGCGGCTCGCCGGCCAAGCGGAGCCCCCGAGTCTGGCTGGCAAAAGCGGAGGGGCCGGTCGGACTGTGTTCCGACAGCAAGCGCGACTTAGCGTCTGGGAGGTCAGAAGTTAACGGCTCTGCTCGGAAAGCGGGAAGGCTGGAGGACAAAGGGAGGGAGAGCTGCTGAGCCCCCGGACGGCAGAGCTCAGCTTGGCGGGGAACAAAGGCGCCAGCGCCATCTCCCCCGCCCATCCCCCAGCCAAAATCCCAAAGGGAACCAGTTCCTGCCAGGGAACTTGCTCGCTCCGCGCAAACACCCAACTCTGTGCTTCTGCGGAGCCAAACCTCCGGCAGCGGATCTGACTCCCTCCCGCTGCCACAGGGCTCCTCCTGGAGTGGATCACCTAAGGAGAAGCGAGCTAAGCCTGCCCCTCCACCCCCCGTGCACCTTGCCTACCCACCCCAGCTAATACGCCAGATCCCCAGCAACACAAGCCTGGCAGTGTGCAAGTAGCCCAGACGGGACACGCCACCCCACAGTGAATCCCGCCCCTAGGAGAGGGGAAGAGAAGGCACACACCAGTCTGACTGTGGCCCCTGCAGTGGGCTGGGGGCAGACATCGGGTCGGACTGCGGCCCCGCCCACTAACTCCAGTTATACACCACAGCACAGGGGAAGTGCACTGCAGGTCCTCACCACGCCAGGGACTCTCCAAAATGACCAAACGGAAGAATTCCCCTCAGAAGAATCTCCAGGAAATAACAACAGCTAATGAACTGATCAAAAAGGATTTAATAATATAACAGAAAGTGAATTTAGAATAATAGTCATAAAATTAATCGCTGGGCTTGAAAACAGTATACAGGACAGCAGAGAATCTCTTGCCACAAAGATCGAGGGACTAAGGAACAGTCACGAGGAGTTGAAAAACGCTTTAAACGAAATGCAAAACAAAATGGAATCCACGATGGCTCGGCTTGAAGAGGCAGAGGAGAGAATAGGTGAACTAGAAGATAAAGTTATGGAGAAAGAGGAAGCTGAAAGAAAGAGAGATAAAAAAATCCAGGAGTATGAGGGGAAAATTAGAGAACTAAGTGATACACTAAAAAAAAATAATATACGCATAATTGGTATCCCAGAGGAGGAAGAGAGAGGGAAAGGTGCTGAAGGGGTACTTGAACAAATTATAGCTGAGAACTTCCCTGACC
Source organism: Panthera uncia (assembly GCF_023721935.1). Lineage (NCBI taxonomy): Eukaryota > Metazoa > Chordata > Mammalia > Carnivora > Felidae > Panthera > Panthera uncia. The sequence continues at coordinate 93,004,582 of NW_026057580.1, forward strand.
TGGGGAAAGAAAAAGGCATTGAAATCCAAGAGGCACAGAGAACTCCCTTCAGACGTAACTTGAATCGATCTTCTGCACGACATATCATAGTGAAACTGGCAAAATACAAGGATAAAGAGAAAATTCTGAAAGCAGCAAGGGATAAACGTGCCCTCACTTATAAAGGGAGACCTATAAGACTCGTGACTGATCTCTCCTTTGAAACTTGGCAGGCCAGAAAGGCTTGGCACGATATCTACAGTGTGCTAAACAGAAAAAATATGCAGCCGAGAATCCTTTATCCAGCAAGTCTGTCATTTAGAATAGAAGGAGAGATAAAGGTCTTCCCAAACAAACAAAAACTGAAGGAATTTGTCACCACGAAACCAGCCCTACAAGAGATCCTAAGGGGGATCCTGTGAGACAAAGTACCAGAGACATCACTACAAGCATAAAACATACAGACATCACAATGACTCTAAACCCATATCTTTCTATAAAAACACTGAATGTAAATGGATTAAATGCGCCAACTAAAAGACATAGGGTATCAGAATGGATAAAAAAACAAGACCCATCTATTTGCTGTCTACAAGAGACTCATTTTAGATCTGAGGACACCTTTAGATTGAGAGTGAGGGGATGGAGAACTATTTATCATGCTCCTGGAAGCCAAAAGAAAGCTGGAGTAGCCATACTTATATCAGACAAACTAGACTTTAAATTAAAGGCTGTAACAAGAGATGAAGAAGGGTATTATATAATAATCACAGGGTCTATCCACCAGGAAGAGCTAACTATTATAAATGTCTATGCGCCAAATACCCGAGCCCCCAGATATATAAAACAATTACTCATAAACATAAGCAACCTTATTGATAAGAATGTGGTCATTGCAGGGGACTTTAACACCCCACTTACAGAAATGGATAGATCATCTAGACACACAGTCAATAAAGAAACAAGGGCCCTGAATGATACATTGGATCAGATGGACTTGACAGATATATTTAGAACTCTGCATCCCAAAGCAACAGAATATACTTTCTTCTCGAGTGCACATGGAACATTCTCCAAGATAGATCATATACTGGGTCACAAAACAGCCCTTCATAAGTTTACAAGAATTGAAATTATACCATGCATACTTTCAGACCACAATGCTATGAAGCTTGAAATCAACCACAGGAAAAAGTCTGGAAAACCTCCAAAAGCATGGAGGTTAAAGAACACCCTACTAACGAATGAGTGGGTCAACCAGGCAATTAGAGAAGAAATTAAAATATACATGGAAACAAACGAAAATGAAAATACAACAATCCAAACGCTTTGGGATGCAGCGAAGGCAGTCCTGAGAGGAAAATACATTGCAATCCAGGCCTATCTCAAGAAACAAGAAAAATCCCAAATACAAAATCTAACAGCACACCTAAAGGAAATAGAAGCAGAACAGCAAAGGCAGCCTAAACCCAGCAGAAGAAGAGAAATAATAAAGATCAGAGCAGAAATAAACAATATAGAATCTAAAAAAACTGTAGAGCAGATCAACGAAACCAAGAGTTGGTTTTTTGAAAAAATAAACAAAATTGACAAACCTCTAGCCAGGCTTCTCAAAAAGAAAAGGGAGATGACCCAAATAGATAAAATCATGAATGAAAATGGAATTATTACAACCAATCCCTCAGAGATACAAACAATTATCAGGGAATACTATGAAAAATTATATGCCAGCAAATTGGACAACCTGGAAGAAATGGACAAATTTCTAAACACCCACACTCTTCCAAAACTCAATCAGGAGGAAATAGAAAGCTTGAACAGACCCATAACCAGCGAAGAAATTGAATCGGTTATCAAAAATCTCCCAACAAATAAGAGTCCAGGACCAGATGGCTTCCCAGGGGAGTTCTACCAGACATTTAAAGCAGAGATAATACCTATCCTTCTCAAGCTATTCCAAGAAATAGAAAGGGAAGGAAAACTTCCAGACTCATTCTATGAAGCCAGTATTACTTTGATTCCTAAACCAGACAGAGACCCAGTAAAAAAAGAGAACTACAGGCCAATATCCCTGATGAATATGGATGCAAAAATTCTTAATAAGATACTAGCAAATTGAATTCAACAGCATATAAAAAGAATTATTCACCATGATCAAGTGGGATTCATTCCTGGGATGCAGGGCTGGTTCAACATTCGCAAATCGATCAACGTGATACATCACATTAACAAAAAAAAAGAGAAGAACCATATGATCCTGTCAATCGATGCAGAAAAGGCCTTTGACAAAATCCAGCACCCTTTCTTAATAAAAACCCTTGAGAAAGTCGGGATAGAAGGAACATACTTAAAGATCATAAAGGCCATTTATGAAAAGCCCACAGCTAACATCATCCTCAACGGGGAAAAACTGAGAGCTTTTTCCCTGAGATCAGGAACACGACAGGGATGCCCACTGTCACCGCTGCTGTTTAACATAGTGCTGGAAGTTCTAGCATCAGCAATCAGACAACAAAAGGAAATCAAAGGCATCAAAATTGGCAAAGACGAAGTCAAGCTTTCGCTTTTTGCAGATGACATGATATTATACATGGAAAATCCGATAGACTCCACCAAAAGTCTGCTAGAACTGATACATGAATTCAGCAAAGTTGCAGGATACAAAATCAATGTGCAGAAATCAGTTGCATTCTTATACACTAACAATGAAGCAACAGAAAGACAAATGAAGAAACTGATCCCATTCACAATTGCACCAAGAAGCATAAAATACCTAGGAATAAATCTAACCAAAGATGTAAAAGATCTGTATGCTGAAAACTATAGAAAGCTTATGCAGGTAATTGAAGAAGATATAAAGAAATGGAAAGACATTCCCTGCTCATGGATTGGAAGAATAAATATTGTCAAAATGTCAATACTACCCAAAGCTATCTACACATTCAATGCAATCCCAATCAAAATTGCACCAGCATTCTTCTCGAAACTAGAACAAGCAATCCTAAAATTCATATGGAACCACAAAAGGCCCCGAATAGCCAAAGTAATTTTGAAGAAGAAGACCAAAGCAGGAGGCATCACAATCCCAGACTTTAGCCTCTACTACAAAGCTGTCATCATCAAGTCAGCATGGTATTGGCATAAAAACAGACACATAGACCAATGGAATAGAATAGAAACCCCAGAACTAGACCCACAAACGTATGGCCAACTCATCTTTGACAAAGCAGGAAAGAACATCCAATGGAAAAAAGACAGTCTCTTTAACAAATGGTGCTGGGAGAACTGGACAGCAACATGCAGAAGGTTGAAACTAGACCACTTTCTCACACCATTCACAAAAATAAACTCAAAATGGATAAAGTGGATAAAGGACCTGAATGTGAGACAGGAAACCATCAAAACCTTAGAGGAGAAAGCAGGAAAAGACCTCTCTGACCTCAGCCGTAGCAATCTCTTACTCGGCACATCCCCAAAGACAAGGGAATTAAAAGCAAAAGTGAATTACTGGGACCTTATGAAGATAAAAAGCTTCTGCACAGCAAAGGAAACAACCAACAAAACTAAAAGGCAACCAACAGAATGGGAAAAGATATTTGCAAATGACACATCGGACAAAGGGCTAGTATCCAAAATCTATAAAGAGCTCATCAAACTCCACACCCGAAAAACAAATAACCCAGTGAAGAAATGGGCAGAAAACATGAATAGACACTTCTCTAAAGAAGACATCCGGATGGCCAACAGGCACATGAAAAGATGTTCAACGTCGCTCCTCATCAGGGAAATACAAATCAAAACCACACTCAGATACCACCTCACGCCAGTCAGAGTGGCCAAAATGAAGAAATCAGGAGACTATAGATGCTGGAGAGGATGTGGAGAAACAGGAACCCTCTTGCACTGTTGGTGGGAATGCAAATTGGTGCAGCCGCTCTGGAAAGCAGTGTGGAGGTTCCTCAGAAAATTAAAAATAGACCTACCCTATGACCCAGCAATAGCACTGCTAGGAATTTATCCAAGGGATACAGGAGTACTGATGCATAGGGGCACCTGTACCCCAATGTTTATAGCGGCACTCTCAACAATAGCCAAATTATGGAAAGAGCCTAAATGTCCATCAACTGATGAATGGATAAAGAAATTGTGGTTTATATACACAATGGAATACTACGTGGCAATGAGAAAAAATGAAATATGGCCTTTTGTAGCAACATGGATGGAACTGGAGAGTGTGATGCTAAGTGAAATAAGCCATACAGAGAAAGACAGATACCATATGGTTTCACTCTTATGTGGATCCTGAGAAACATAACAGGAACCCATGGGGGAGGGGAAGGAAAAAAAAAAAAAAAAAAAAAAGAGAGGAGAGAGGGGGAGAGACAAAAAAAAAAAAAAAAAAAAAAAAAAAAAAAAAAAAAGAGGGTTGATGGGGGGTGGGAGGGAGGGCAGGGTGGGTGATGGGTATTGAGGAGGGCACCTTTTGGGATGAGCACTGGGTGTTGTATGGAAACCAATTTGACAGTAAATTTCATATATTAAAAAAAATAAAAAAAAATAAAAAAATAAAAAGTCAAGATTTCTAGGTTCTCAAACTCTCTTGTCACTAGCTATGTAAACTAAAACTTCTGTAACATCTTTGTGCCTTACAAATCTCTTCTGTAAAATAAATATATTCAGTGAAGCTAGTCATTTTTTTTTTCAAAGTGTGCCTCCTAGCCCCCACACCCCAGCTGAGCTTTCGTTCTGACTTCTCATTCATTCTTACTAGGAATTGCAAGAGATTAATAAACAACACTATCTTCATACCTTGTTGGGTTTGTAAACAATTGAGTGACCAGTGCAGGAAGCAGACGGATGGAGGGCAAAAGCGGGTTTTGATTGCTGATAGTAATCAGTATCAGTGAAAGTAGCTCTCATGAGCCACAGCAGAGGGCCTCATATGCTTGTCACCTAAGTCAGTGGTCACGGGGCCACTTCGGGCCTTATTAGATGGAGGGACAGAGAAGGAATGTGTCCTGCAGAAGGGCTGGATCCAAAGGAACAGAAGCCCAAAGAGGCTGAGCCAAAACGGGGCAGTTTCCACCCCTATTTCCTCCTCCTGGGAGATTATAGTAATGATTGTATTATGCGGTAAATGAAAAGCCAGTAAATTTTACACATTAAGGGGGTAAGTTGTGTGGCATCTCAGTAAAGCTATTATTAAAAAATAAATTTTATAAAGTACACAATCAAATTATATTAATTGCTTTAAATGAAATTAATTGAAAAACATAAGTTACACAAATTCAGCCAAGAAGAAATCATCTGAAGAGCCCCATGTTTATTAAAAAATTATATTTATAGTTACAAACTCTTCTACAGACAAAAGACCAGGCTCAGATGAACTTAATAGTGAATTCAACTAAACATTTGAGAAGAAATAATATCAATTCTTCATAAACTTCTCTAGAAAGGCGAGGAGAAAGGGATACTTTCCAACTCATTTTATGAGGCCAGCAATGCCAGGATACAAATCCAGAGAAGACATTTCAAGAAGAGAAAATGACAGACCAATGTCTCTTAAATATATATAGACACAAAAATTCTTAACAGAATATTAACAAATCAAATTGAACAATACATAAAAAGGATATTACATCACAACCAAATGAGATTTATCCCAAAAATGCAAGATTGATTTCACATTTGAAGATCAATGTAATATCTTATACTAAAAGCTAAGAAAAAAAATATATATATATAATTATTTCAATAAGTGTGAATAAAGCATTGGGAAAAAATTGAATGCTCATTTATTATAAAAAAACTTCAAAAATATTAGGAACAGGGGTGCTTGGTTGGCTGAGTGGATGGAGCATGTGACTCTTAATCTCAGGGACAGGAGTTCAAGCCCCACGTTGGGCATAGAGTTTAAAAAATTAATTAAACTAAATTTAAAAATATATATTAGGAACAGAAGGGAACTTCCTCAAACCAGTAAAGGGCATCTACAAAAAACCTTCAACTAACATCATGGTGAATAGTGAAAGACTGAATGTATTACCTCTAAGATGAAGAAAAAGGCAAGATGTCAATTCTTACCATTTTCTGTGTTTAATTTTGAACCTGTAGCTTAAACACCTTTTCAAAGGTTTGTTGGTCATTTGTGTTTCTTCTCATATGATCTCATTTTCTCCTTTCTTGTCCAATTTTCTCTGGTGTTACTCCTTTTCTTACCCACGTAACACCCCATTATTAGAGATATTCAACTGTTGTACATATTGCAAATTTTTTTTTCAATTTGTCATATATTTTTTTATCATTTTTTGATCATTTGATCTTTATTATTTTCTTTTTTTAAATTTTTTTATTTAACGTTTATTGTTTTTGAGACAGAGAGAGACAGAGCATGAACGGGGGAGGGTCAGAGAGAGAGGGAGACACAGAATCCGAAGCAGGCTCCAGGCTCTGAGCTGTCAGCACAGAGCCCAACGCGGGGCTCGAACTCACGGACCGTGAGATCATGACCTGAGCCGAAGTCAGACGCTTAACCGAATGACCCACTCAGGCACCCCAGATCTTTATTATTTTCTATAGAAGTAAACATTTTTATGAAGTTTAAACATTATAAATTATTGCCTAAAATTTAAAATTTGGAAATGAACCCAGAGACATCACAAAAGATTTCATTGGAGTTAACAGTCAATAAGAATCTTTACCCCAAAAATCCATATTTTAAAATTTTATTTATTTATTTTGAGAGAGTGATAGTGGAGGAGAGGTGCAGAGAGAGAGGGAGAGAGAGAGAGAGAGAGAGAGAGAGAGAGAGAGAAAGAGAGAGAGAATCCCAAGCAGGCTCTGTGCTGCCAGCCCAGAGCCCAATGCAGGGCTCAATCTCACAAACTATGAGACCATGACCTGAACCGAAACCAAGAGTCATTTAACCAACTGAGCCACCCAGGCACCTCAGGAATCCATATTTTTAAAATCTTCTCTGCATAGGTAGAAAAAAAAGAGCTCACCTCCATGAAAGCATGGACGGATAACCTTGTACACAAGAAGGTGAAGCAGTTGAATTTTCTTTTTTTTTTTTTTAAAGTTTATTTATTTTTGAGACAGAGAGAGACAGAGCATGAACAGGGGAGGGGCAGAGAGAGAGCGAGACACAGAATCGGAAGCAGGCTCCAGGCTCTGAGCCATCAGCCCAGAGCCCGACGCGGGGCTCGAACTTACGGACCGCGAGATCGTGACCTGAGCTGAAGTCGGACTCCCAACCGACTGAGCCACCCAGGCGCCCCTGAATTTTCATGAGAAATGTCAACTTGCCTTTTTTTTCACATGGTGTTTAATCTATATGGGTAACTTTCCAATAAATAAGTTAGAAGTCTCTCATTCTTCCAGATCAGATACTCACCAAAGTCCTCCGAATCCAATTATCTGCTCTACTCATGTCAAATGCGGTATTTGAGAGAAGTGGTACATATCCCTCAGTAGAGGGGGGATATGAAATAGGTGAATTAGATTAAGAGGTACAAATGTCTACATATAAAGTCAGTAAGTCACAGAGATGAAAAGTACAACATAGGGAATACAGTGAATAATATTGTAGTAAATTTGTATGGTGACAGGTATTTTTTAAAAAGAATGAAATGTTTAAAAACTACTGTATGACATCTTCTGACTTACAGTAATACTTACAAATAAATGACTCCTACCATGTGCCCACAAATCCTCTCCTGTCACTAATATCCCCTTCTCTAGGGACCTTCCCCCATCATTGACACCTTCATCCATGGAATCTTTCCCTACCATTGTTGGGGAGACCACCAGGAATTCCTATTTGGGGCCTCTTCAGCCAATGGCACCTCTATGCATTCCTCCCTATGGACAAAACCATCAGGACTCGAGGGGTCTCAGGACTCAAGAGTCTTAGGGCTTAGGATTAAGAGTATAAGGTGGTAGTCACGTCTGTCTTTCTGGGACTACTAGGCACTACACTTAGGAATATTTCATCCTCATGATGGATTAAATAAGATTTTGAGAGTGTGAGAATGTTGCCACTACTTATAACATTTCCAAGCATAGACCTAATAAAATACTTTTTGGGTTATAAGCCATTCATAGGATGGGGTTACCTGTAGAGTGACCATTAATAGTAATAATAATTTGATTTTTATTTTCATTTGATAAAGTATTAAATCAAATGTATATTTTATCTTTAACATTAAAGCCCCATCCAATTGTAAAGATGAAAACGAAAGTGTTCCTTTCTGGGCATGCCTGCAGCAAATTCAAGGTACCTCCCAGCCATAATGGTAAGCAGAATTTCTTTCCCCTCCAAACACATTGCTTGTTCATTCCCTTCTCCATTTATTTGCGTGGTAAAGCCATAAGCTTCTGAGGGACGTGACCTGTGCTTGTAAAACAATACCTGTAATAGTCCCAGTAAAGTAAAAACAAAAAACAAAAAACAAAAAAACAAACCAACAAAAAACTGAGTCACAGAAGAGAAATGGTCAGCCTTCCTCCCTTCTGAATCTCCTCAAAACTCTCTTCAAGGTTCGTTGAAACAGAACGTTTTTGCAGCACAAATTTCTAAGTGTGACAGAGGCAGATCAGAGTATTGCTCTAGAGAACATCCCTGCAGGGTGTTAGTACCTAACACACAGTTTTCATTTCCTTCCACTTCTAGCACCGGAAGTGTCTTCTTTAGACAGCGGGCCCAGGATTAGGACTCTTGCCTTTCAGAACCTGTCCTCCCCCCACCAGCCAGTCAGCTCAGCCAGCCACTCGGAGTGCACGCCCTGTGTGACCATTGGTCAGGGACCCCCGGAGTCTACACCGAGCCCGAGTGGAGCCTGGGGGAGTTGTAATCTGGAGTAGCACTTGCTGGGCAAGTTCCTCCAGGTCAGGTGTGTCTGGTTGATTGCAGTTCTCTTTCCCATTCCCTCTGCCCCGCCCCCAGGTCAGAACCTTTGGAGATTAGAGAGGTGAAGTCCATTTTGCTTCGTTTTCTTTTTTTATTCAGGTTTTAATTTCAATTTCAGTGTAGTTAACATAGAGTGTTAAATTCGTTTCGGGTGTACAGTATAGTGATTCAGCAATTCTGTACGTTCCTCAGTGCGCCTCATGATAAGTATATTCCTAATTCCTATCACCTATTTCACCCGTGCCCCCCCCCCAAACTCCCCTCTGGTAATCATTAGTTTATTCTCTATGGTTAACCATCTGTTCCTTGGTTTGTTGCTCTCTTTTTTCTTTGCCCGTTTCTTTTGTTTCTTAAATTCCACATATGAGTGACAGAGCCCGACACGGGGCTTGAATTCACGGATCTCAAGATCCCAACCTAAACCAAAGTCGGATGCTTAACTGACTGAGCCACCCAGGTGCCCAGAGCATGAATCTGAAGCAGGCTCCAGGCTCTGAGCTGGCAGCACAGAGCCCGACGCAGGACTCGAACTCACGAACCGCGAGATCATGACCTGAGCCGAAGTCGGACACTTTACCGACTGAGCCACCCAGGCGCCCCGAGTTTATTTTTATGTACGATGTAGGAAAGCGGTCCAGTTTCATTCTTTTGCATATTGATGTCCAGTTAAATCCACTTGGTACAGGGTGTCATTCAAAGCCACCGTTTCTTTATTCATTTTCTGTTTGGATAATCTGTCCATTGATGTAAGTAGGGTGTTAACATACCAACTATTACTGTATTACTATAGATTATTTCTCTATGTTTGTTACTAACTGTTTTATGTATTTGGGTGCCTCTGTGTTGGGTGCATAAATATTTACAGTTGTTACATCTTCTTGTTGGATTATCCCCTTTATTATTATATAGTGTCCTTCTTTGTCTCTTGTTACAGTCTTTGTTTTAAAGTCTAGTTTGTCTGATATAAGTATTACTTCTCCAGCTTTCTTTTGATAACCACTTGCTTGATAAATGTTTCTCCATCCCCTCACTTTCAAGTTGCGGGTATCTTTAGGTCTGAAAAGGAGTCTCTTGCAGGCACTATATAGATGGATCTTGTTTTGGTTTGGTTTGGTTTGGTTTAATCCACTCTGTCTCTCTATGTCTTTTAATTGGAGCGTTTAGTCCATTTACATTAAAAGTAGGGGCGCCTGGGTGGCTCAGTCGGTTGAGCGTCCGACTTCAGCTCAGGTCGTGATCTCGGGGTCTGTGGGTTCGAGCCCCGCGTCGGACTCTGTGCTGACAGCTCACAGCCTGGAGCCTGTTTCCGATTCTGTGTCTCCCTCTCTCTCTGACCCTCCCCCGTTCATGCTCTGTCTCTCTGTGTCTCAAAAATAAATAAAGGTTAAAAAAAATTTACATTAAAAGTAATTATTGATGGATATGTATTTATTGTTATTTTGTTATTCGTTTTTGGTGGTTTTTGTAGTTTTTCTCTGATCCTTTTTTTTTGTTACTCTCTTTCATGGTTTGTTAGCTTTCTTTAGTGATACACTCAGATTCCTTACTCTTTATTCTTTGCGTATCTATTACTGGTTTTTAATTTGTGGTTACCATTAGGTCTGTTATATAACATCTCCTGCGTATAGCAGTCTATATGAAGTGATGGTCGCTTAAGTTTGAACCCATTCCTTACCCTTCTCCCCTCCACATTTTAAGTATATGGTGTCATATTTAAATCCTTTTGTTCCATGAATCCCTTCACTGATTTTTACAGATATGCTTATGTCTACTGCTTTTGTGTTTCTTACTTTTCATACACCTACTTATGCTCTTTCCTTTCTACTCAAAGAGTCCCCTTTAATATTTCTTGTAGGACCAGTTTAGCGGCCGTGAACTCCTTTAGTTTTGTTTGTCTGAGAAACTCTTTATCTCTCCTTCTATTCTGAATGATAGCCTTGCTGGAAACAGTATTCTTGGCTGCAGATTTTTCCCTTTCAGCACTTTGAATATATCATGGCATTCCCTTCTGGCCTGCAAAGTTTCTATTGAAAAATCCACTGAGAGCCTTATAGGGTTTCCCTTGTATAAAACTCTCTTCTTCTCTCTTATTGCTTTAAAGTTTTTTTTTTCTTTATTGTGACTTTTTGCCATTTTAATTACTATGTATCTTGATGTGGACCTCCTTGGGTTGATTTTGTTGGAGAATCTCTGTGCCTCTTGGATCTGGATATCTGTTTCCTTCCCCAGATTAGGGAAGTTCTCAGCTGTTATTTCTTCAAAAAATTTTCTGCCCCCTTTTCTCTCTGTTCTTCTTCTGGGAGCCCTATGATGCAAATGTTATTGTGCTTGATGGAGTCACCGAGTTCCCTAAGTCTATTCTCGTTTTGCATCATTTGTTTCCTCTCGTTTTCTCAGCTTCATTACTTTCCATTACTCTGTCTTCCTGATTGCTAATTCATTCCTCTGCTTTCTCTAGCCTGCTGTTTACTCCATCAAGTGTATTTTTAATCTCAATTAGAATGTTCCCCATCCCTGATTGGCTCTCTTTTATCTCTGAGTTAAGGGTCTTACTGATGTCCTCCACTCCTTTCTCAAGTCTAGTGAGCACCTTTTTAATCATTACTCTAAATTCTCTATGAGGCATATTACTTAACATTCGTTTTGCTTAGGTCTCTTGCTGTGGTTTTGTTTTTTGTTAAACTTTTTTTAAATCTTTATTTTTGAGAAAGAGAGACTGAGCACAAGCAGGGGAGGGGCAGAGAGAGAGGGAGACACAGAATCAGAAGCAGGCTGCAGGCCCTGAGCGGTCGGCACAGAGCCCGACATGGGCCTCGAACTCACAAACCGTGAGATCATGACCTGAGCCGAAGTCGGACGCTCAACCGGCTGAGCCACCCAGGTGCCCCTCTTGCTGTGATTTTGTACTGTTCTTTTATTTGGGACAGATTCCCCTGTCTCCTCATTGTGCCTCTCTGTGTCGATTTCTGTGTCTTAGGAAAGTCAGCTACGTCTCTTGCTCTCGAAAGCAGTGGGTGTGGCGCACACTTTTAACAAAATGTCTCTGATCCTCTTCCACAGGGGACACACAGCCATTGTGGAGGCTGGGCAGGCCAGGGACACTCTGCCAAGCACATGCATACAAGCAGAGGATGCAGTTTTAACCAGGTGCTTGTGTCCTCCGCAGGAGGTTGGGAGACACAGTGTCGGCAAGGTTTGCACCAGTTTTCTGGGGGAGGGGACCCACAGCCCCGGAACTGAGGCAGGCCCAGCTGGAGAGGGCATAGCATGTTAGGTAGGGAATGTTCTGGGGGCTGTTTCCTGCAGGTGACAGGGTGATTATGCTGGAGGTGGGGGGTGCAGGGGGAGGGAAATGGAACCTGCCAGCTCCTTTGTTCCTGGAGAAGTCCCTCAGTGACAGAGCTCTGAGGTTAGTAACTAACCCTCCCTCCCATATGCTCCAGGTGTTTTTTGTTTTTAATTTTTTAAGTTTGTTTTTGACAGAGACAGAGTGCGAGCATGAGCTGGGGAGGGGCAGAGAGAGAGGGAGACACAGAATCTGAAGCAGGCTCCAGGCTCCGAGCTGGCAGCACAGAGCCCGACGCGGGGCTCGAACCCACGAACCATGAGATCATGACCTGGGCCGAAGTCGGACACTCAACCGACTGAGCCACCCAGGCGCCCTGCTCCGGGTGTTTTTGAAACTGCTGCTTCTAAGCTGTATCTCTGAGGGCTGTTTGTTGCACTGTCTCCTTAAGGGCAGGAACTCAGCTTCCTATCACCCTCTGGGCTATCCCAGAACCAAGCCTGTTGATCTTTAAAGTTCCAGGCTTTAAGTCCTGCTGGTTGTAAGAACTCACGAAATCTGGCCCCTTTAATTTTCAAAGCCAAATGCTGTGGGGATTTGTGTTCCCTGTTTAGCCTCCCAGCGTGAGAATCTCTTCGTCACCCTTCTCCCCACCTGTGGCTCCCTCCCTCCAGTGTCCAGACCCACAGGGTTTAGCTTCTCACCACATCTCCGCCCTTCCTACCCTCTTCAGGGTAGGCTCTTCTCTGCATTTAGTTGTAGAGTTTGTTCTGCCAGCCCTCAGGTCATTTTTCTGGGTTATTTGCACTTATGTGAGTGTTATTGGTTGTATCTGTAGGATGAGGTGAGATTTGGGTCCTCCTACTCTGCCATCTTCCCCGGAAGTTCATTTTGTTTGGTTCTTGTATCCACTCCTTAGCCCGAGAGAAAATTGCTTTTCTTCCAACCACTAAATTATTGACCCAGTGAGTCTCTCAGAGTTTGCTAACCAAATGCAATCCTTTATCTAAAAGTATACATACCTCCAAAAAGATATGATATGGTTTGTTTGTTCCCATAGTAAATGGACACCTAAAATTTCAATATAAGCTGGAACACCTAATAGAAACATAAAGATAGATGTTTCCAGACGCCTGGAGTAACTTAAGTATATTGGTTCACTCAAACATTCATATATATTTGAATGAATAACCATCATGGGCTAGGCACCATGTTAGGCACTGGGCATTTATTTATTTTTTTTTAATTTTTTTTTTCAACGTTTTTTTTTAAATTTATTTTTGGGACAGAGAGAGACAGAGCATGAACAGGGGAGGGACAGAGAGAGAGGGAGACACAGAATCGGAAACAGGCTCCAGGCTCCGAGCCATCAGCCCAGAGCCTGACGCGGGGCTCGAACTCACAGACCGTGAGATCGTGACCTGGCTGAAGTCGGACACTTAACCGACTGCGCCACCCAGGTGCCCCTAGGCACTGGGCATTTAACAGTGAGCAAAATAGACATGGTTATTTTCTCCTTGACCCAGAGGAGATACCTGAGCTGGAAAGTGATCAGCAAAGCGATAGAGTTAAAAGCTCTGAGAAAAGGAGCTCCTGGGTGGCTCAGTCGATTAAGCGTCTGACTCTTGATTTGGGCTCAGGTCCTGATCTCACGGTTCATGAGGTTGAACCCTGAGTCGGACTCTGTGCTGTCAGCATGGAGCCTGCTTGAGATTCTCTTTCCTTTTCTCTCTCTTCCCCTCCCCCCATTCTCTCTCTCCTCTCCTCTCTCTCTCTCTCTCTCTCAAAAATAAATAAACTTTTAAAAATTACTAAAAGCTCCAAAAAGAGACGTGATAGCCTCTGCGGGGTGAGAGGGAAAGATAGAAGAGAGAAGGGGCAGGGAAAACGGAGGGAGAAAGATAAAGAGTGAGAGAAACGGAGAGAACCATGAAAAAAAGAAAATTAGGATTGACGTGTGAGATTACTCTAATGAGAGCCTGTAAAGAAGATAGTTAGAAGTTTGGTTAGAACATATCATTAGAAAACTTGAAAGGAAACAAGGGAAATGTGGTTTCACAGAATCCAGTAAAGGAGTGTGTTTCATGAAGAGTGGTCAATGATATCAAATGCTACCAAGAGATACAATATAATGGAAGGCTTATCTAAGGTATCGAAACAAAAGAGATGTACTGGGAAGGGCAGGGCAGAGATGGCAATAAACCAAATCACATGGCAGGGGAGGCATTGGAGAGGCTTAACATGAGGAGCCTGGAACCCTCACCTTCCCCTCTGGTCACTTGGCTCTCTTCTACTCATCCTTTAGGTCAACGTTTAGATGGCACTACATCGGGAAGGCTCCCAACCCCATCTTGGGTAAGCGCCCCTCCATGCACCGTTTTCTTCCCTTCATGGCAATAACCATATTTCCTTACTGATTTTAAATAGCAGCCACCAACTCTGATAAATTTAAGAAGAAAGACAATTTTTTGGAAGGATATCTGGGAGTTCACAGAATTTTAACGGGAAGACGGAAGAACTCAGGCTTAGAAAACAGGTCAAATCCAAAGGAGACCAAGTGAAGAAGAGTGCAGTTTCCAGGTCAAGTCTCCAGGTGGGGGTGGGGGTGGGGGTGGGAGTGGGGGTGGGGGTGGTTAACCAGTCACCCCACACCTGACTCCATTACGGCTTTTGCTACCAGATGCATTGCATACCACTGTGGGAAGGAGTTCCAAACTGTCCCTCGCTCCTTTACTTTGTTAAGTTGTAGGGGGAAATCAGACCCAAGAAAAGAAGGGATAGAACATTTATGTACAGTTTAAAGAATAATAAAGTGAACAATTTTGTAGCTACTGCTAAATCATGATTTTGAAACCCCCTGAGTACTTTTCTGATAACTTCTCCTATCTTGGAGGTAACTGAGATCCTGAATTTGCTTTTTTGTATAATTTTATTATCTATTTGAGTCCCCAAACTCTATACAGCTTGTTAGTTCTGCCTGTTTTTTTTTTTATTTTATATAAGTGAAATCACACTTACATGTTCATCAGTGACCATTATGAGATTGTAACTTATAATAAGAAATACATAGATTTTTGGTCCTCATATCATTTCTGGTATAGAGCTCTTTAAACTCTTAGAACTTCCTAAGTGATGAGAGCCCTAAAGGTGTCTTTTGTTACATTAATGCTACATGCCTAACTTCTGGACCCCATTTAAGGATGAGGGCTGGTTGCCGGAGACCCACTCATGTGACTGGAGGGTGAGAACTTGAAGTCCTCCCACCCCTGGGTAAGCGGAAGAGTCTGGAAATCCTCCCCCACACCTCTGGTCATCTGAGAAGAAGGTGGGGTGAGAGGCTACAAGCTAGAATTTGAATCAATTGCCAATGACCACTGATTTTATCAACCATGCCTAGGTAGTGAAGCCTTCATAAAAACCCAGAAGGACAGGGTTCAGAGAACGTCTGGGATGGAGAACACGTCGAGATTTGGGGCAAGCGGCATGCCTAGAGAGGACACAGAAGCCCAGCGCCCTTTCCCACCTACCTTGCCCTGTGTACCTCTGCATCTGGATGCTCCAGAGTTATGTCCTTTTACAATGAACTGGTGATCTAGTGAGTAAGACGTTTCTCTGAGTTCTGTGAGCAGCTGTAGCAAACCAGTTGAACCCAAGGAGGGGTTCATGGGAACATCTGATTATATTAGGAGTCAGTCAGGAGTACAGGTAACAACCTGGACTTGTGATGGCACCCTGAGTTGGCGGGAGTCATTGGAACCTCCATCGGAACCTGGAAGCACAGGTTACAGTCTGGGCTTGTGACCGGTGTCTGAAGTGGGGTGGGTCAGGCAGGGCAGTCCTGAAGGACCGAACTCTTGACCTGTAGAATCTGATGCTGTCTTCAGGTAGACGGTGTCAGAATTGAGCTGAATTCTCAGACACCCGGCTGGCATCTGTGAATTGCTTGTTGTACATGTGAGAATCTCAGAAGTGTTGTGGGTTTTCAGACTGACTTTTATTTTTTTAAAGCAACGTGCACAGCTAATTAAATTCGAGAAAGTATTTTCCTTTAATTTGATCACAAGACCTCACAAATTCCCTTTACTTTTTTTTAATGTTTATTTTTGAAAGAGAGAGTGTGATGGGGGGGGGATTGAGAGAGAGGGAGACAGAGAATCTGAAGTCAGTTCTGTGCTGACAGCAGAAACCCGATGTGGGGCTCAAACTCATCAACTCTGAGATCATGACCTGAGCTGAAGTCAGACACTTAACCAACCGAGCCACCAGGCACCCCTCCCTTTACTTTTTAAAAATTTATTTCTACTTTTTGAAATTTTTTACCCCTTTCTCCTACCTCCACTTGTCTCTGGCAATCACCAATCTGTTCTCCATATCTATGAGCTAGGGTTTGTTTGTTTGTTTGTTTGTTTGTTTGAGATTTACGTGTAAGAGAGATCATAAGCTGTTTGTCTTTCTCTGATCTCTTTCATTTAACATAAGACCTTCACGATCCACCCATGTTGTTGCAAGTAGCAAGATTTCATTCTTTTTTATGGCTGAATAATATTCCATTATGGGTATATACAACAATTCTTGTTTTTAATTTTAAATTTTTTATTTTTTTAATATGAAATTTATTGTCAAATTGGTTTCCATACGACACCCAGTGCTCATCCCAACAGGTGCCCTCCTCAGTGCCCATCACCCACTCTCCCCTCCCTCCCACCCCCCGTCAGCCTTCAGTTTATTCTCAGTTTTTAAGAGTTTCTTATGGTTTGGCTCCCTCTCTCTCTAACTTTTTTTTTCCCTTCCCCTCCCCCATGGTCTTCTGTTAAGTTTCTCAGGATCCACATAATAGTGAAAACATACGGTATCTGTCTTTCTCTGTATCACTTATTTCACTCAGCACAACACTCTCCAGTTCCATCCACGTTGCTACAAAGGGCCATATTTCATTCTTTCTCATTGCCAGGTAGTATTCCATTGTATATATAAACCACAACTTCTTTATCCATTCATCAGTTGATGGACATTTAGGCTCTTTCCATCATTTGGCTATTGTTGAGAGTGCTGCTATAAACATTGGGGTACAAGTGCCCCTATGCTATGCATTAGCACTCCTGTATCCCTGGGTAAATTCCTAGCAGTGCTATTGCTGGGTCATAGGGTAGATCTATTTTTAATTTTTTGAGGAATCTCCACACTGTTTTCCAGAGCGGCTGCACCAGTTTGCATTCCCACCAACAGTGCAAGAGGGTTCCCATTTCTCCACATCGTCTCCGGCATCTATAGTCTCCTGATTTGTTCATTTTGGCCACTCTGACTGGTGTGAGCTGATATCTCAGTGTGGTTTTGATTTGTATTTCCCTGATGAGGAGTGATGTTGAGCATCTTTTCATGTACCTGTTGGCCATCTGGATGTCTTCTTTAGAGAAGTATCTATTCACGTCTTCTGCCCATTTCTTCACTGGATTATTTGTTTTTCAGGTGTGGAGCTTGGTGAGTTCTTTATAGATTTTGGATACTAGCCCTTTGTCCGATATGTCATTTGCAAATATCTTTTCCCATTCTGCCGGTTGCGTTTTAGTTTTGTTGATTGTTTCCTTTGCAGTGCAGAAGTTTTTTATCTTGATGAGATCCCAGTAGTTTGTTTTTGCTTTTAATTCCCTTGCCTTTGGAGATGTGTCAAGTAAGAAATTGCTGTGGCTAAGGTCAGAGAAGTTTTTTCCTGCTCTCTCCTCTAGGGTTTTGATGGTTTCCTGTCTCACGTTCAGATCCTTTATCCATTTTGAGTTTATTTTTGTGAATGGTGTAAGAAAGTGGTCTTTCATCCTTCTGCATGTTGCTGTCCAGTTCTCCCAGCACCATTTGTTAAAGAGACTGTATTTTTTCCATTGGATATTCTTTCCTGCTTTGTCAAAGATTAGTTGCCCATACTTTTGTGGGTCCAATTCTGGGGTCTCTATTCTATTCCATTGGTCTATGTGTCTGTTTTTGTGCCAATACCATGCTGTCTTGATGATGACAGCTTTGTAGTCGAGGCTAAAGTCTGGGATTGTGATGCCTCCTGCTTTGCTCTTCTTCTTCAAAATTACTTTGGCTATTCTGGGTCTTTTGTGGTTCCATACAAATTTTAGGATTGCTTGTTCTAGCTTCGAGAAGAATGCTGGTGCAATTTTGATTGGAATTGCATCGAATGTGTACATAGCTTTGGGTAGTATTGACATTTTAACAATATTTATTCTTCCAATCCATGAGCACGGAATGTTTTTCCATTTCTTTATATCTTCTTCAATTTCTTTCATAAGCTTTCTATAGTTTTCAGCATACAGATCTTTTACATATTTGATTAGGTTTATTCCTAGGTATTTTATGATTTTTGGTGCAATTATGAATGGGATCAGTTTCTTTATTTGTCTTTCTGTTGCTTCATTATAAGTATATAAGAATGCAACTGATTTCTGTACATTAATTTTGTATCCTGCCACTTTGCTGAATTCATGTATCAGTTCTAGCAGACTTTTGGTGGAGTCTATCGGGTTTTCCATGTATAATGTCATGTCATCTGCAAAAGTGAAAGCTTGACTTCATCTTTGCCAATTTTGATGCCTTTGATTTCCTTTTGTCGTCTGATTGCTGATGCTAGCACTTCCAACACTATGTTAAACAACAGCGGTGAGAGTGGACATCCCTATCGTGTTCCCAATCTCAGGGGGAAAGCTCTCAGTTTTTCCCCATTGAGGATGATATTAGCTGTGGGCTTTTCATAAATGGCTTTTATGATCTTTAAGTATGTTCCTTCTATCCCGACTTTCTCAAGAGTTTTTATTAAGGAAGAATGCTGAATTTTGTCAAATGCTTTTTCTGCACCGATTGACAGGATCATATGGTTCTTCTCTTTTCTTTTATTAATGTGATGTATCACGTCAATTGATTTGCAAATGTTGAACCAGCCCTGCAACTCAGGAATGAATCCCACTTGATCATGGTGAATAATTCTTTTTACATGCCGTTGAATTCGATTTCCTAGTACCTTACTGAGAATTTTTGCATACATATTCATCAGGGATATTGGCCTGTAGTTCTCTTTTTTTCTGGGTCTCTGTCTGGTTTGGGAATCAAAGTAATGCTGGCTTCATAGAATAAGCCTGAAAGTTTTCCTTCCCTTTCTATTTTTTGGAAAAGCTTGAGAAGGATAGGTATTATCTCTGCTTTAAGTGTCTGGTAGAATTCCCCAGGGAAGCCATCTGGTCCTGGACTCTTATTTGTTGGGAGATTTTTGATAACTGATTCCATTTCTTCACTGGTTATGGGTCTGTTCAAGTTTTCAATTTCTTCCTGTTTGAGTTTTGGAAGTGTGTGGGTGCTTAGGAATTTGTCCATTTCTTCCAGGTTGTCCAGTTTGTTGGCATATAATTTTTCATAGTATTCCCTGATAATTGCTTGTATTTTTGAGGGATTGGTTTTAATAATTCCATTTTCATTCGTGATTTTGTCTATTTGGGTCATCTCCCTTTTCTTTTTGAGAAATCTGGCTAGAGGTTTATCAATTTTGTTTATTTTTTTAAAAAACCAACTCTTAGTTTCATTGATCTGCTCTACAGATTTTTAGATTCCATATTGTTTGTTTCTGCTCTGATCTTTATTATTTCTCTTCTTCTGCTGGGTTTGGGGTGCCTTGCTGTTCTGCTTCTGTTTCCTTTAGGTGTGCTGTTAGATTTTATATTTGGGATTTTTCTTGTTTCTTGAGATAGGCCTGGATTGCAATGTATTTTCCTCTCAGGTCTGTCTTTGCTGCATCCCAAAGCGTTTGGATTGTTGTATTTTCATTTTCATTTGTTTACATATATTTTTAAATTTCTCCTCTAATTGCCTGGTTGGCCCATCCATTCTTTACTAGGGTGTTCTTTAACCCCCATGCTTTTGAGGGTTTTCCAGACTTTTTCCTGTGGTTGATTTCAAGCTTCATAGCATTGTGCTCTGAAAGTATGCATGGTATGCTTTCAATTCTTGTATACTTATGAAGGGCTGTTTTGTGACCCAGTATGTGATCTATCTTGGAGAATGTTCCACGTGCACTCGAGAAGAAAGTATATTCTGTTGCTTTGGGATGCAGAGTTCTAACTATATCTGTCAAGTCCATCTGATCCAATGTATCATTCAGGGCCCTTGTTTCTTTATTGACCATGTGTCTAGATGACCTATCCATTGCTGTAAGTGGGATATTAAAGTCCCCTGCAATTACCACATTCTTATGAATAAGGTTGCTTATGTTTGTGATTGTTTTATATATTTGGGGGCTTCCGTATTTGGCCCATAGACATTTAGAATTGTTAGCTCTTCCTGATGGATAGACCCTGTAATTATTATATAATGTCCTTCTTCATCTCTTGTTACAGCCTTTAATTTAGAGTGTAGTTTGTCTGATATAAGTATGGCTACTCCAGCTTTCTTTTGACTTCCAGTGGCGTGATAAATTGTTCTCCATCCCCTCACTCTCAATCTAAAGGTGTCCTCCGGTCTAAAATGAGTCTCTTGTAGACAGCAAATAGATGGATCTTGTTTTTTTATCCATTCTGATACCCTGTGTCTTTTGGTTGGAGCATTTAGTCCATTTACATTCAGTGTTATTATAGAAAGATATGGGTTTAGAGTCATTGTGATGTCTGTAGGTTTCATGCTTGTAGTGATATCTCTGGTACTTTGCAGTCCTTGCAACATTTCACTCAGAGAATCCCCCTTAGGATCTCTTGTAGGCCTGGTTTAGTGGTGATGAATTCCTTCAGTTTTTGTTTGTTTGGGAAGACCTTTATCTCTCCTTCTATTCTGAATGACGGACTTGCTGGATAAAGGATTCTCGGCTGCATATTTTTTCTGTTCGTCACAATAAAGATTTCCTGCCATTCCTTTCTGGCCTGCCAAGTTTCAGTAGATAGGTCTGCCACTACTCTTATGGGTCTACCGTTGTAAGTTGGAGACTGTTTATCTCTAGCTGCTTTCAGAATTCTCTCTTTATCTTTGTATTTTGCCAGTTTCACTATGATATGTCATGCAGAAGATCGATTCAAGTTATGTCTGAAGGGAGTTCTCTGTGCCTCTTGGATTTCAATGCCTTTTTCCTTCCCCAGATCAGGGAAGTTCTCAGCTATGATTTGTTCAAGTATACCTTCAGCCCCTTTCTCTCTTCTTCTGGAATTCCTACGATACAGATGTTGTTCCGCTTGATTGCATCACTTAGTTCTCTAACTCTCCCCTCATACTCCTGGATTTTTTTTATCTCTCTTTCTCAGTTTCCTCTTTTTCCATAATTTTATCTTCCAATTCACCTATTCTCTCCTCTGCCTCTTCAATCCATGCTATGGCCGCCTCCATTTTATTTTGCACCTCATTTATAGCATTGTTTAGCTCCTCATGACTATTTCTTGGTCCCTTGATCTGTGTAGCAATAGATTCTCTGCTATCCTCTATGCTTTTTTCAAGCCCAGTGATTAATTTTATGACTATTATTCTAAATTCTTGTTCTGTTGTGTTGTTTAAATAATGTTTGATCAATTCGTTAGCTGTCGCTTCTTCCTGGAGTTTCTTTTGAGGAGAGTTCTTCCGTTTCATCATTTTGGGTAGTCCCTGGGGTGGGCCAAACTGCAGGGCACTTCCCCTGTGCTGTCTGGAGTAACTTGTGTTGGTGGGCGGGGCCACAGTCAGACCCAATGTCTGTCCCCAGCCCACCACTGGGGCCACAGTCAAACTGGTGTGTACCTTATCGTCCCCTCTCCCAGGGGCAGGACTCACTGTGGAGTAGTGTGGCCCCTGTCTGGGCTATTTGCACACTGCCAGACTTGTGGTGCTTCTTCAATGGGATCTGGCGTATTAGCCGGGGTGGATCCGCAAGGTGCACAGGGGCAGGAGGGGCAGGCTTAGCTCGCTTTGCCGTAGGTGGTCCCCTGCAGGAAGGGCCCTGCAGCACCGGGAGGGAGGCAGGCCCGTCGGAGGGATGGATCCACAGAAGCACAGCGTTGGGCGTTTGCGTGGTGCAAGCAAGTTCAGTGATGGGAGCTGGTTCCCTTTGGAATTTCGGCTGGGGGATGAGAGAGGGAAATGGTGCTTGCCAGCACCTTTGTTCCCCCGCGCTGAACTCTGTCCTCCGGGGCTCAACAACTCTCCCTCCCAGTGTCCTCTCGCCCTCCCCGCTCTCCGAGAGCAGAGCAGTTGACTTTCAACATTCCAGATGTTAAGTCCTGCTGGCTGCCAGAACTCACGGAGTCCGGCCCCTCGGCTTGGACAATTCTTTGTTCATTCAGCCATCGATGGACACTTGGGTTGTTTCCATATCTTGGCTATTGTAAGTAAAGTCGCAATGGCCATGGGGGTGCATATATCTCTTTTTGAGTTAGAGTTTTCATTTTCTTTGGATAAATACCGAAAAGTGGAATTGCTGGATCATGTGGTAGTTTCATTTTAAAATTTGTTTGCAAAAACTCCAAACTGTTTTCTGTGGTGGCGGCACCAGTTTACATTCCCACAAGGGTTCCCTTTTCTCCACATGCTTAACACTTGTTATTTGTCTTTTTTTTTTTTTTTTTTTTTTTTTTTACACGTAGCCTTCACACCCAACACGGGGTTTGAACTCACGTCTATGAGATTAAGACTTGAGCTGAGATCAAGAGTCAGATGCTTCGCTGACTGAGCCACCCAGGTGCGCCTTGTCTTTTTTATAATTGCCATTCTAACAGGTATGAGATGATTTCTCCTTGTCATTTTGACTTGTGTTTCCCTGATAATTAATGATGTTGAGCATCTTTTTATGTATCTGTTGGCCATCTGTATGTCCTCTTTAGAAAAACGTCTATTCAGATCTTCTGCCCGTTTTTTAATTGGATTGTTTGTTTCTGTTGTTGAGTTGTATGAGTTATTTACATGTTTTGGATATTAACCCCGTATCAAATACACCATTTGCAAATATTTTCTTCCATTTCGAAGGTTGCCGTTTCATTTTGTTGGTGGCTTTCTTTGCTGTGCAAAAGCTTTTGAGTTTGATGTGGTCCCATCTGTTTATTTTTTCTTTTGTTGCCCGTGCTTTTATTGTCAGACTCAAAAAATTATTGCCAAGACCTCTGTCAAGGAGCTTACCACCTGTGTCTTTTTTCTGGAAGTTTATGGTTTCTAGTCTTACATTCAAGTCTTTACTCCATTTTGAGTTAATTTTTGTGTATGGTATAAGATAGTGGTCGAATTTCATTCTTTTGCAGGTGGTTGTGAAGTTTCCCCAGCATCATTTATTGCAGGTGCTGTCCTTTCTCCATTGTGTAGTCTGGGCTATCCTACACTAGCTATATAACAAAGCTAAACTAATTAAAACAGTGTGATATTGGCATAAAAACAGACACATAGATGAATAGAACATAATAGCCCAGAAATAAACCCATGCATATATGGTCAACTAGTTTACACAAAAAAGCCACATGAATTTTAAAGTAAGCCTTTTGGGGGCGCCTGGGTGGCTCAGTCGGTTAAGTGGCCGAGTTCGGCTCAGGTCATGATCTCACGGTCTGTGAGTTCGAGCCCCGTGTCGGGCTCTGTGCTGACAGCTCAGAGCCTGGAGCCTGTTTCAGATTCTGTGTCTCCATCTCTCTGACCCTCCCCCATTCATGCTCTGTCTCTCTCTGTCTCAAAAATAAATGAACGTTAAAATAATGTTTCTTTAAAAAAAATAAAATAAAATAAAGTAAGCCTTTTGGGTTCCATGAAAATACCCATTGGGAATTTCACTAGAATTGTTTGTCATCCAATATTTTGTCTTTATAGAAGCAAGATATGTCTCCATCCACTTAAATCTCCTCAAAATGCTTCAATAGAGACTTGGAGTATTCTCTACAAGGGCCCTGTGCATAGTTTCTTATATTCATTCCTAGATGCTTTATATTATTTTATTCTACTCAAACTGCTTTTGCTGGGGAATAGTACTGCAGTTGTCTTTTTATATTAATAGCACATCTAGAAATTCTGTTAAACTCATTAATTCTGACAACTTTTCTGTAGATTCTTTAGAATTTTCCATGTAGATAATTATATCATCCATAAATAATGACGTCTTTCTTTCTTTCTTAACTCATGTTCCTCTTTTTTTTTTTTCTTGTTTCACTGTATTGCCTGTAATCTTTAGTCCACTGTTGAATAGAGGTGGTGATGGGAGCATTCTTGTCATGGACCTATGTCATTTCCTTCTTTTTGGTGTTTGCTTCAGAATCAGAACCTCGAACAGACACATTGAGGAGGAAAAATAGATGCCATACATTAGCATCCATAGGATGACACAGGGCTCTTTCTCTAACCTTCAGAGTAATTGCTGCTAAATGGGAAGAATGTTCAGGTGCTGAATAATACAAAGTAACTTGTAAATGTCCGGATGCTTGTCTTTGTCGCAGTAAGATTCCATCCAACAATCTAGTCAGCGGGCATAATAATGTGCCTATAGGAGAATTTATTCTTTATTTCAGATTGAAAGTCCGAGTGCGTTATCTCCCTTTGCTGCACACATGACACCAGAATTGGGGATTCTCCCCCTTCTAAATCATTAATGAAGGCTCCTATAGCCTATTGCAGGGTCTTTAAGAAGCTAAGACTTGGAAAGGATGAGGGTGAAGTATGGAGCATTCTAAAGAACCAGAATTTCCTGTTACTATAAAACCCCAGAGGAGACTTTTCAAAGTCACATCCTCAGTAATTCCCTTCCGCTTCTCCCAAGGATGTATCTACCTCTGTCTCCACCGCATAGCCTATAGCAGCACCCATGTTGTCTTCTGCCTGGGTTACTGATGGATGGGACACAATCTCCATTGCTTTCACGTCTGTGAAGAAGTTCATGTCCTTTCATGGTGTTCTAGAAGATTACTGCTGGCAACAATGAGAAAGACTTAATAAAGAGGATTCTGCCATCAACTGCACACACATGCACACACACACACACACACACACACACACACATAGTAACAGAATTTAAAATGTTTGCATAGTGAATCATAAACAAAATTTAAAAATAAATGACAAATTTAAAAAATACATTCACATTCTATTTGACAAAATTACTATCCCTACTATAAAACAGGCTCTCAGAAATTAATAAAAAGAGGCAATATCCTAATTTTTTAAATGGGCAAAAGACATGAACAGGCAGAGAGAAAACAATAAAAATAAGATGTTCAACTTCATCTTTTAGGTTTAGTTATATCCTAAAACTAAAATTAGATATACAACTTTTTCTTTAACGTTTATTTATTATTTTTTTGAGACAGAGAGAGACAGAGCCTGAATGGGGGAGGGTCAGAGAGAGAGGGAGACACAGAACCTGAAACACGCTCCGGGCTCTGAGTTGTCAGCACAGAGCCCAAAGCAGGACTCGAACTCATGGACTGTGAGACATGACCTGAGACGAAGTCGGATGTGTAACTGACTGAGCCACCCAGGCGCCCCTAGATACAACATTTTCACCACATAAGTTGGCAAAGGGGGAAAAGATTTCTGATATGTTGTGATGCTGAAGAGGAGAAAT